>NC_041215.1:71710699-71740700 GCF_002837175.3 Physeter macrocephalus | reverse complement strand
GCGTCCGGAACCTGTGCTCCGCAACGGGAGAGGCCACAACAGTGAGAGGCCCGCGTACCGCAAAAAAAAAAAAAAAAAAAGATTCCATCTGAGTTGAGTGTTTCTGGCCATAATACTATATAAGTGATGTGGTGTCCTCATGGTATCATGCCTGGAAACACACAATGTCCACCTGCCCTCATTGGAGACATTAATTTTGATTACATATGTCAAACTTTTCTACCATATAATTGTTATTTTTTCCCTTGCAACTAATAACCAATCTGTGAGGAGACACTTTAAGATCTTACAAATATTCTGCTCCTTCAAAAATTTCCCCTAGATTAGCCTGATTCCTGCCTGATCTAATATTCACCATGATGATTATAAATGATGATATTCTAACGTCACCACTTTCTCCACATGTTCCAACCAGTCAGCCCTTAGCATTTTAGTATAAGCAAGAGCCCCTCCTTTGCTTATTTATTATTCTTTTTACTTTTTTACATATTATTTAATATCATATGTGTTCATGAATTCCTATTTTTTCATTGGTTCATAATTCATTAATGCCTTTAATTATTTTGGTGCTCAAATGGTTTCAGATTTGGCCAGCAGGACCACTTCAAGTTGGCTCCTTTGGTGTCCTTGTAACTACCCCTATCTTTTTCATTGTTTCTTTTCCTTTTTTTTTTTTTTTTTAGCATGTTCCTACTTTCTAGCATAACAAAATATCCCAGGTTTAACTTCTAATTACCCTGTCCCAGCCCTGGAATCAGCCATTTCTCTGAGGAGCCCTGGTTCCCTTTAGTGGGGCAATGGTATTAGAGATCAAGAACTTAGTGTAAAGTGTGCTCACTGCCACTAGGGTGAATTGTTTCTAAACCCTTTCAGCAAATAGAAAACATATGCATGTATATATGCACTCACATGCATACATACACATATATATGTGCACACATATACATGCATACACAGGTGTAAATACACACATACTGAAACATGTTTCAGAAATCACAAAATTACACCAATTCCTCCAAATCCAGTTTATCACCATAGGGTTCTTTCTTGTGTTCCCCCAGTTTTCATTTGTATGTCCCTTCTTCCACAGTGAGACCCTGAGTCCCAACAACTTCAGTCTTACAATCCATCTAAAATAGTTTCAAAATTGCTTCACCCAAATGCTCACAACAAAAAAAACCTATCAAAAAGAACTCAGGATTTGTCTCCCGATTTTCCCAGTACCACCAATTTTGATTGATTTTGATGTTTACAAATTTAACAGCATATTTTAAAATGTTACCATAAACCTTTCCCAGTGGTATGAGATATTTTAAAAATCAAACTAAATAATTCATTGATGACAGGAGGGTGTGTCTGCTCCATAGACCAGCTTTACAGTTTCCTTCCAAATATTCATCTACTTGCAAAATAAATACCATCCCTTCCCACACCAACCAGTATCATATTAATGATGCAGTAGCAAGAAAAAGAGTAGGAGACTCTGGAGCTTAAGCGAAACATCATGTGCTGAGGATTGAGAGTTAAGATTTTTTAAAAGATATGTAGTAGATATATATGATCATAAATGGATTTATTTTTGTTTGTCCTTAGGTATTTTCAGACCCTTTGCTGTGATAGTTTACATGGCAGTTATAAACATCTCTAAAAACATAGGGAAATTTTCTTCTTAGATTATTCAAAATACTAGTTTCTGGTTTATAGCAACTAACACCATTTTACCCTCAACCTGCTTTTTCAAACTGCTGCCTTTTTTCATTGAGTGAATCCTGGTCGTTGAAAAATTCAGATTTATTTCCCCTATTCTTTATTTTTGTATTTACATCTTATATCTATTTTCTTGAGTCCTGTGGCCTCACAAAATGCTTTTGAATAGCAGAGCTGCAGCGATGATGGGGAGGTCAGCTGTGTTAATTTCAAAGTGCCCCAGTCTTCAGTGTGAGGTTGCCTAGCAACCCATCACTCAGGCCTCCTTTGTGGACGCGAGAAGAGGAAGCAATTCTCCTATACACTCTCAAGCCGAGATGATTTTATAAAGTGAAAAACCTTTTGCAAAGGCTTCAGCACAACCCGTCTCTCCGTTTCTGCCCACTTTGTGCACTTCACACACGATGAGAGAAATGGTCCACCTTTTGATGCCTTAGATCTGATACAGATATAAAATGGAGCTATACACGCTACGGTCAAACAGTGGAAGTGACCTGTATCCCTATGTTAAGCTGAAACACATTAATTAAATCTCTCGTCATCCCTTTTCTTACATGAAAGCATACTTTCCCCTCAAGTTCTAAAAGCCAGTTATGTTAAATGAAACTGCAACTGCCTGCTGAGCATCAGTTACCATAGCGACGTGAGGCAGGAGTATTTTTCTCCTTAGGCACAGGCTGGCTGAAGTGTGTTCAATCAGGGACTCAAGCAGCATGCTGACTAGAAATCAGGCATCTGGGAAGAATCTGCTCTATTC
The DNA here is from genome assembly GCF_002837175.3 of Physeter macrocephalus. Taxonomy (NCBI): domain Eukaryota; kingdom Metazoa; phylum Chordata; class Mammalia; order Artiodactyla; family Physeteridae; genus Physeter; species Physeter macrocephalus. The sequence goes on along the minus strand of NC_041215.1, from coordinate 71,738,236 downwards.
CCTTTTCTCCACACTAACTTGAGAAAATAAATAACTCCTCTGCTATTCCCCCAAAGCTATTAGCTTTTTAGAAGTGAACTTCAGTGGGTGGCAGAAGTGCCCTACCTTAGGGCATATAGGAAAAGGGAGAACAATGACACATGCTAGTAAAGTCCATGTGAACAGCTGAGCCATGTAGAGATGAGTGCTATAGAAGATAAGCTGCCCTTTCAGACATTCTGAAAATACACAGCGAAAATAACAGCTAGAAATCCATGTATTTCCACATTGTAAAAACACTGATGTACAATTTTTGAACCGTTTATGATCCCCTGAACTTATTTGCTAGGCAGCCAATGCTATTCAGGAGCACATTATGATTCAGCTCCATATTGGTCTGTGAAGAGTCTATAATTGATAGTTAAATCAGGTATAAGGCAAAACGCTTTGTGCCATTCTCACTTGCCTCCAAATATGGTTGAGAAGAGAGAGGCCGTATAGCATAGTGAGCTTTGGAGTCAGACAAGCTGGCTTAGCATTCTCTGCCACTTATCAACAGTGTGATTTGGGGAAAGTTCCTTTCATTCTCTAAGTCCCAATTTCCTAACATTTAAAATGGGAATAAAAAGAGGATTGTTGACAGTGTGAAATAACAAAATATATGTAAAAAAATATGTAAAGCAGTTGGCATTAATAAGGATTCAAACACTGATGACAGCTGGTGTTATGAACTTGGCTTATCAATCACAGTGTTCAATCATTATTGAACACCTGGGCCACACCCAGCATCGTGCTTTACGTGTGAGGGATATTGAGGTCCCATCAAAAAGAAGGCAGCCAAGTTTGGGGATGCCCACTGCTGGTTATTCACCCTGTGGACACTTCAGTTTGGTACATCATTCCCACCAATATTCTATCCATACTGACGTGGCACTCCTCATGGTTTTCCTCCAGGGCCAATTCACGGGGAAAAGTCTCACTGCTACTTTACAGCTAAATTTTGCTATTTTACCCAAACTGGTGTTACCAGCACCCTTAGTCACCATAGACTGGAGATCACCTTCCAAGGGCAGAGTTAAAATAACAGGCAACCACCAGAGAATGCACTTCCAAAAGATCTGCCAAACTGTTTTCGGCAATGAAACAACATGGAAAGTATATGAACTCCCAAAGTGCCTATCTGGAGTCTCTTTTCTGGCAACGGTATATCTTCTGGTGATTTACTAACAAATCATTGACATAATTGCTAAAAGTATAACCTCTTAATTCAGATCATTAGTCTAACCCCTTTATTTTATTTTATTTTTTTTTTGCGGTACGCGGGCCGCTCACTGTTGTGGCCTCTCCCGTTGCAGAGCACAGGCTCCGGACGCGCTGGCTCAGCGGCCATGGCTCACGGGCCCAGCCGCTCCGCGGCATGTGGGATCTTCCCGGACCGGGGCACGAACCCGTGTCCCCTGCATTGGCAGGCGGATTCTCAACCACTGCGCCACCGGGGAAGCCCCTAACCCCTTTATTTTAGACATAAAGAATGGAGCTCAGGGACATTGATTTATCCAGTTCATATGGATATATGCGTATATATACATATACATACACACATGACACTACACAGACATGCATACACACTCATAAATATACATTCAAATAGATAAAGAGAGAATAAGTTCTATAGATTTTTTTTCATGTTTATCTCAAAATCAATTCCAAGCTCCTCATTATTAATAGTGACCACAATTTACAAGTAACAGAAACCAACATAAGATGGCCTGAGTTATGTGTAAAAACCCAAGGATCATGGAGGCTTACTAAGGTCTGCACGGAAGCTGAGGCAGGAAGCAACTGGAACCAGGGACTGGAATGTCTGCTGCTTTGGGCATTTCTGTATTCATCTGTTCACCCATTTACTAAGTCAGGTCATTCAACAAATACTCACTGAAGACCGATTCTGTGCCGGACGTTGAACCCTCACTGAGCAGACATGTTCTTCAGCTCTCAGATATTTCACTGCTCCCATCCGTGTTACAGATTTAGCCATATGCAGTGACTCAAGTATACAGTCCCTTAGCCCGGACCCCACCTCACTCTGGTGAGGAGGGTGGGCACCCAGTGAAATAAGTCGCTCAGATCTACCTCTATGGATCAGAAATTTGCTGGGCAGACAATCCCACAGGCTCCTCTACAAGCAAGTCATCTGATCCCTTTGCACCTCTCCCTCCAAAGTACTTAAGCCAGTATTTTTTTTTTTAAAGTACCCAGGCACTAGCATAGCTGACCAACTACACAAAAAAAGCACAAATTTCAGTTAAAAAATGGAGAAAATAAATTTCATTAATAAAATAATTTTCAATGTGGTAAATTATTCGTTCAAAATCATTCTTCCACCTGTTTTCTTTCTACCAGATGTCTAAAAAACCCGAACCCGGGCATATAAAGGGCTGTACTACTTCAGTTTAACCAGGAGATTAGTGGAGTCTGTATTGTCGAGAGTCTCAACAGCTTGGTAACTGCCTAGGCCAGTACTTTTCCAAATCAGGGAGAAAGCCTCCATAAAGACCCATGCTTCTCCAAATTGATTAGTAAGCTATTTCAAAAAGTAGGTTGATAATATAACAAGACTTTTGACCTTTATATTCCTTCCTCTGTGCAAGTTGACTCTTAAATTTACACATTATTATCAGGTAAAAGGAAGCCATTAACCATTATCCCAGCTCATTGAAAGGGAGGGAGATGCTGGGAGGGGAATAAATCAGGCTGGATCCATAAAGTGCTGAAGGATTCCTTATTATGCCATCCCATTAAGTGTCTAGGACTCCCCCTTCTCTCCCCCTACCTGCCTTCTTTTTCTTTTTTTTTTAAAGAATGTCCAACTTTGGTAGTACTAACTGTATACTATTCTAAGAGATTTACATGTATTAACTACTTTAATCCTCAAAACAACCCTGTGAGGTAGGTGCTATGATCTCTATTTTGAAGTTGAGGAAACTGAGTCAGGAGAGGACATATAACTCAGCCAAGGCCACAGAGATAGGAATGGATGGAACTGGGGTTAAGACCAAGGCAGCCTGGCTCCAGAGCCTATGCTCTTAACCCCAACTCCAAATCACCTCCCTTGCATACAGTTTATCCAAAACAAACATATAGCCGCAGCCAAGTCAAAATGTGCCATGCCACTGGTAGACAGGGAAAGCCCAGACACATTTCTAACATGAACAATCCAAAGACTTCATCATTACCTGCCTTCTTTTTCTTGAGCTTACATGTGTCCTGGGGCATTGTGAGGTGAGGGTAAGTTAGAAACCAAGCAAAATTTAAGGAAATGGATAGGAATCATTTTTTCAGGGAGGACCCAAACAAGATGTTAGCCTATGGAGTGAAATCTTCAGGAGAAGCAGAAGGCAAGTACAGCTAACTGAGCCCCAGGAGCAGGGGATGCTCATTTGGATAAAACTTAAGGCTTCTCTGCTCAGTGAGCAGAGACAGTGATATCTCTGCTCCTATGAGTAGGACCATATCTTGCCAGCACACACTTGGGCAAGAATATTGCAAGGTTGCCCAAGGTCCCATCTGCATAGTTATAGCCACCACCCCTTGCCCCTTCTCCCTCACCCCCCTACTCATATATACATGGTGTTTTCCTCTCTCTTCTTCTTGTCTGTCCCCATCCTAGAACCCCTTCCTTGCTTGGAGTGAAGCCCTGTGCTCTTTTCTGTTTCTGTTCAAGATATTTTCTTGATGCCCCAAATTCTCTTGTTCTGGCTTCTAGCCAAAGTATTTTGTCCTCTTTCATATAACTAATCTAAAAAAGAAAATCTCTTCAATATTCAGATTTTTTTAATAATAAACCTTGATGGCACATCAGACCCCAAATCTAATCAATGATGTGAACAACAAAATGTCTACTTTTGCTCAAGTAGCAGGAGGAGCTTAAAATCCCAACTCATTGAGTGAAGTTAGGAAAGAAGAAGAACAGAACAGTTGGTTCTGAATTAAAATTGTAACAGGAATGGAATATCTACAATTCAAAAGATATTACTAAAGAGTCAGAAAAGTAAAAAGTGTGCTTTGAAGAGTTCCTGTGTCATGCTGGCCTTCTTACATCAATCATTTCCCTCCTTCTTTCATGTAGATAGATGGGCGCTGCCTGTCCTGGACTTCTATCTGTCATCAGCAGAACAGGACCATCTGGAGTCAGAACAGATCATCAATCCTTCCACACATCCAAGTTACATTTTTTTAATTTAAAAAATATAATACAACTGGGAAGACATTGTCAAATTCCTCTGGTGGTTCTGTCTGATTTCTGTTAGGGATCCATGACAACTCAGAGTGATGTGAGTGATGCCCTGATGTCAGGGCAAAAGCCCTGCCTTAGGAGTCTGTATTAGTTTCCTATTGCTGTAGTAACAAATCATCACAAACTGAGTGGCTTGAAACAACATAAACTTATATTCTTAGACTTCTCGCTTCCAGAAGTCCAAAATGGGTCTTATATAAGGTGAGAAAATCAAGGCGGCAGTAGAGCTGTGCTTCTTCTGGAGGCTCTAGGGGAGAATTTGTTCCTCAATGCCCCCAGCTTCTAGAGGCTGTATGCATTCTTTGGCCCATGGTCACATGACCGACCTCTGCTTCCATCATCACATCTCCTCTGACTTTCCTGTCTCCCTCTTTCCCTAATAAGGACCCTTGTGATTATATTGGGTCCACCTGGAAATGCAATATAATCTCTGCATCTCAAGGTCCTTAACTTGATCATGTCTGCATAATCCCTTCTGCCATGTAAGTTAACACATTCATAGGTTCTGGGGATTAGGATATTGATAGCTTGGCAGGGTGGGGGTTGGATTTCTCTGTCAGCCACATGGTCTGACATAATCGGAGGCTTTACTTCCTGGAAATCAGAAAGACTGATTTCTAGTCCATGATTAGGAATTTCAGTCAGAGGAGTGCATGGGGATTTTTGGTGTCTGGGTTTGACCTTGGCTTACTTGACTATAGCCCCAAATCCTGGCCCTGGACTATAGGGTTTTACAATGAGGAGCACTGGCTTTCAGTTAGACTAACCTGGGTTTTCATCTCCGCCACCTAGGAACTCTGAGAACTTGGACAAACCCCTTGGCCTCTCTGAGCTTCAATTGTCACCTCTCTTTTATGGGATGTTTTAGGAGCTCAGACAGAGACTTGCCCACATGAGTGCTCTTGGGAGTAACACTGGTAAGGGAGTGAGGGAAGCAGGATTGGACTGGGATGAAGTCATAAGACAGGCTCCAGCTGGTCCCACAGGAACTCTGTTGCTGGGATGACCCTTCAGCATTGTCTCCCTGTGGGGCAAACGAGCCAGGCATTGTTACCACCTGCCATGGCTGGGACAAGGGTGAGGAGAGGGAGGCACTCACCTCAAGGACAAAACTTAGGGGTGCCAAAAACTCAGTAACCAAGATAAATTATATTTTATTGCACTATTTTTAAAAATCTAAGTTAATGCAAAATTCCACAATGAACAAAATACTGAACATATTGAGTAAAGACAGAATAAGTAAGAGTGCTGTGCAGGGTCACAAATGATCCTCAAGCAAAAGGATGAATCGGTCATTACTGATATTGTCTTTATTTAAAATTGTGATATTTTGAGCATTATGGACTGTTTGCATTTTTGATTTTTTAAAATAGTGCATTAAAATATTATTTATCTTGATTTGAGTTTTTTTACACTCCCTTAAATCTAGCACTGAGGCCTATTCCTCACTTGCTTCACTCTCCTACTGGCCATGTGTTGTGTGCAGGCTGCCCCTCACCTCATTCCAGGAGGGGAGACGATCTTAGGCCAAGGATCATTCCTGGGGCTTAGCTGTAAGCTGTACGCTATCTGCAGCCAACACTACTGGCACCTGGGGAAAGTGATACCTTGATCCTGAATAGGGAGATGGGATCTACCACTGCATCCACTGGCAGGATGATGATGCCTACCTATAAGGAGGTTGCTTTGTCATATCGTTTTTCCCTCACTGGGATAGAAAGATAGCCATGCAGCACTTGTGTGGCTACTAAAGCTAATTGTTTCAGATGCTAGTGAATGTGGTCACAGCCAAACCTTGGCCTGACCTCTTCCTTCCACCTTCCTGACAGCCAAACATGTGAGTGAAAGGTCCAGATTATTTACTTGGACCTGAGTTTGCCATTAATACTACTGTCAACATATGGCTTTGATTTATGGTTTATTAGCTTTGGTTAGAATTGCTGAGCAAATATGCTAAAGTGAAACTTTTCTATCCCATGGCCTGACTAGACCCTTACTCCCAGACAGCCTCCTTATGCTAGTGATCACAACCAAGTGGTAGATAGGCATAACTACTTCATTGCTACAAGAAAAAAATATAGAGATATAGATGATATAGATATAGGTATCAGTCAAAGTGCAAGCCCTACCAAATGTGGGATCATGAATGCCCTTGGTGAATCTAGCCTATACACACCATGTTCTAGAAGCTTGTTAGCCTGGCATGAAGTAAAAATATAAATTCTTTTTCTTTGTTCAAAGATTACTGATTTTCAAAATGGGAAGGGGTTTATAACCCCTGGGAGTTGTGTCAGAATCTCCTGAGAAATGTGTTAAACTCCACCATCCCTTCTCAACTTCCCAATGAACTAACAGCCATAAAAGGAGAAATCGACAGCAACACAATAATAGTGGGGGGCTTTAAGACCCCACTTTCATCAATGGACAGATCATCCAGGCAGAAAATCAATAAGGAAACACAGGCCTTAAATGACACATTAGACCAGATGGACTTAAATGATATTTATAGAGCATTCCACCCAAAAGTAGCAGAATACACATTCTTCTCAAGTGCAAATGGAACATTCTCAAGGATTGATCACATGCTAGGTCACAAAGCGAGCCTTGGTAAATTTAAGAAAATGGAAATCATATCAAGAATCTTTTCCAACCACAGCACTATGAGATTAGAAATTAACTACAAGAAAAAAACTGTAAAAAACACAAATATGTGGAGGCCAAACAATATGCTACTAAACAACCAATGGATCACTAAAGAAATCAAAGAGGAAGTCAAAAATACCTAGAGACAAATGAAAACTAATGCACAATGATCCAAAACCTATGGGACATAGCAAAAGCAGTTCTAAGAGGGAAGTGTATAGCAATATATTCTTACCACAGGAAACAAGAAAAAGCTCAAATAAACAACCTAACCTACACCTAAAGCAACTAGAGAAGGAAGAACAAACAAAACCTAAAGTTAGTAGAAGGAAAGAAATCATAAAGATCAGAGCAGAAATAAATGAAATAGAGTTGAAGAAAACAATACAAAAGATCAATGAAACTAAAAGATGGTTCTCTGAAAAGATAAACAAAATTGAAAAACCTTTAGCCAGACTCATCAAGAAAAAAAAAGAGAAGGCTCAAATCAACAAAATTTGAAATAAAAAAGGAGAAGTTACAACAAACACCACAGAAATAAAAGGATCATATGGAACTACTACAAGCAACTATATGCCAATAAAATGGACAACCTAGAAGAAATGAACAAATTCTTAGAAAGATACAATCTCCCAATACTGAAATAGGAAGAAATAGAAAATATGAACAGACCAATCACAAGTATTGAAATACAAACTGAGATTTTAAAACTCCCAACAAACAAAAGTCCAGGACCAGATGGCTTCACAGGCAAATTCTATCAAACATTTAGAGAAGACTTAACACCTATCCTACTGAAACTATTCCCAAAAATTGCAGAGGAAGGAACATTCCTAAACTCATTCTAAAGGCCACCATCACCGTGACACCAAAACCAGACAAAGATACCACCAAAAAAAGAAAATTACAGACCAGTATCACTGATGAACATCAGTGCAAAAATACTCAACGAAACACTGCAGTTATATCCAACAATACATTAAAAGGATCATACACCATAATCAAGTGGGATTTATCCCAGGGATGCAAGGATTCTTCAATATCTGCAAATCAATCAGCATGGTGCACAAAAAATTGAAGAATAAAAACCACATGATCATCTCAATAGATGCAGAAAAAGCTTTTAACAAAATTCAACACCCATTTATGATAAAAACTCTCCAGAAAGTGGGCATAGAGGGAACCTACCTCAACATAATATAGGCCATATATGACAAAAGGATTTCCACTTTCACCACTTTTATTCAACATAGTTTTGGAATCCTAGCCACAGCAATTAGAGAAGCAAAAGAAATAAAAGGAATCCAAATTGGAAAAGAAGAAGTAAACCCGTCACTCTTTGCAGATGACATGATAGTATACATAGAAAATCCTTAAGACGCTACCAGAAAACTACTAGAGCTCATCAATGAAGTTGGTAAAGTTGCAGGAGACAAAATTAATGCACAGAAATCTCTTGCATTTCTATACACTAACAATGAAAGATCAGAAAAAGAAATTAAAGAAACAATCCCGTTTACCATCACATCAAAAAGAATAAAATACCTAGGAATAAACCTACCTAAGGAGGCAAAAATCCTGTAACTCTGAAAATTATAAGATGCTGATGAAAGAAATTGAAGATGACCCAAACATTTGGAAATATATACCATGTTCTTGGATTGGTATAATCAATATTGTCACAATGACTATACTACCCAAAGCAATCTACAGATTCAATGCAATCCCTATTGAATTACCAATGACATTTTTCACAGAATTAGAACAAAATATTTAAAAATTTGTATGGACACACAAAAGACCCCGAATAGCCAAAGCAATCTTCAGAAAGAAAAATGGAGCTGGAGGAATCAGGTTCCCTGTCTTCAGACAGTACAACAAAGCTACAGTCATCAAAACAGTATGGTAATGGCACAAAAACAGAGATATAGATTAATGGAACAGGATAGAAAGCCCAGAAATACAAACATGCCCCTATGGTCAATTAATCTATGACAAAGAAGACAAGACTATACAGTGGAGAAAAGACAGTCTCTTCAGTAAATGGTTCTGGAAAAACTGTACATCTATCTGCAAAAGAATGAAATTAGAACATTCTCTAACACCATATACAAAAATAAACTCAAATGGATTAAATATCTAAGTGTAAGACTAGACACTGTAAAACTCTTCGAGGAAAAAATAGAACACTCTTTGACATAATTCACAGCAATATCTTTTTGGATCCATGTCCTAGAGTAATGGAAATAAAAGCAAAAATAAACAAATGGGACCTAATTAAACTCAAAAGCTTTTGCACAGCAAAGGAAACCATAAACAAAACAAAAAGACAGCCCACAAAATGGAAGAAAATATTTGCAAACGATGCTACTGACAAGGGGTTACTCTCCAAAATCTACAAACAGCTCATGCAGCTCAATATCAGAAAAACAAATAACTCAATCAAAAAACGGACAGAAGACCTAAATAGACATTTCTCCAAAGAAGACATACAGATGGCCAAGAGGCACATGAAAAGATGTTCAACATTGCTAATTATTGGAGAAATGCAAATCAAAACTACAATGAGATATTATCTCACACCAGTCAGAATGGCTGTCATCAAAAAGTCTACAAACAGTAAATGCTGGAGAGGGTGTGAAGAAAAGGGAACCCTCTTGCACTGTTGGTGGGAATGTAAATTGATACAGCCACTATAGAACAGTATGGAGGTTCCTTAAAAAACTAAAAATAGAGCTACCATATGATCCAGCAATACCATTCCTGGTCATACATCTAGAGAAAACTATGGTTCACAAGGATACATGCATCCCAATGTTCATTGCAGTGCTGTTTACAATAGCCAAGACATGGAAGCACCTAAATGTCCATCAACAGAAGAATGGATAAAGAAGATGTGGTACATATATAATATACAATGAAATATTACTCAGCCATTAAAAAGAACAAAACAATGCTATTTGCAGCAACATGAATGGACCTAGAAATTATCATACTAAGTGAAGTAAGTCAGACAGCGAAAGTCAAATATCATTCATCTGTGGAATTTAATTTTTAAAAGTGATACAAATGAACTTATTTACAAAACAGAAACAGACCTACAGATATTGAAAACAAACTTATGGTTACCAAATGGGAAACGTGGGGGGGAGGGATAAATCAGGAGTTTGGGATTAACATACACACACACTACTATATATAAAATAGGTAACCAACAAGGATCTACTGTATAGCACAGGGAACTCTACTCAATATTCTGTGATAACCTATATGAGAAAAGAATCTGAAAAAGAATGAATATATGTATATGTATATGTATAACTGAATCACTTTGCTGTATAGCTGAAACGAACACAACATTGTTAATCAACTATACTGAAATAAAATAAAAATGTTTTTTAAAAAACTTCCCACTGGAGAGAGGTTCTAACACTTAACATTGTCTCCTACAAAAGATTTCATGATTACTTAACGAGTCACTGTCACTGATGGGAAAATAATATTTACATCAGGTGTACTGAAGCATAAAAGTAAAGAACCAGTGTTACAAACTGTTGACACAAGTGCACATGAAACAAAACAGTGGCAAAACATTGCATAATTAACTTACATGCATAGAGGCATATGAAAAATATAACTGCAGCTTTTTCACGAGCCAAATTTCAACAACAGCTATTGAATGGTATTGAGAAAGCACATCATTTGTAGAGACAACCTTTTTTCAAGCATACTGAGGTTTTTAATTTTTATATATTAGCTGAAGGATAAAATGGTACTTTATTATATTTTAATAATCCCCCATCACATTGGGAAATGAACATTGTTGACACTACCTTTTGCTTCTTGACTTAATACTAGTTCTGTAGCTTTTTTTTTTGCCTTCTCCTTCTTTAAATAACTTCGCATCCTTACTAATGCAAACCTCACATTGATTGTGATGAAAGCAGCAACAGAATTTCTGGACACTGAGTCCTCTTCAGATAATGCACCTCTACAGTGAATCAGTTTTTCTAATTTTGCAGATCATTTAGCAAAGTGTACATCCTAAAATGTATCCTGTAAATGATTTTTCATCTGTGAGCTTATTTTATTTCCCTTAGACAGTTTTCTTTGTGGTTTTAACATCTTCTGGGGTAGGGTGGTGATTCTTTATATTTAGTTTAAAAAATTCTCCCTGATTGCCTTTTAAATCCAGCAGTCACTTCTCTATCCTCGTGATAATCATTTCTTTTATGATCTGAAAGCACTTTTTTTTTGGTGGTGGTGTTTTGCTGTACTCCTGGTTGATTATACAGTATCTTCACTGTTGCTCAGTGCATAAGTCTTTGAGGTTTCAACTATAGTGTCCAAATCATGAACTTCTGTCACCGTCACTGACGAAAACTCCAGCTTTTCAGCTGGTCTTTGGAACAACATTATTTACTGCCTTTATTATAATGTTGTCAGACAGTTGTGTATCTAGATGATCTGATGGAGGTTACACTTCAGAATCATCCTTGGAATTCCAAAGATTTATTTTCCTCTTGTTCATTAGAAAGGAAAAAAGAAAATACACCATGAACTAAAGAGTCTGCATGATAGTTATCTTTTTGTATTTTTCCCTCTGTACCCTTCTAATTTAAACTAAGATAGTGTATAACTAAATGCCCACTCACATTTCACATGTTTTTTTTAAAAGCAACTCCTATACATCAAGGGGGAGAAAATATCAATATTTTCAGAAACCTGGGAATAAGTTTGAGACCTAAAATATTAAAGGGAAGTTTCAGACAAGTTAATCTTAAAAGTATTAAATTGAAATAAATTACAAAATAAATTATGGTAACATAGATGAGTTGTTGACCTTTAATGTGGAAAATGTAAGGATGATGTTTTGAATTTAATGTACTGCAGATATTTTCATTACTGTCATATTATGCTTTAATAGTGGCTTTCTACTGGACATTCTTAAATCAAGTTTTTAAAGTTACATTACATTTTTAATTGCCATTATAGTCTTTCTAATTTCTATGTATATGTATACCAGAAGAAATAAAATTAGATATACATTTATTTTTGCATGTACCATTATTGAAAAGTATTTATGGTACTACGAAATGCATCAAGTATGGATTACTTAATTTCTGTCACAAATAGTAAACTGATTCAATTATGTTTGATAATTTTCTTCCTTGAAAATTATCACCTATCACTTGTTGGTAATCTTATCTGAATGTAGCTCAGAAATATGCCTAAATGCTTTGTCACTTTTAAAGGAATGGGGCTCTTTTGGGGGTGGGGGGGAACTATGTATTACATGTAAATTTGTGATACAATATTTGTGGCTTGTGAATGTAATGAATATGTTAGATTTACACAAAAATATTGTCTTAGTATGACATCAGAGTTGACTGTACATTATTATTTAATAACATTAAAGAAATGAAGGTAGGAATTAGAAGATAATCTTGCAGCATTTTTCATTCCTTTCAGAAAAATAACCTGTGAACCCTTGAAAAAGGATCTTCCCTTAATACTGGTTTAGGACATTACTGGATTAGAAGAGAGTGATTGTAGCAGCCCAGCATATTGCAGTTTATGTTTTTTAGACTTTGTAAGTGTCACTCTCCTGTTTCCCCTCTGACTGTGTTCACACAGTGAGAACCTCTCACAGAGACATTCAGTGGTCCTCATGCTGTTCACATGGTCATTTGAACGGGCAGTGCATGATGTGGTGCAGAGCTCAGACCACTCAACCCTTCCTCAACTCTAAAAGTTGCACTTCTGCAAAGAGGGATGGTGGCTGATGCTTAAGGGAGACTAAGTTGGGAGCATTCAGACCAATGGTTTCACCATTGGTGAAACCATTCAGAAATGGTTTCACCACTGAGCTTCTGTAACAAGCCTGGGTAGTCAGTTCTATCTTCTTTCATAATGACTAACTGGGGCCAAGTGGTAATTACTATTATTTTTCTTTCATTCTTAAAAATGAGATAAAAATGTTTACTAGTTAAGGCTTTTGGGGGGAGATGAAGGGAAGGGATACTGTGCTCTACAATTTACAGAATATCTACCAGGAAGAGGGCACTGTATTTGGTGTATGAAAAGCTTCTGTTTGCAGGTTGACTTCGAGATACTGTCAGTCATGCTAATAGTGCAACTTCAGAGGACCTCCAAAGAAAAGTCAGTCACTGTAATTTTGATACAATTCTGCTGAGTCTGTGGACATAGTCTCATTCATGACACTTACTCTATATCTGGAGAGTAGCATTCTAATGAGAAAAATGCCTGGGAAGTTCTACTGCTATCTCTTCAGATTAAGTAATGTTTGTAATTTCCAATGCTAAATTTGGCTGTTGTTGTAACTAGGAGCAAATAAAATTCAGATTTTGTTAGTCTCTGAAAATTTTGGCAGTAGCAGAAGAGAGAAAAGAAAATATTTACTTTGAACTCACTAGTAAAGTACAGGAACTGCACAATAAAATAGGTACAACTAAAATTCTATCCAGTGCTTTTGGTTGATCACCTTGTAGAACGAAATGAACTATGAACTCCAAATAGGATATATATATATATATATATGTATATATATATATATATATGTGTATATATATATATTAGTAGATAGAAAAATCCTAATAAAAATCATGACAGTTTGATTTAAATAATTTTGAACAGAAAGGATACCACTAAGCTTTTAGAGTTTCCCTTGGATATGTGGGTATGCGCACACAAACACACAGACACACCCCAAGAAAATAACTTCTCTCCATGGTTGTCATGAAACCCATGGATTTTTTTCCCATAGGAGAGGATGTGTCTGCAGCAGGCATGGGGATGTCTAAGGAAGGGTGGAACAGCTAAAAAAAAAATCATAGCAGAAAGAAGTAACAGAAGGCAGAGAGAGAAGATACCAATAAAAGGCGCATTGGGTTTATAAACATGTAGAAGTTTAGGGCTATCATCATTTCCTAAAGGAATAGATAAATGAAGTAATTTCTTATTCACTTCATTTTTTCTTTTTCCTCCATCTATCTGCTACTTATCAAAATAGGCAAAAAATATTTTGAGCCAAATGATAACATTTATCGTGGGACATACTTCCTCAAATTGTAGCCAAGTGTGATAATTATATTTAAGGCAAGGACACGTATCCTATTTTTTCTGTTTTGTTTGTTTGGTTTGCTTTCATTTGTTTATTCCTTCATTTAGCACTTCCAATTCATGTAGAAATTCATTTATAATTTCAGTCTAGTGTTTCTGAAACACTAGACTGAAATTATATTCTGAGCCTGATGTCTAAATAATGTCAAATGTGTATGATTGTTTGGAAAGGAATATATCAACAATTCCTGGTAATTTATTCCTTGGGGAATCAGACTGACCAGTATAAAACAAAACAAAACAAAACAATTCCATCGGTTTGCCCTGCCTCGTTGAGCTGGGTATCTATGCAGACCTGAGTACACAGTCCCATGGCCTTTGGTTGGAGAATATGAGTGAGATGCACCATAAAATCCAGGCTGAAGGGCTCTTTTGGCTGTTTATACAGAGTAATGATCTACCACAAGATTGCTCTGCTCAAATGGAAAATTTTTGTCAAACAGATTCCCTTCCATTAAGACAAGACTAATGCACAAGTTCTAATACCTTGCCAAAACATTAGTCATTGTGTTTTCTCCAAATACAAATCTAAGAAATTACCCATTTTATTTTTAGAAACGATTTCCCTCCAGTCCCCTCAGCTTTTGAGAGTGCATTATCCTGATGTGGCTCCTCTCCCAATAAAAAGTTGGGTACCCTTATTTATTAATTGAAGTATCTCAGGTCGGCATAAGGTCTTTAGCCAATAATAATAGAGCTTCATTCCACAGCAATTTTAATTGTCTTTTGGGGGACCTCAAGGGCTGAGAGGTGAGTTAAACATACCCTTTAGTTCATAATGAACAATCATCAGCCTGGTCGAGGCCCCTTGCTTGTCTTCCTTTACATGTTTTTTCAATTCATTCCTGATTACCCACCCCCTACCTCCCCTCATCCATTTTTCCCCTCCCTACAGTTGGCCATTTTAATGAGTTTGATATGTTATTAAATATGTAAATATCTTTGAAAAATACATAAACTTGTTATGTGTATGCATGTTTTAATCTACATTAGTGGTACTGTAACAACAGACCTCATTCTCTGCCAATTTATTCACTCAATGCTATGTTTTTTTATTCACTCAATGCTATGTTTTTTAAGATGGTGCTATATGTACCAATTCATTGCTTCTAATCACTGCGTATTATTCCACAGTATGTACCCAACACATTTTACTTACCCATTCCCCTAACAATAGATCTAGATTGACACTTAGCTCCCAGTTCCTACAGACTATGTAGTAGAATCTAGTGCTGGGTCTTGGGTATACAAGTGCCAAATTTCTCCAAATATTGCAGACTGATCTCATCAATTCTAAACAATCACTAACCTTGTACAAAGTTTCCCACGTCTACCTAGCACTTGGTATTTTTGAAGGTTCTAATTTTTACCAATCTGATGAGTATAAAGGGATATCTCATTTTGATTTGTGCTTCTCTGATTACTAGTGAGGATGACCATTCTACTGCATACTTATTAACCATTTGGAGTTCTCATCTGTGGATTGCCTTTTCACATCTTTTCCCAATATTTAAATTTGTTTTACACCATAGCATATTCAGTGTTTTTTTCTAATACAAAATGATAGGAGTGAATCGGGATAGTTGCCTGTATATCCTTAGGCTTAAAATATTGCATGAAAGTTGGAAATCAGATTGGGAGAATTTCCAGATAGTGCGAACTGTGAAATATGGGTCTGAATCACAATTTCACAACTTAATTGCTAGCTGACTTGGAGAACGTTACTCTCTCTCTGTATGTCTCTGGTTGCAAGTGTATGGGGGTGTGTGTGTGCCTGTGCATGTGTGTGTGTGTAAAATAGGAGAAATAATACTTGTGGACTATTATGAAAGGCTTATTGTTCTTAATTTAAGATTATTTATATAAAGTTTGTGGTACTGTACATGGACTATTGTAGGTGCTCCATAAAAGTCAGTTTCTTCCTTTTCTGTCTGATATATATGAGGAACTCAATAAATGGAAGCTCACTTATTGAGTTTATTATTGAGAAAATTATTTATTTCATTCATTTTTTTATTTATTGAGAAAATTTCTCAAATATATTTCATTATAAATTCTCATTTATTGAGAATTTTGTTGACATAGTATTCATGTCATCATCATCATCATTGTATATTGGGAGAGTTTAGGAAAAGCCTTATCTAAAGATAAATATAGATCACCTGTCTTTTTTTTAAACATCTTTATTGGAGTATAATTGCTTTGCAATGTTGTGTTAGTTTCTGCTGTATAACAAAGTGAATCAGTTACGTATACATACCTCCCCATATCCCCTCCCTCTTGCGTTTCCCTCCCACCCTCCTTATCCCTCCCCTCCAGGTGGTCACAAAGCACCGAGCTGATCTCCCTGTGCTATGCAGCTGCTTCCCACTAGCTATCTATTTTACATTTGATAGTGTATATATGTCAATGCCACTCTCTCACTTCATCCCAGCTTACCCTTCCCCCTCCCCGTGTCCTCAAGTCCATTTTCTACTTCTGCATCTTTATTCCTGTTCCTAGGTTCTTCAGAACCAATTTTTTTTTTAGATTCCATATATATGTGTTAGCATACAGTATTTGTTTTTCTCTTTCTGACTAGATCACCTGTCTTCTTAAGCTCTTTTCCAGTCCTATGTGTTCACAGAATTCACACATATAAATTTGCTTAAATCTTAGCGGCAATGAGTTGTCAGATTTCTTACATTCCCTCTCAGGTCAGATAAATATTTGATGTTTGATGATTTAAAAAAAAAATCTTACAAGATAATTTCTTTGGTTGTTTTCTATACAGATTTTAAAATCACCAAATTAAATCAAAAAATAGAATCCAGAAGCTTTAACTAAGGCTATATTCCTTCCCTCCCTCCTACCTCCCTCCCAGTGGGGGATTAATTATTTTTATAGCTTCTTTATAACCTAACAAACATCTTATATTCATTATTTCTTGCTGTGTCATGAATCATCATAAACTTAGTGTCTTAATAAAATAGCACACATTTATTATCTCACAGCTTCTGTGAGTCTGGAGTCTGGGCATGGCTTAGTTGGGTCCTTTGCTTAGGGTCTCACAAGGCTGCAAGCAAGATGTCAGCTGGGCTGAATTCTCAGCAGGAGGCTAAACTAGGAAAGAATCTGCTAAGCTCATTCAAGTTGTTGGCAGAATCCATTTCCTTGCAGTTGTAGGACTGAGGGCCCTGGCTCCTTGTTGAGTGTCGGCTGGGGGTTGCCCTCAACTCCTAGCAACCACCCTTATTCCTAGAGGCCACCTGCAACTCCTTGCCATATGGGCTTGCCCTTCGCTTATTTCAACAAGCCAGCAAATTAGGGAACTATTTTTTTCTTTACATTTATTTTTACCTCTAACTCTTATTCCTAAACATACTTTTTATAAATTCCATTTTTTTCATCCCAATTTCAATGTGAGTTCCTCTGTTTCTGCTTCCTTTCCTCTTTCATTCTGCAGATGTTTATTTAGCCCTCTTTATAGTTCCAAACACTATTTTAAATACTGGGGATACAATGGTGTAAAGAAATACCCAATAAGTCATCTTCACAGAGCTTACAGATTATAGGGAACCAAAATTATAAATGACAACTATAATATAGTGTTACATATGTTATCAGCCAGAAAGCCCAAGGTGATGGGCAGGCATGTAGGAGGAATACCCAAACTATTCTGGAGGGGAAAGGAAAAACTTCTTAGAGGAAGTGATCACATTTTAGTTAAAAACCTAGAATAGTAGTAAAATAGCAGAATGTAAAACTCTATACTAAGGACCAAACATTTTTTGTGACCTAAACAGCAAGCAGAATTGCCTGTATTTTCACCTGTCTGCTTGAAATTATAGCTTAAACCTCAATCAATCAAGTACATAAGAAAAAACTAAAAATAGAACTACCATATGATTCAGCAATCCCATTCCTGGGCATATATCAGGAAAAAACCATAATTCAAAAAGATACATGCACCGCAATGTTCATTGCAGCACTATTTACAATAGTCAAGACATGGAAGTAACCTAAATATTCATCGACAGAGGAATGATAAAGAAGATGTGGTACATGTATACAATGGAATATTACTCAGCCCTAAAAAAGAACAAAATAATGCCATTTGTAGCAACATGGATGGGCCTAGAGGTTATCATACTAAGTAAGGCAGAAAGAGAAAGACAAATATCATATGATATCACTCCTATGTAGAATCTAATTTTTAAAAAATGATAAGAATGAACTTATTTACAAAACAGAAACAGACTCACAGATATCAAAAACAAACTCATGGTTACCAAAAAGGAAATGTGGGGTGGGGAGGGATAAATCAGGAGCTTGAGATTAACATACACACACACTACAATATATAAGATAGATAACCAACAGGGACCTGTATAGTACAGGGAAATCTACTTAATATTCTGTGATAACCTATATGAGCAAAGAAGCTGAAAAAGAATGAATATATATATAACTGAATCACTTTGCTGTACACATGAAACTAACACAACATTGTAAATCAACTATACTCCGATAAAATTTTAAAAATATTAAGTATCTAAGTTTTAGCAATGCATCAGTAAAAATGAGTTTATGAACAAACTCATAAAAGATTATAATGTTGAATAAAAATTATTATTAGCTATCTAAACTTAGAACTCTTTACTTCTCTATGGCTCATTTCTCTCATTTATAAAATGAGTTGGAATTTATCATTTCTAAGATATGTAACTGTTTCTAAATTCCATGATTCTATGATTGAGAATGGCATTACATAAACAGAAATGATGGTGCTGGAGGACAATTTAGCTGAGATCCAAGCCCAGGTCAGCCAGCTAATCCAGGTAAGACCTCCACTAGCAAAATCTTTGTGTGAATTATTAAAAGGCTCCCCCTTCTGGTGGATGCTTTATAGAAAGGTGTCGTTTCTTCAAGGCATAAGTGCTTTTCAAGAGCAGTGAGGGTTGGATTCAGGGCCCCAGATGCCCTTGGACAGAGAGGAAAAAGTATACGATGGCACTGAGTCTGGTGTTATTTCTGATCCAGTTAGGACCATTCAAAGCTCCAGCTTCACAAGATATCAGAAATGTGGTGGAAGAGGATTAGGCGGTGATTTGCTTGCTGTCACAACCCACCTCAGGTCCATGTAAATTCCTGAACGCTCCAGTATAGGAAATAAGGTGCTCTTGGATTTATTTTATTTTAATTTACCTGGGCACCTAACATTTTTGAAAGTAGGATTATATATTTGTGTATTTTAAAATATTTCTATTTCATTTTTTCCCTTACCTAGTCTTTTTCAGTCTGTTTTACACTTAAAACATTTGGGGACTGGCAAAATTATCAGATTTACAAGGAGAAGCCTACCATCTATTGAAGTAAATTTATCATTTTCCTCTTCTGACTGATAGCTCCTGTCACAGCCCTTCCTCTGCCCCAGAGCCCTCCATCAGCAGTCAATCCCCTTCTTGAAAGCCCAGATACCCCTGTGATTTATCTCCCCAGGTCAGGCTGTGTCACTGGTTGCCTGGTAGCTATTCAGGAGTAATTTGGCTCATTTAAATCCCCACTGGTCTCAAAGGCCCAGTGAGCCCCACCCAGCAGGCGTCTCTCCTTCCTACAAGCATTCAAGTTCCCAAATGCCCTAGAAGCTAAATGCCTTCTTCGCTGCCTCACCAGCTGGCAGATGGATGGACTGTGTTTTTTGTTCAGTTTTGGCACTGAACTGGGTAGTCACGGCTGGGCCGATCCTGGAGAGTCTGACAATCCTTCCAGAACATGACGCCCACTTCCTCCATACAATGGAGCCCAGATGGGGTCTTTAAAATGAAAGTATAAGATGAAGAATATTATATATAGTGAGTAATGTTTTATAGTAATATTATATATAGTGAGTAATATATATATATAAAACCACTTTTCTGACAATAGCAATTTATTGAGACTGAGGTCCAAAAGATGGTCAACTTTAATTATATTATTATCAATTCTTAACAGCTAATATTTATATTTATTGATCACTCACTGTGTGCCAGACTTATTGCTAAGCACTTTCCTGAATTATCTATTTTATTTTATTTATTTATTTATTTACTTATTTATTTAGCAGTACGCGGGCCTCTCACTGTTGTGGCCTCTCCCGTTGCGGAGCACAGGCTCTGGACGCGCAGGCTCAGCGGCCATGGCTCACGGGCCCAGCCGCGCTGCGGCATGTGGGATCTTCCCGGAGTGGGGCACGAACCCGTGTCCCCTGCATCGGCAGGCGGACTCTCAACCACTGCGCCACTAGGGAAGCCCTTGAATTATCTAATGAAATCCTCACAATGCCAAGAAGTTGCTTCTACTATTATTTTAAGGACAATCTCCTTTGTTTTACAAATAATTTTACAATAATTAATTAGTAAAAATGTTTAAATGACTTCTTAGAAGGTGTTTAAAAATGAGATAGATGGATATGTATTGCCATGGAAAGATGTTCAAGAGATATGTTAAATTGGAAAATTAAACAAAATGAAACCAACAAGCTGTTGCATGTTTCTTTTTTGCAATTTTGAACTTCCTGCAAAAATAATCCCATCTTTTTTGTAAAGGAAATTGTGTATCTATATGCTTGCACAAAAAAATAGATTTACTCACAAGGACTTATTAATTAAATTGTTAATATAGTTAATTCTAAAGAATGGCATGGAAAAGAGTAGGAAGGGGATGGACTCTCTTAATTTACTCAAATCTTTGTAATTTAACTACAAACACTATTTTGATTTTTGTAATAAAGAACTTTGTTAAGGTAAAAGTGAATGTATAAAAGATACCACAGTCTTGTTAGGTTCTAAGCATTTTCTTCATACTACTCAAACAAGTATTTCATCTAAATTTTAAAGCGTCAATATAATGACAAGCCTATAAATATTCACAATTGACTAAAGCTAACTAAACCTAACAAAAGACATCTGTATCTATTTTTTAACTGGCCTAAATAGATTGACCCAAGTAGAGTTTGCTGGCAATTATCTAATTCTCTGTAACAATTTAATGATGATGATAATTATGATCAACATTTATACAGTGATTTTTAGATTTACAGATTAAAAATCATCTTCCCTTGTATTTTATCCTAATAATAATAGCAGTCATATATTGAGTACTGGCGTATCCCTGTGCAGGCACTGTACAAAGTACTTGACATTTGCCATTCCATTTAATCCTCAAAACAGCTCTATTTATGGATTAGTATGTACTAGGTTCAGCAACAAATTTCAGAAAATAAATAACAACAATAGCTCAAACAAAATAGAAATGCTTTTCTTTCTTCTCTAAAAGCCTGGGGCAGGGCCTTCCCTGGTGGTCCAGTAGTTAAGACTCTGTGCCTCCAAGGCAGGGGATGTGGGTTTGATCCCGGGTCGGGGAGACTAAGATACTAAGATCCCACATGCCCTGCGGTGCAGCCCCCCCCCACAAAAAAAAATCCCTGGGCAAATGATCTAGGGCATTTTCTCTGCTATCCTCAATACATAGCTTACATCTCATTGTTCAAGATGACTGCTCCAACTCCACCCATCATATCTGAATTCCAGCCCGCAGAAAGGAAAAATGGGAAGAAAAAAGGTATCCTCCCTTTTTTAAGAATACTTCCCTAGAAGTTTCAGATACGATCTCTACTTTTACCCCTTTGGTAAGAAATTAATCACGTAAACACACCTAGTTGCAAGGGAGGCAAGAGACTTTATTTGGGGCATCCTGCTATCTAGCTAAATTTTGGCAGGGGGGGTCTTTACTGATAAAGAAGGGAAGAATGGACATTGGGGTAAAACTAACAATTTCAGTCACAGTATGTTATTCTCACTCTACGCTCTTTCTACAAATGAAGTACAGAGAAGTTAATAAGTACACCAACTGTTACACAGCTAGTAAGAAATAGAGTCAAGTTTGTTTGACTCTGATGCCATGCCCTTTCCATCATGCTACACTATCTCTTGTAATCTCAGTTAATCTATTTCTCAATATAGTTAGAATTCAATTAATCAGATAAAAACACTTTTTAACCAGAATGCCAACTAGAAAAGTTTTGCTTTTGGTCTGAATACCTGTTTGCTGCATTAGTTATTCTGCTTACCAGGAATAAACAAATACTCCATGCATGTCTACTTTTGGTCAATACATAGTTTAAAAGTAGGAGTTTCTAGAATGATTTATAATATTTCCATCTAATACTGGTAAAAGTGACATTCAGTAAAGAATAATAAGGAAAATCTTGGATAAAGAGAAATAGCCTCCACCATACTATAGAGAAGATTGGCTTGCACCTCAATATTAGAAATTATGATGTATATAAGATTGCATTAAATCAGATAAAGGGATGGAATGACTCTAGTTTAATGATGATTGCAATAACAAGATAATCAGTTACCTAATCAAAGCTATCTTAGGATGAAATAGAAGTAAAGGAGATTTGTATCCAGTTACAACTGCACTGTCTATTGAGCACCTGATATGTGGCTAGTCCAAATTGGGAGGTGCTGTAAGTATAAAATACACATAGAATTTTGAAGCCTTTGTACAAATATAAGAATGTAAAATAACTCACTAATACTTTTATATTGAGTACATGTTGAAAAGATAATTTAGACATTTGGAATAAATAAAATCTATCATTAAATTTAATTTTACCTGTTTCTTTTTACTGTTTAAAATATGGCTACTGCAAAATTTCCCTGCCTCCATGTAAGGCTCACGTTATAACTGTTTTAGACAAATGGTTTATACAAACAGCATCAAAGAAAAGGACAAGAACAGAGGGTCTTTACCATTGTTCAAGAGGAAAATAAGTCTTGCACTAGAGTGCACTGAATTTCCCAGTGATGAGAGAGTGGCGCTCTGTTTCTGAGGAGCAATATTTCAACAGGATTTCTAAAGACTTAGTTAAAATCCTCTGGAAAATAATTCTATGACTATCTGATTCTCCTTTAAAGGATTCAACCCTTAGGGAGGAGTAAAAGAGAGAGATAAAAAAATCATCTGATGACTAATTGGGCTTCCTAGATCTTCCAATATGGGAAGGAGTGTCTGGAGCGGGAGATAAATGCATTTCTGCTTATAGGAAAGACTATGCTTTAGTGGAAGTAAATGCATTGATGTAGAGTCAGTTATGATGCTTGTAACTGCAAATAATGGAAAAACTGATTTCAGCAGTAAGGAAACATGTTGTCTTAACACCAAGGCCAGAGATAAGGCAGGTTCTGGGTGACCAGGCTCTATTTGGCTGCAGGTTTCTCGAGCTCTGCCTTCCCAGGCGTGTTGGCTTTACCTTCAAATTATGTTTAATAATGTAACAAATCAGTGGCTTCATTTCTTCTTATTCTGTTTAATTATTACTGCACTCTTCATCATTAAAAATTGCCAAAATGTGCTTAAAGATGGCAGAGGAGCAAGATGTGGAGATCACCTTCCTCCCCACAAATACATCAAAAATACATCTACATGTGGAACAACACCTACAGAACACCGACTGAACACTGGCAAAAGACTTCAGACTTCCTAAAAGAAACAACTGCCCTCAGGCAACCTACACGCAGAGGTGGGGACAAACCAAAGCTGAACCCCAGGAGCTGAGTGAACAAAGAAGAGAAAGGGAAATTTCTCCCAGCAGCCTCAGGAGCAGCAGATTAAATCCCCACAATCAACTTGATGTTCCTTGCATCTGTGGAATACCTGAAGAGACAACGAATCATCCCAAAATAGAGGCGGTGGACTTTGGGAGCAACAGTAGACTTGGGGTTTGCTGAATGCAACTGATTTGTTTATGATTTTTATGTTTATCTGAATACAGTTTTTAGAGCTTGTTATCATTGGTGGATTTGTTTACTGCTTGGATTGCTCTCTTCTTTTATTATTATTATTATTACCTTTTATTTAAATAATTTTTTTATTATTTTTTTTTCTTTCTTTTTTTTCTCCTTTTTCTTCTGAGCTGTGTGGCTGACAGGGTCCTGGTGCTCCAGCTGGGTGTCAGGCCTGAGCCATTGAGGTGGGAGAGCCAAGTTTGGGACATTGGACCACCAGAGACCTCCCAGCCCCACGTAATAGCAATTGGCAAGAGCTCTCCCAGAGATCTCCGTCTCAACGTTAAGACCCAGCTCCACCTAATGGCCAGCAAGCTCCAGTGCTGGACGCCCCATGCCAAACAACTAGCAAGACAGCAACATAACCCCACCCATTAACAGAGAGGCTACCTAAAATCATAATAAGGTCACAGACACCCCAAAACATATGACCGGACATGATCCTGCCCATCAGAAAGATAAGATCCAGCCTCATACACCAGAACACAGGCACCAGTCCCCTCCACCAGGAAGCCTACACAACCCACTGACCCAACCTTACCCACTCGGGGCAAACACCAAAAACAATGGGAACTACGAACCTGCAGCCTGTGAAAAGGAGACCCCAAACACAGTAAGTTAAGCAAAATGAGAAGACAGAAAAACACACAGCAGATGAAGGAGCAAGGCAAAAACCCACCAGACAAAACAAATGAAGAGGAAATAGGCAGTCTACCTGAAAAAGAATTCAGAATAATGATAATAAAGATGATCCAAAATCTTGGAAATAGAATGGAGAAAATACAAGGAACGTTTAACAAGTACCCAAAAGAACTAAAGAGCAAACAATGATGAACAACACAATAAAAGAAATTAAAAATTCTCTAGAAGGAATAAATAGCAGAATAACTGAGGCAGAAGAATAGAAAAGTGACCTGGAAGATAAAATAGTGGAAATAACTACTGCAGAGCAGAATAAAGAAAAAAGAGTGAAAAGAATTGAGAACAGTCTCAGAGACCTCTGGGACAACATTAAATGCACCAACATTCTAATTATAGGGGTTCCAGAAGAAGAAGAGAAAAAGAAAGGGACTGAGAAAATATTTGATGAGATTATAGTTGAAAACTTCCCTAACATAGGAAAGGAAATAGTCAATGAAGTCCAGGAAGCACAGAGAGTCTCATATAGGATAAATCCAAGGTGAAACATGCCAAGACACATATTAATCAAACTACCAAAAATTAAATACAAAGAAAAGATATTAAAAGCAGCAAGGGAAAAGCAACAAACAACATACAAGGGAATCCCCATAAGGTTAACAGCTGATCTTGCAGCAGAAACCCTGCAAGCAAGAAGGGAGGGGCAGGACATATTTAAAGTGATGAAAGGGGAAAAACCTACAACTAAGGTTACTCTACCCAGCAAGGATCTCATTCAGATTCGATGGAGAAATTAAAACCTTTACAGACAAGCAAAAGCTAAGAGAATTCAGCACCACCAAACCAGCTCTACAACAAATGTTAAACGAACTTCTGTAGGCAGAAAACACAAGAGAAGGAAAAGACCTACAAAATCAAACCTAAAACAATTAAGAAAATGGTCATAGGAACATACATATCAATAATTACCTTAAATGTAAATGGATTAAATGCTCCAACCAAAAGACATAGACTGGCTGAATGTCTACAGAACAAGACCCATATATATGCTGTTACAAGAGACTCACTTGAGACCTAGGGACACATACAGACTGAAAGTCAGGGGATGGAAAAAGGTATTCCATGCAAATGGAAATCAAAAGAAAGCTGGAGTAGCAATTCTCATATCAGACAAAATACACTTTAAAATAAAGACAATTACAAGAGACAAAGAAGGACACTACATAATGATCAAGGGATCATTCCAAGAAGAAGATATAACAATTGTAAATATTTATGCACCCAACATAGGAGCACCTCATTACGCAAGGCAAATGCTAACAGCAAACGGAATCCAACAGCACATTAAAAGGATCATACACCATGAGCAAACGGAATCCAACAGCACATTAAAAGGATCATACACCATGAGCAAGCGGGTTTTATCCCAGGAATGCAAGGATTCTTCAAAATATACAAGTCAATCAATGTGATATATTAACAAACTGAAGAATAAAAACCATATGATCATCTCAGTAGATGCAGAAAAAGCTTTTGACAAAATTCATCACCATTTATGATAAAAACTCTCCAGAATGTAGGCATAGAGGGAAGCTACTTCAACATAATAAAGGCCATATATGACAAACCCACAGCCAGCATCATTCTCAATGGTGAAAAATTGAAACCATTTCCTCTAAGATCAGGAACAAGACAAGGTTGCCCACTCTCACTGTTATTATTCAACATATTTTTGGAAGTTTTAGCCACAGCAATCAGAGAAGAAAAAGAAATAAAAGGAATCCAATTCAGAAAAGAAGAAGTAAAGCTGTCACTGTTTTGCAGATGACATGATACTATACATAGAGAATCCTAAAGATGCTACCAGAAAACTACTAGAGCTAATCAATGAATTTGGTAAAGTAGCAGGATACAAAATTAATGCACAGAAATCTCTTGCATTCCTATATACCAATGATGAAAAATCTGAAAGAGAAATTAAGGAAATGCCCCCATTTACCATTGCAACAAAAGAATAAAATACCTAGGAATAAACCTACCTAAGGAGACAAAAGACCTGTATGCAGAAAACTATAAGACACTGTTGAAAGAAGTTAAAGGTGATACAAACAGATGGAGAGATATACCATGTTCTTGGATTGGAAGAATCAACCTTGTGAATATGACATACCCAAAATATGACTACCCAAAGCAATCTACAGATTCAGTGTGATCCCTTTCAAACTACGAATGGCATTTTTCATGGAACTAGAACAAAAAATTTCACAATTTGCAGGGAAACACAAAAAACCTAAAATAGCTAAAGCAATCTTGAGAAAGAAAAACGGAACTCGAGGAATCAGGCTCCCTAACTTCAGACTATACTGCAAAGCTACAGTAATCAAGACAGTATGGTACTGGTACAAAAAGAGAAATATAGATCAATGGAACAGGATAGAAAGCCCAGAGATAAACCTACACACATATGGTCACCCTATCTTTGATAAAGGAAGGAAGAATATACAATGGAGAAAAGACAGTCTCGTCAATAAGTGGTGCTGGGAAAACTGGTCAGCTACATGTAAAAGAATGAAATTAGAACACTCCCTAACACCATATACAAAGATAAACTCAAAATGGATTAAAAACCTACAAGCAGCTCATGCAGCTCAATATCAAAAAAACAAACAACCCAATCCAGAAATGGGCAGAAGATCTAAACAGACATTTTTCCAAAGAAGATGTACAGATTATCAACAAACACATGAAAGGATGCTCAACATCACTAATCATTAGAGAAATGTACATCAAAACTACAGTGAGGTATCTCCTCACACTGGTCAGAATGGTGATCATCAAAAAATCTACAAACAGTAAATGCTGGATAGAATGTGGAGAAAAGGGAACCCTCTTGTACTGTTGTTGGGAATGTAAATTGATATAGCCACTTTGGAGAACAGTATGGCTGTTCCTTAAAAAACTAAAAATAGAGCTACCATATGACCCAGCAATCCCACTACTGGGTATATACCCTGAGAAAAC
>NC_041215.1:71663924-71710685 GCF_002837175.3 Physeter macrocephalus | reverse complement strand
TAAAAAGAAATGAAATTGAATTATTTGTAGTGAGGTGGATGGACCTAGAGTCAGTCATACAGAGTGAAGTAAGTCAGAAAGAGTAAAACAAATACCATATGCTAACACATATATATGGAATCTAAAAAAAAAAAAAAAAAGGTTCTGATGAACCTAGGGGCAGGACAGGAACAAAGATGTAGAGAATGGACTTGAGGACACAGGGAGGGAGAAGGGTAAGCTGGGACAAAGTGAGAGAGTAGCATTGACATATACACACACTACCAAATGTAAAATAGATAGCTAGTGGGAAGCACCTGCATGGCATGGGGAGATCAGCTCAGTGCTTTGTGACCACCTAGAGGGGTGGGATAGGGAGGGTGGGAGGGAGATGCAAGAGGGAGGGGATATGGGGATATATGTATACATATAGCTGATTCAATTTGTTATACAACAGAAACCAACACAACATTGTAAAGCAATTATACTCCAATAAAGATGTTAAAAAAAATTCCCAAAATATAATCACATTAATCTTGTCTCAGGTTTTTGCTGGCATTTACTTATTTATTCATTTACTGAGCGCCTGTGATGCACCAGGCACAACACAGTTCTTGCTATCATGGAGCTTGCTGTCTCTCTTCTCATTAGATACAATAGACAAATGCATACAAATCATTTCCTCAATTTTGTCAAAATGGTGGGGCTGTTCAATATGCTTAAAGCTAAACAAGACCTAAGCACACCCTTGAAAATTTACATCTTTGAGAACCAGCAGCCAAATTACGTGGAAGAGCCAGACTGACCAGTCCAAGTCATTCCTGGCAGGAAACTTGTATCAACAGGTTTTCCCATTCTTCAGTGATTTGGATCCCTCAATGACTAATGTTTGTGGAACTATATGGTGATTTTTGCCAAATGTCTTTATCAAAAGAGGAGAGTAAGGCTTTAATTCTCCATGAATTAAAGGAATGAATGAACCCAGATTTTTCTCATCCTGGAGACCAAATGAAGTTCTGTCTTCAAAGATTAGTTTAATTTCAGGCCAATCCCAGAAAGAATAACCAGCTGGTGCTAAGAAGTTTTCACATATTTGGTTTCATTCTAAAGCCCTTAATAGGTTTCATTCCTTTTACCATTCCTCCATAGCAGATCATTTTATCCCAAGACTAGGAGAAAACAAAATGTCTTTAGTGCTCCTGGATTTTCCAACTTCTTTTGATTAGGAAGTAAGAGAGAAAACCAAGTGTAGGGAGAATGACTGGCCTACTCTTAGCTAGCTCTTTTCAGGTTGGAAAGGAAGATGTTTCTTTTCATTTAGAGCAGCTCCTTGGGCTCTGCGCAGGTAAGTGAGTTGTAGAGGCATTTTTCTTGGCATTCTAAGTGGAATTGGCCCTTGAAGCTGCTGAATCTCAGGTGGCATACTCAAGGGCTTCAACCACCCAGCTGAATGTGGTTGTGCTATGGGAAGTGACTCAGCTTAAGACCCTTCATCAATCATGGGAGTTCTCCTGCTATGCCATGAAGTCACCCCACTCCATTTACCAGCACTCCAGGCCCTTTGCCTTGACAGATAGTAATATCTTACCTAGTGAGACAGATAACTGTCCCCATGGATTCTTGATATTTTTAGTGGCAAATTTATAACACACACATACATACGTGTAGGTAGATACATAGATAAAGGTTAAGATTCATAAATTTCTATTTTCTCACTTACAACAATCCACACTCATTAACAATTTTTCCACAGAACTCTTGAACCACAGGTAGAGTCATTAACTACAAATAAAGTGGGAGGCCTTTGGCAAGAGAGGATTGATTTCCTTTCCTTCAAACTACTCTCTACTTCAACATCCTGCCATCCTATCCCTATCTCCCTTCTCTGCTTTAAAAGGGAGAAAAACACAAAAGCTCTCCTAAGGATACTTGTCAATGATTAAAATTCCACCACTGGAAGCATATATTCCTTTGATATAACGTGTTACCACTTAATGATACATAGATTACTCTGGAGAGAAGTTGCATGTTTGACGTCATCATCTTTACCTTTTAATATTGATCGTGGAAAGATATGACTCCAAAAACCAGCCCTGGGATTGGCCAAGGTAGCAGAGTAGGGAAACCCTGAGCTCACTTCCTCTCATGAACACACCAAAATCACAACTATTTGCGGAAGAACCATCGATGAAAAAGACCGGAACCTACCAGAAGAGATCTTCTACGACTAACGACATAAAGAAGAAACTACAATGAGATGGGGAGGAGGGGCAGACTGGAAATATAGTCAAGCCCCATACCCCTAGGTGGGTGATTCATAAACTGGAGAAAAATTATACTGCAGAGGCTCTCTCAAAGGAGTGAGAGCTCTGAGCCCCACGTTGGGCTCCCCAGCCCAAGGGTCTTGCACAGCGAAGATAAGCCCCCAGAGTATTTGACTTTGAAGGCCAGTGGGGTTTAATTTCAGGAGTTCCACGGGACTGGGGGAAATCGAGATTTCACTCTTAAAAGGCCCACACAAAATCCCACATGCTTCTGGACCCAGGGCAAAAGCAATAATTTGACAGAAGCTTGGGCCAGTCCTACTTACTGGTCTTGGAGAGTCTCCTGGAGAGGTGGGGTCAGCTGTGGCTCACACTGGGGACGTAGACACTGGCAGCAGCCATTCTCGGGAGCTCATCCTAGCATGGACGCTGGAGCTGTGGATGCTGGGGCTGGTGGACACCATTTTGAAATCTTCCCTCTAGTGTTAACACCTGGCCCCACCCAACAGCCTGTAGGCACCAGTGCTGGGACACCTCAGGCCAAGCAATTAACAGGGCAGGGATACAGCTCCTCCCATCAGCAGACAGGCTGCCTAAAGACCTCCTGAACCCACAGCCATTTCTGGACATGGCCCTGCCCCCAGAGCGCCCAGGACCCAGCTCTACTCACAGTGGGCTGGCACCAGCCACAGAATCCCCTGGGCCCTAGCCCTGTCCTCAAGAAACCTGTTCTATCCACTGGATCAGCCTCACCCACCAAAGGGCAGACACCAGATACAAGAAAACCACAAGCCAGACCCTGCCCACTAGCAGGACAACACGAGCTTCAGGACACTTCAGACCCTGATCCACTGTGTCAGGAACTGCCCCTCCCCAACCCCCAACCAGCCATCTGACACCAGCTCTGGGACCCATGGGCTCTGCAACCAGACTCCAGGACCCAGCTCTCCCTGCCACTAGTCTGGCACTAACACCAGAATTTGGCTTCATCCACCGGTATGTGGGCAACAACCCTGGAGCCTTCTGGACCCTGAGTCTGCCCACCAGTGAGTCAGCACTAGCCCCAGGGAGCCACTGGGGTCCTGCAGCAAGCCGCCTCTTGACACAGCCCCACCAACCAGTAGCTGGAAGCCTCTGCACAAGGCAGGGCTTGGCAACCAACCAGACTGGGGGCCAACCAAGCCTACTAGACCCCCCACATAGTCAGCCTGCCACAACAGAAGGACCCACACAGCTTTCATAGAGAGAACCTAAGAGAGCTCTCACAGGGGGAAGTTATATGAGGATATAGTTCAGGTGACAAGGGGGAGTGCACTGCTGGGATGCATAGGATGTCTCCTACAGGAGGCCACTTCTCCAAAGTTGGGAAATGTAACCTACCTGGTACATAAAAATACAAACAGCAACTTAGGCAAAATGAGGTGGCAGAGGCATATGTTCCAGATGAAGGAGCAAGATAAAACCCCATAAGAAGAACTAAGTGGAGAAGGGTAATCCCCTCGAGAAAGAGTTCAGAGTAGTGATCTTAAAGATGATCAAAGCACTACGGAGAAGAATGGATACACAGAGCGAGAAGTTAAAAGTGTTTAACAAAGAGTTACATTGATAGAGAAGAATGCAAAGACCATGAAGATTCTAAATAAATTTTCACAGTGGTATTGGTGGTAGATAAGTCTATAATAGGCAATTTGGAGTATCAAAGAAAACCTGTGGTTACTGAACATTGTGGGCAGGGTTGCCACTAAGATTATTTTTTACCTCTTGCATGTGGCTAGTGAGGAATGTAAAAGTGTCATATAATAATGAAAAGCACTTGCAATAACATCTGTAACTATCAAACTTTGTTGAATTTTTTATTGATTTATGTGAACTAAACTCTAATTGTTAAAACATTCATTACCAGAATGTATTTCACAGTAAGGTTTTAGAGTCAGAAACACTAAGGCTCTTATACCAGGTTAGCCATTTGTTAGCTGTATAAATTTCACTCTCTGAGCCTTATTTTCAGT
Organism: Physeter macrocephalus; assembly: GCF_002837175.3. NCBI lineage: Eukaryota > Metazoa > Chordata > Mammalia > Artiodactyla > Physeteridae > Physeter > Physeter macrocephalus. The sequence goes on along the minus strand of NC_041215.1, from coordinate 71,706,433 downwards.
TAAGATGAACTTAAGTATACCTATCTTACAGTGTTTCCTAATAAGTAATATAATACATGTTAATTATTTAGTGCAATGCAGATTCACTTAAATAATATAGTGATGATGATAACTAGAACAATGGTGATAATATTTGCTATTTGAGAAGGACTAGTCAAGATTTTGCCCTTTCCAGTTACTCTATTTGTATTAAAAGAAAACTCCTTAGAACCGTCAGTAAAGACATCTATGATAACATATTCATAACATTTTTGAACTTTAATTTCTTCTGATAAGTTCAAATCTGCATATATTCCCAAGGCCCAACCTGGATCTAGTATTACTGATGGCATTCATATATGCTTTGAGCTCTTTTCAATATAAGCAAGTCAAAGGTTATATATTGTCTTATCTATTTCCTCAGCAGTCTGGGAGCCCCTTGAGTTCCACCCTGGGTACTTGCCTAGTCTGTGCTTTCCTCTTGACTGATTATTTCCATAGAATCAACTAAAAGGGGGTCTATATACTCAACCAACTACTGATTGTCTCTGTCTGAATGCCCCTCTCCACTGCACCTCCTCTGAGCCTTTATAATTCAGTTCAGGTATCAGCCCTTATAGGAACTCTCCCTTTCACATCTGGTTTAAGAGCTACTCTTCTGAGCGCTTACCCTGGTAAATCATATACTTTGTGTAATGTGACTATTTGGTGCCTCATACAACTCAGATATATTTAGTGTATGATGTATAGCTAATGTCACTTGGTCCTTCCATTCCTTTCTATCTATATTCAGTGCACATGCTCTACTTACCCTCTTTGTATTTAACATATCTCACAGATTACTATTTACTTAATCTATGCTTAATCATCTTCTGAGTTTTATCCATCCCATTTGTCTTCTTGTCTTCTATAGCCTAATTAAGTATTCTGAAACAAGGTAGTAAGCACACATTATAAATTATGTATTTCTTCATTCAGTACCACCAATTTGAAATATTCTCTCTTTCTTTTCAAAAGGGACCCATGATCTTATATTCTTGACAGTTCACCCTTTGAACCTAGACCAGGTAATAAGAATATTTAATTTAGAGGATAAACAATCTATTCCTATTCCTTTTACTTCCAAGGTAATTTACAGACGTTAAGTTAAATGGCACCTCAGTCAGGCAATTTGCCCTCTCTAGGTTTGTTTCCTCTATAATACAATTAAGGTATTATATGAGATAAATGTGAATTCTGCCATTTAAACCTCATGGGGGCATAGAAGCATGTTCAAACTTTGATGGTTTCACAGATCATACAAGTATGAGATCTGTCTGGTCTAAGGATCGGTGGCAATCTAAGTTGAAACTCAAAAAAACTACCCTAGTAACAAAGCAATGCTTGCTGCCATGGAGTGTTCTCAAATTTTCAGTGTGGTAGGCCTAGCCATGTCTTTTCCTAACCACTTAGTTATTTGTAGTTCACCTGATGTGTAGGGCAGCCAATCATCCTAGTTTGCTGGGGATTCTCCTGGCATTAGCAGTGAAAGTCCCAACCCGGGAAACCTGTCAGTCCTAGGCACACCAGGATGGTTGTTCATCTTATCTCTTAGTCTCTTTAAGCATCAGTATCCTCATATGTAGGGGTTCGTGGGGCAGGACAGACACATGCATCAGAATAGTGCTATAAGGTCTAAAGAAGGTAACATAAGTAGAGTGCTTAACAATGGTGCCTTCTCTATGAAGGTGATTATAGCATGTTTCTAGGCCACCAATCTTGTTTTTGGTTTTATTTTCTCCACTGAGCTTGTATTCACTTTCATTTTATTTTACTTTATCTTCTTTTTTGCGGGAACACGTGTAAACTATCAGAGATTGTAAGTGGTTCCTCCCGAAATAGCAGGTTTTTCACTCTTTGTGTGTGTATTTGATAACACACAAACACAAAATTTAAATGATGATGATTTTGATCGCTCTGTTTCAGTAGTTCTCAAAGTGTGGTCCCTGGACTGGCAGCATCAACATCACATGGGAACTTGTTTGAAACGTAAATTCTCAAGCTCCGCTCCAGACTCACTGAATTGAAAGCTGTGGAAATGAGGCTCAGAAATCTGTGGCTCATCCAGCCATCCAGGTAATTCTAATGCACGTTCAAGTTTGAAACCATAGTTTACAATGGCTAGACCACAACCCATGGCCCAGGCCCACTTCACAAGGAGGTGATCTATTAAAACAGTGGCTGAATTATTTTGGGGGCAGTGTAAGATTTTGAAAGGTATAAATCTTTTCTTTGAATATAAATCACTTAAAGAATAGATTTTCATCCTCTGCGTGTTCTTACACACAGTACTTAACTGCTGAGGGTTCAGGTTTATCCAGTGAATGGTGATGACTGTAGTTTTCAGTAAATATCTTCTGGGCAACTTACAATAGCTCTCCATAGTCTACTGTAATTGAATAAGATTAGAATAGATAAAATTTTCCCTGCTAACCTAATATGATATTTATCTTAAACTCAGAGTTTTGAAACATTTCAAATAAACACAGAGTAAAATTTTCAATAAGTGTAGCTGAATTTGACAGTTACATTCTGAATGGCTGATTTCATGGTTTACAGCTGTTTAAATTTAAGCGTTTCAATTTGGATGCTTAGTTACCTTCTTCCCTGTGAGATCTCCTTGACTACACTCTGCTTTTACTCATCCTTGTAGCAATGGCTTCTTTAGGGGAAGCCTAATCTCATTCTCAGTGTGGGAATAAAATGAGCGGTGAAATGTAAACAATGTCTACTGACTTGAAAGAAATATGTTTTAGACACAAGGTCTCTGTCAAGATGTTTGAAGTCCAAAATCCCTCTTCACAGTGTAATAGTTGCACCTCAGTTTAAACAAATACACTCTTAGCAATTATGTTGCATATCGTTTAATGCTGAATTATCTGAATCTAATAGTCAAGCCTTATTTTGTGGGCATCTCTTTTCAAAGGATTGTTTTACCTTCTGAGAGGATTTCTCTGGCATTCTCATTTCACTTTCCTTTCCCTTAATTTTAAGTACTGTTTTGAGTTTGCAAAGAAATCTCTTTCCTGAAATCCTGTTTCTGGCACAAGAATGAATTTAGATGAGTGAGAGAACCAATGAGATGAAAAGAGAAAAAGAGTGCTGTTAATCTAGGTAAAAATTACACCATTTGCTGTAGGTGGTTTGTTATTATGCATTATCTCAATACTTAGAAAACAAGTAATTACTAGGCCTTAGAGGGGCATCTCCTCTTATACCCCCCCAGTCATGATTCTATGACTATTTTGAACTGAATAGAGAGATAAACAGTTTTAATCTCTAGAGGTCAAACAAGGATGTTGTCTAGTAGACTTTCAAAGAATAGCGATTAGGAAGCTGTTTCTGAACAACTAATTGAAATTTACAAGTCACAGGATCTGATACAAGATGGGGCCTTTACTTATTCCAGAGCCTATTCTTCTATATATTATTTCTAGATTGTATGACTTAAGTTATGCATAGGTTATTGCATAACTTAGTGGCATAAGTCAACAGCAATCATTTATTATTTTTATGACTTCTCATAGTTTTGGAGGTTGACTGGACCCAGCAAGGTGCTTGTCACTTGGGGTGTCTCATGTGGCTGCATGTGGTGATCCTGACGGTTGGCACTCCTAGGGCATCTCTCTCTATCATTACGTGGTCTCTCTAGCACAACAGCTTCAGGGAATCAGATTTCCAACATGGCAATTCAGGGGCCCAAAGGCACACACAAAGAGTTTCCAATCAGCTTTTAAGTTCCTCATTCTTAAATAGGAACACACAGCCAAGGATCACCAGGTATTAGAGGAAAGTGTGTAACGCAAAAGATAAAGAATAAATCAAAACAGAAAAAAAAAAAAAAAGATGGGGGACTCAGAAGTGGATATAATAATATAGTATACAGGCTTACTGTTTTCTAGGTACTATTCTAAGTGCTTAGTACATATTAATCTCATTTGTACCTCCCCAAAACTCTATGCAATGAGTACTCTTATTACTTTTATTTTTACTGAGAAAACTGATAAACAGGGTCAGGTAACTTGCCTAAGGTAACTGGTCATACATAGTCAGTGGCAGTACTGGCATTTGAATTGGTTGCAGACTCTAAGCTCATAACCATTACATCATATACTAGAAACCATTCATGGAGCAGCAGGAAAAGTCTCTATACATAGTATCTTCAGAGACAAAAGTAGGTTTTGCACTTATGAAACAAGAAAAGAATGCTATTTAAAAGGAACATTAAGAGTTTTTTTAAATTAAAAATAATGTAATGGTACAAATAAAAACAGAGGTCTTATAACACAAATTTTGAGGAAATCTTTCAGAAACTCGAATAAAAAGCAGAGATGGAAAAATAAGACAGAAGAGACAAGAAAATGAGAGGCTGCATAGCCAATTAATAGGAGTTCTACAAACAGAGAAGAGATAAAACACATGTGACAACATTATCAAAGAAGTAAAAGAATAAAAATGTTCGGAGCTGAAGGACACATTTTCAGATTAAAGGGAACTATCGAGGGTCGAGCACAATGAGTGAAAAAAGATCTATATCAAGGCTCACCGTCAAAAAGCCAGAGATAAAGAAAAGACCTTAATCGTTTTCCAGAGAGAAAAATAAGCTCTCATGACAAGGACTTAGAATGAGGATCAGATTCCACAGAACTTCTCAACAGCAACATGGGCCATGTTCCAGTTGGAGCACTGCCTTCAACATTTTGAGGGAAAATGACTTCCAACCTTGAATGCTGTGCCAAACCACAACCAGACCTGAGGACACAATAAAGGTATTTTCTGACATGCAATCCCTCGACACATTTAGCTCTCACGTCCCCATTCTCAACAGACCACTTTGCTTCTTCAAAATGAGGGAGTAAATAAAAAAGAGGAAGACATGAAATCCGAACTCTGAGGGGTAGACTGCAAACGAGAATGGATGGGAATGCTCAGGGTAAGAACAGAGGAAATTTCCAGGACTGCAGCAGTGCCGCAGGCCTGGAGCACAGAAGGACAGACAGCGCCAGAAAGACTATTTCCATGAAAAAAGTAGTACTGATAGGTCACCCAATGGGTCTGATTTTACTAGGAGTTTAACAGCAGTGTCAGAAAATTTGAGGATGTGTGGATAATAGGTTCATAGGAGACTAAGGAAATAAAATAGTGCACAGCTCTGTTAAAGTCCAAGGAAAACAAAAATTAATACAAGAAAAGAAATGTAAGTTGCAAAACATGATGTAGTTCAGCTATTAGTGATATGTGCAATTAGCAATATATATAGTAAACACTGAATTTCCCTGAAAGTGTGCTATAAATACAGTGGGAAGACGGAGAGGGACCTGTGTTTGTGGTGTGTGGTAGGAGAGATGAGTCAGACCCCTTGATCATCATTTTAAATGCAGGGAAATCAATCAGTAATGGTATCTCAAATTGAAAAGTCAATACTGTGAACAGTAGTTGAAAAATTGGGGGATATATATTATTGTGGACAAAGAATGTCACCTGCCATTTCAGTAAACAGAGAATGTTGCCTGCCATCAAGCCTTCTGCCATTGCAGTCACCCCCTGTGCTCTGAAGGGGAACTCAGGATTGAGAAAAAAAAGGATACTGGCCCTAGATAGTTAAGATGCTATCTAAGGAATAATTTCAATGAGCGCAGACTCTTGCATCTTCCCATACCTCTCTACCAGCGGCTATAATTGTGAATAGAAACCAGGAGCTGTTGTCTCACTTGGCAACACTTTGATGTTTACTTGAAAACATCCTGTTGCAGGAAGCTTGAATTCCCTTTATGTAACAGATTTTCTTTCCATCGAGGCATGAAGGGTCACTTTTAAATTGCTCTTGTTATCTGGGGTAGTAACAGGGCTGAACTATAATCAGTCGTTAATTGTGAAAGGGGTTCATGAGATAAGTGAGCACCATTTAGGAGTGCCCTGAGGAAACAAAGTCAAAAACTAAAGTGTTCAGTAGGTGTAAAGACTGAGGTAAATATGATCCCCACCTGAATGTCCTGTCTTGAAGGGACCAAGCTGGACTGTGGGGGGAGAGGTCTGCAGGGGCAAAGTGGTGTCATTTAGTTTGTTTGGACATCTGAAAAAGAGGAGGAAGATTGAAAAACAGTACCCAGGAGGATACATTTTTCTATTTCATGGATTTGCTGAGAGCTTGTTTTGCAAAATAAGTAACCTCTGTAGTTTTATCCATTTAATAAACACATCTGGATTTAAATATTTGTAGAAGTGTAAGAAGTATATTAATTCACTTTGGAAAATTTTCAAAATAAGAAATTCTAATTCTAGATGTATCTTCTCCTGGAGGACATTTGTTAATTAGATCTAACCCAGAACCTTCTGGTCCAAACTGAAGATGTGTAAGGGAAAAAGAAAACAATGCATTTTTTAAGTGTAATAGGAAAAGGAGGGCTTGTTTTTATGGCTCACTGAAAAATTGGGAATGTTATATTTGAAAATAGATTTAGGCAAGATCTCTTGTTATCTTGTCCAATCACAGAGCAAAACAGTAACATTCCAGCTCATTCAAGCTAAACTATTTGGGTTTCTCGCCTTTGAGTAGCTTGTTGGCACATAAGAGCATTCTCTCAGCAACTTCTTTGAATTTGGTGCCTGACTTCATGTAACACATACCTTTTTCATTACTTTAAAAAAAAATCTCCAAACTATATTCATTTTTCTATCTTTTCAAAGACAAATTTTCTTCTTTAAGAAATATATCTAGTATTGTCTTCATCTCTTAGTGCTGTTTCCCTCCTCACCACCTGTCACCCAAAGGCTCTTTCCAGATAACTTTCCTATGAAGTAGAAACTACCCTTCAAGGATATTAAAACCACACTATGGGTTTTAACATATTTGGAGGGTAAGCTGAGAATACATTTCAAACATTTAAAATTTTCATAGTCAAAAATCTTCTGGAATAAAATCTAAAGAGATATCAGACAAACACACATGGATATTTGCGTATTCAAAATTGAACTGAAATTACTTAAATATTCATTAATACTGGATTGGTGAAATAAGTTCAATAGTACTATGAAGAATTATAAATAGTGAGGTGATCTTCTATCTATCTATATACCTATCTAATCATCTATCTTTATATATTTTAAATAGCTCAGGGTATATTGTTAATCGAAAGTATGGTATGACCTCATCTTTGTCTTTAAAACTCTGTGTGTGTGTGTGTGTGTGTGTGTGTGTGTGTGTGTGTATCTAATGTCTATCCATATAAATGTCTGGATGGATGTACATGAAAACGTTCATAGTGGTTTTCTTTGGGTGCTTAGGAATATTTCTTTTTACATTTTAATGAATTGTCTGTTTTGTTTTACAACAAATAGGTATTACTTTTTAATCACAGAAAGAATAAATCATTTTCATTTAAAAGTACATACTGTGGGAAATCATGGTTTAAGTTCTTTACAAATCCTTTTGGTAAGAGTTTATTCCATTCTTAATATATCCAAATTAACTATTGAGGAAAATAGATAAACAACTTTCAAATCATAAAACAATAGTCCTGGAAGCAGGACTAAGAAATTGTCCCTATCTTTGAACAAGATAACACTTTTATCTATTTTAATGGGAAGATATTTAGAGGCAATGTTGGGAGTATAATTAAAAGGCCAGCCATGAATCTTGCCTGGGGACAGCTATACCTTTTGGACAGAAGCAGTAACTACTTTCATAAACTGAAGGTCACTGATGAAATTATTTATTATATGTGCATAATGGAAGTCAGAATCTCACTGCTCCATTAATGAATTGGGAAATAAAGCATACCGACTTGTCAGGAACCCTGGAAATGCAATTGTGAGTTTTACAAGTTTCCAGAGTAAAACAGAGGTCTGTACAAAAGTTCTGAGGATACCACACAAATATTCTCTGCTCATCAGCATAAGGCAGAATAACCTAATTAGGATAATTGACCACAAGGAAACTGGAGCCTCTAGAACAGAAAGAAAGGTTCTGTGACCTGCAAGCCTCAAACCCATTAAAATGAAAATGAATACATCTTCTCAGAACTTTCAGAGCCCCCAGTGTCAGTTCGTAGATTTAGCCAAATATCCTTTCCTGGTAGTTAATATGTATTACCTTTGTAAATTTTTTTTTTTTTACTTTTATACTGGGGTTCACTGCTATTGCTCTTATTACTAATGAGGACAAGGAGCTTGGTTTAGGTCCAGTTTAAGGTCTGTGGAAATTAGTTTGGTTTCCTTCCAGACCAAGCCAATGAAAATAACTGGTTCCATTCATTTATTAGTCCAGATAAACAAAGCCAGTCTTATTCTGGGCATAATGCTTATCTGTGTGAGTGACCTGCACTGAAGCCCAGGGGAGGACAGAAACCATGAAAAGCAGAAACTGAAAAGTTGGCCTCTTTCCCCAGGAGCTAACTGTGTTCCAGAGCAAGGAGAAATAGTACTCAAATGAGCTGAAGTGAAGAACAATAGGCTCTCTGGTGTTTTTGACCTTTGAATATAGGAAAATTAAAGCAATTTTACTGTGTGGTCTGGAAGAACAATTTTTCTTAGTTTGTACTCAGTTTAACAATACACAGAAATGCAAATGGATTGTTCTTTAGGGCACTGCTCTTTTTTTGGAAAACAATACCTCCCTCTCTTTCCCAAAGTAAAATTTGTTTCCTTTTAAAACAAAAGTAAAGTACTATTTATTTTTATTTTGATATCTTTAAAATAATACTATATATACTTGAGCTATTTGGAAATGTCCTTGTAATAAAGCCAGGGCTGGGAAATATTAGTATATAAATATGGACATTCATATCAAGATTGTATGTTACTTAGTCTCCAGCAAGCTGCCATAGAATTGACCAAAAATGGCTCTTTTCCATTAGTTTTCTTTCTTCAGTTAATTAATTTTTAATGAAAAATACACTGGAATTGCAAAAATGCAGAATACAAAGGATATGCAATGAAAAGTATACCTGCTGCGTAGTCCAGATTCCCATCCAGAAGTAATCACTATTTGTACTTTCTTGCTTATCTTTTTAGAAATTTTCTGTGCACACACAGCATGTGCATGTAATAAATTAATATATAAAACATACACAGAGATATTTGTATGCCTCACAAATGGGAATTTTCTTCCTTTTATCTAGTTTTATTTTTTCTTTCTTTATTTCTTTTATATTTAAAAAAAAAATTAAACATATATCCTTAGAGATCATCCAAATAAGCTTACACAGGTCTACATTATTCTTTCTAATGACTGCAAAATATAATACAATATTCAATTATATGGCTATACCATAATTTATTTAATCAGTTATCTGTTGCAGGATAGAAAGCTGTTACATGCTTCTTTCTTTTTTCCTACAAACAACGCTCAATAAACATTCAGATATATACATCTTTGCATGTATGTGTAAGTATGCGTAGGTAAGTTCTACAAGTAGAGTTGCTAGGTCAAAGTCTGTAGCTCATTTTAAATTCTCCCTGTTTAGTAGATTTGACAAAATTTTGTCTTTTCACTTGAATCATTTCACAATGAAAATGTGAAAAAACAAGGAATTTACTATATAAAATAGAAACAGTGATGGTTGTTGATTTAAGGTCAATGAAACGCTCAGTTTTGAATGTTCAATGCCCCCCAAAAATCAGCATGTAGATGCTACTAAACCAGAGAGAAAGAATCTCTACAAGCTTACATTTCCTTAAAAAAAAAAGCCAACTTTCAGCTCCTGAAAGAATTTGCCACCAAGTTGTGAAGAGGATAACTTCTAGAGCATTTAAGGTCTCAAAGCAATTTAATTCAATGCTGCAAGTATTTATTGCCTGCCTACTCCTTATAAAGCCCAATGGACTGTAAAAAAATTGTATACTGTCCCTGCCGGCCAGGGCCAGGGACATGAGAGTGAGAGAAGATAACTGCACAAGCAAGGTATTTAGTGAAAGAGACTCATCTAGGGGCAAGGAGGGCTCATTGTAACTTGGAAAAATCTTTATCATGTCACTTCTCACATGCCAAAGCTATGTCAAGTAAGCAGTGATATAAGGGAAGACACATTTCTCTAGCATATTACAGGTATTAATAAATATTATTTCAAAGGAAGAAAGAATGGAGGAAGGATAGGAGGATGGTAAGGAAAAAGGAACATGAAAAACAATCTCCAGCCTGCATCATCCAAAAAGACTTCTTACACGTCTTATTCATCTTTGTATCTCCATCAGTCAAGTGATGGCCCCAAGTTCACACCTTATGACCCATCTTCCAAGAATGATTCACTTTTCTCTGTAACACACACAACCCTCTACTGTTTCAATGCCTTTGAATGTCTTCCTTATATTAGTCCACCCAGCAATAGCCTATTTATCCTTGCATTGCTGACTCACGGATCATTATTTTTTCTTTCCACCCAGGAAAATACATCCTTTCCTTCCCCTACGCTCCCATGCTTCTAGGGAATATCTCCATCATAGTTTATATATATAATACATATACACATATATATAAGTATATATATATATATAATTTAAAATATATATTTTTTTTATTTTAATTTTTTTGGCCACACCACACACCTTGTGGGATCTTAGTTCTCCAACCAGGGATCAAACCCAGGTCCACGGCAGTGAAAGCGCCAGGTCTTAACCACAAGACCGCCAGGGAATTCCTTCATTTGTATTGTTTTCTTCCTGACCTCCTGTATTTCTGAACTATGTGTTCTTTCTTGAAATATTATCACATGCTGTTTTTGTCATGGTTACTTATGAATATTATTTACAACTAGGCTATCATTTCTTTCTTTGTCTTCTCTAAAAATACAAGTTTATATCTCTCACAACGTTTAGCACAGTGCTCTATATTTCATTTTAAAAAAGCTTACTGGGTGTCTGCTATCCGGGCAGGATGCTAATTTAACGGCTCATATTGCATCATTAAACACTTGGTAATAATAGCAAATGATCACAGGGCTTACCATGTGTATGCACTCTTTCAAGCACTTTACATAATTAACTTATTTAATTCTCACAGCAACAATGGGAGGTAGGTTTGCTAGTATTAGCATTCCCATTGTCAGATGTGGAAACTGAGGCACTGACAGGTTCAGTATCTTGCCCAAGTTCATTGCTAAGTGTTGGCACCAAACACTCTGGGTCATTATTTGAGACTGACTAGAGGCTTGAGCAGATGTTTACATTAACACTTAAGAGCTAGGCATCACAATTTCTGTTTTGGAGATGAGGCTCAGAGAGGCAAAATAGCATGTTCAAGGTCACACAGCTTGCTGGCAAAAACAGGATCAAAATTATGTTTAATTCCCAAATCCATATATTTTCTACTGCCTGTACTTCAACGTGAATAAAAGTCCTACCTTTCCCTAGGGTAACGTCTCAGATTGTATCTTTCAGCAGTGGTTTTTGCCTGCCCAGCATCCATTTTCCTTTTTTCTAGTAGCACTATGCTCTTCCTTCAAAGATCTACCCCCTCTCACCCTCAGCACATGGAGGTAACACATAAATTGCATTCCTGTTATGGTCACATGTCTTCTTCTCAGGAAGGTTTGAAGTTCCCTGAAAGCAGGAGTAGTTTCTTCTTCTTCCTCTTCCTCCTCCCTCTTCTACTTTATCTCTTTCTCTTCTTTTTCTTGTAAGTACATCTCACATGCACGATACCTAGTAGAGGCTGAAAATATTTGCTGAATGAATACCTTGCACATGGTACTTGCTTACTCACTATTTGTGAAATTGGACTGTTTGATAAGAGAGCAAATAAAATGGGCCTCACCAAAGTGTTAGAATCCCAGGAGGCAGAGAAAGGTCAAGGATATGCCCCAGGTATATTCTACTTCCTGGTACCATTCAAAGACAGAGCATTTGAATCACTGGAGGTTTCCAAGGTGGTTTTCATGCGAGAGCCCATGCAGAATTCTTGAGCATAATATAACCTGTTAGACATGAAGGAGCAATGAAGCTGACAAATTCCATGTCTTAGAAGAAAAAATTCAGCATTCTCCAGATAGGGGAGTAAAGGGATCATGATACATATATCTCAATGGCAAAAGGCAAGTAATCTCTATGCAGCATTAATCTAAATTTGATTAAGACCTTTAGAGTTTCTAAACAAACAAAGATTATGATATCCACCTATCCTCTACCTTTCTAAAACTATAGTTCAAAACAAAACTATAAACTATAAGCCAAAAATAAACATAACAAAGTCTTATAGAATTCTAATTTTTCCCCACTGATGATGACTTTTAGGCTTTCCAAAAAGGATCAGATATCAAATTCTTTCAAAAAAGTTTTTGGAGGAGTCTGCTCTGTTGTGCCTCAAGCATGTTGTTTGTTTTTCTTTGGGATAGTTGTGTGCTGCCTCTAAAGATGAAGGCAACAGTAATGCAAGTGCTGATCCAGTCATGAAAAGAGAACTTCTTTGCTTTGTACGGTGACCCTAACTTGAGACCTACTGGTCTAGGTAGCCTCTCTTTTCCTTGTTCAATAGTTTGATGTGCATTATTCTTGTACAAAACCCACTCAGGCAGCATTGCCTGAGTATTTTCTGAAGAAAATAGTTTTAATAGAGGCAATGCAAAAAACTACTTTGAGGTCACCCGTGTATGGGGCATTCTATTTCATCCATTGGGGATATCAAGATATCACATTGCCTATTAACATAAAAAGATCCTAATGGGAAAAAAAGATGAACATAGTAACAATATTGTGTCTCCAAACAGCTGGCCCTGGATACTGTAATTACTGTGGAACAAAAGAAAAGTGAAGGAGGCTAGTATAAAAGCAAAAGTTAGACAAGATGCAAATAATTAAAATTAATTTTCTTGGTACTACGCTCTAGTTCCTGCTCTTGACTAAAGACCCTAATATTTCAACCAGTTATTCTCTGAATTGTCAAGTCTAGTTTCTAAAGGCTATATTTTTAACTGTACATAAACATAAAACTGTTGGAGTTCAGGGAGGGGTTAGTATGAAAGAGGAAGTATTTGCTAAGAGAAAATGTGGCATAGATCATCATTACCTCCTTGCACAGCTATCGATACTTCTCTTTGTGCCAATTTTAGTCTAAATTTCCCATTTTCTGTCTCTATTTACTGAAACACAACACTGAGAAGAGCTGGGTCTGGAAAGGAAGTAGCCCAAAGTATAGTTTTAATAATGGCTACTATTTCCTAAGTGTTGACAACATGTAGTCACCGTGCTAAGACTTGGATCCTCTCATTAAATCAAGTTCCCCCGATGTAGGTACTATTGTTAACCTAGGTTTACAAATGAGGAAATGGAGGCTTAGAGAAGTTAAAATAAACAAACCAAACTTGTCCAAGGTCCCACAGCTATGCTTTAATCACTGTCCTAAAATGACCAATGAATGAAAAGGGTCTTGTTCTAGGAATTAAAAGCCCCAGACTGTTGTCCTAGCTTTTCTTAAACTTTTTGAGCCTCAGTGCTTCATCTACTTAGGTTATGGGGTTATTGTGAAAATCAACTAAGATAATGTTTACTTTAAGGACTTTATAAATACAAACCATACAAACACAAGGCATTACTATATTGCACATAAAAGAGAATGGATTGTGAGTTAGGAAGTTCTCATCAGAGGACTGAAATTGAGAGAGACCGTACTGAAATATTAGGAGAAAATTGGCTATGTGGTGAAGTATTCTGATATTTGGGAAGTTGGGGCAGACAGAGGAAGATGCACCCAAGATGCCTTCTGGGAGTGTGAAAGAAGAAGTGCCCAATGGAAGATGAGTACGGTTATCTTAGAGCAAAAAAAGCCAAACAAACTCCCCCAAAAAAACAACCAGGGGCTTCCCTGGTGGCGCAGTGGTTGAGAGTCCGCCTGCCAATGCAGGGGATACGGGTTCGTGCCCCGGTCCGGGAGGATCCCACATGCCGCGGAGCGGCTGGGCCCGTGAGCCATGGCCGCTGAGCCTGCGCGTCCGGAGCCTGTGCTCCGCAACGGGAGAGGCCTCAGCAGTGAGAGGCGCGCGTACCGCAAAAAAAAAAAACAAACAAAAAAAAAACCAAGAAAAAAACAAAAGAGAGAGAGAGAAGAGATAGTTAAAGCCCAGCCCAAAGCTACATACAGAATAGTATGAGAGAAATAAAGATGTGGAGTCTTCTCTGGCTGCTGGGTTGTCTACTTTTGCTTATTGTGGCTGCTGGAACAGAAGGCAACATATTCTGAAGAAGAAAGAACTGTACCCTTGCTCTTCTGCATATTTGTTTTGGGGACTTGTGAGATACCTAGATTATTTCTGTGGGCTTGTTTTTTTCTTATTTTTTTTTTCCCTTAAGGGGGAACTTACAAAGTTGAATTTGACATTTTTGCCAAATCTCTTAAACCAGTGGTCCTCAAATTTAGTAAACATCAGAATCCCTGGGATAGGTCTGCCAGATTTAGCACTTAAAAATACAGAACATGCAATTAATTTTAAATTTCAGTTAAATAACAAATAATTTTGCTATAAACATGTCCAAAATATTGCATGGGACATGCTTATACTAAAAAAATTTACTCATTGTTTATCTGAACTTCAAAGTTAATTGAAAATTCTGTATTTTATCTGGTAGCACTACCTGGAGCTTGTTAAAATGTAACTCACCAATTCCATATTCTAATTTTATCAGTAAAATCTGAAATAGGGCCAAGTGATCCTCCAGATGATTCCAGTGCAGCTTATTCCTAGCCAACATTTTGAGAGATGCAGGTAAAGCTTGGATAATGCCAACTCGGGAATGAGATCTTCTGCCAGCGTTCGGTGGGTGTTCTATAGGAGAAGTTCCACGTGTAGATGTATTTCTGATGTATCTGTGAGGAGGAAGGTGATCTCCGTGTCTTACTCTTCCGCCATCTTCTCCCCAACTCGGGAATGAGAGGTTGCAAGAGGCCAGGAGGACATCTTGGGGAGAGGAGAAAGGTATGTGTAGTGTGCTTAGGGGATGCTGGAGGACCTGGTCCTTGAGTGACAGCAGAGATAAGTCCGAGCGCTGGGACCACAGTGTGGTAACAAGAGAAGATATTTACTGAGCTCCGCTGTTGTGTCATTAAGTCCTCTCAACAACCACAAGAAGAAGATAACTATTATTATCTCTATCTCTTTAGATGAGGAAATAAAAGCTCAGGGTTAAGTAACTTGCCCAAGGTCACATAGGTAGTATATAGTGGCATCAGGTTTGATCTAAGATCAATTGTTTCCACAGCCTACATTTTGAACCAGTCCTATGCAATGATAGGAAGTTTGGACAACTTTGCCAGTGCAACTATTTTTTTCCTCCCATTTGCAGCTTTCTTCAAATTGCTAAGTTAACTAAAATATAGTCAGGAATGTGACATCTGCTCTCTAGAAGTACACAAAGCTCTCCACCTTCTGATGTATAGTAGCAAAAAGGCTTGGAAGTTTGTGAAAAGCTTAAGGGTCTGAGCCGATGAAAAAACTGGAGAGGCATTAGATAAGGTATTGTATAAGACAATTTTTTTTTTTTTTGTCTAGAATGCTCAGCACTAGCCAAAACCCATCATCCTAAAGGGCAGTGTGTCAGGGGATGCTCTCCTTTGAAGCATAAACCAATAATTTTCTCATCAGGGGACCTAAGATGGTTGAATAGGCTCTGAAGATGATGTTAGGGCAGGCCACTAAATACAGGGAGTAGCTTGATGAAGGAATTGGAGCTGATTAGACTAGAAAGGAGACAACTCAAAGAAACCCTGGCTGCAGTTTTCTAACATTTGTAGAACTGGTAGGAGGGAAAGGCAGTAAGCAAGGACCATAGGTTAGATGTTAGTAGGAAAAGGATTTTGACTCAATTTATGTGGTAGAGTGCATTATTATTCAAAATATTTGCTGCTTTTCTCTGGGGTGTCTCTCTTCCTGTCTTGTCCCTCTCTGGGGGAGGATTCCATATGATTTGTGTTGGCTAACAAAATGTGAAAACTTTAAGGTCCAGCATGGATTCCCCACTATCTCTTTTCCTCTGCCATGAGATCTGCAATGTCCCAGAGAGGGGCTTCTCCATCAGCCCAGATCCCAGATGGAAACTGATGAGGGGCAGAGCCATCTGACCTGTGTTAGGCACACAGTGTAAGCAAGAAGTAAGCCTCTGTTGTTAAAAAAAAAAAAAGTCACTGACATTTTGGGGCCTTTTATTACTGTGGAATACCTCACTTATGCTGACAGGCAAAATAAGAAAGCACTCTCTAGAAGTCAGAGTCGTCCAAAGATGGAAAGGACTACCTGGAGAATTCTGTGGTGAGGTTCCTGGACTAGAAGTATTCAAATATAGCTAAAGACAACTTTGAAGGATGTTTAAAAAAGGGGGGGTTGGTGGAGGAGTAGAGAGGTGGATTGAAGTATTGGCTGAGTGGTAAAGACCTTTAAGCTCCTTGTCATATCTGAGTCTGTGCTACAAGAATAGTAAGGTAAAATAGCCACGAAGTGGGCAAGGCCTTTTGCATAGCCATGTTTTAAATACACTTGAAGAGGAGGAACACATTGACATTAGGGCAGATTAATATCAGGTCGTGGTTACTGAAATTTAGAGTATTAACTTGTGCTTGTTTGAGAACAGGCTTCTGGAATGTAACTAAAAGAAGAGTTAACTATTTATGTGGTTTGAAATTAACCATAAAAGACCTTCAGGGGAGGCTTAGAACACAAGAATAGCTCCGGAAAGTGTAATTCAGTCACTAACATGGGCCTCTCCCAGAACCCTGCTAACTGTTAGATGCACAACGCCAAGCCACACGCTTGGCCAGTGATCAGAGAAAACAGGGACATGGCGTGGGATACTGCCGTTCCATCAATCTGCAGCCCAGAGAAATGCCAGTTTGTATTAACTCCCTTCCCTCTCCCCTTTCCTGTTTGGTCCCTTCATAATCCCAAGTTTTTCTCTTGGCTCTTCTTCTTCCCTTTTCTTCCCCCTCACTCTTAACATTGTCTCTCTTAATAATCTGACCTGTCATTATTTTATCATCTCTCTATAATCTGCTCTTGTTTCCACCTATCATTTATTTACCTAAGTCCCCAGTGAGAAAGCTAGAAATGAAAAAGGGTAAAACAAAGCAACATTATAAAATGAGGAAAGCTTTCATTCATTCAATGAATTAAGCAGCATGTGGAGGTGTGTGTACTATATGCAAGCATGGCTTTGCGGAAAACAGACATCTATTCCAAATTTCAGATCCATTGCTTATGACACGGGGGACCTTGAACAAGTTACTTAAACTCTCAATGTTCTCAGTTCCTAATCTTTAAAATCAGGTCAATAACCACCAAGCAGGGTTGTTGAGAAGATTAAATAAAGAAAAATATGTTACATAATACATATGTTGCAAATACGTAATAGACACCAGGTAAAAGGCTGATATAAATTACATAACATTTTAGTTCAGCTTGGATCTGAGTTTATAGTTTGTTTATTTATTTATTTAATCTCAGGTTAAATGCCTTAAAAGCTGGAACCATTTTCTGTTAGTATTGTTCAGTGTCTACAGTTTTCTTGGTCACAAGAATGTATAGTAAGTACCCGAAGACTTGGAACCAAAATCTACATATATATGTAATATTATGTATACGTAGTACTGTACATTACATATATAATACATGTTATGGAGTGAATGTTTTTAATCCCTCCCACAAAATTCATATTTTGAGCCCTAACCTCCAGTGTGATGAAATTTGGAAGTAGGGCCTTTGGGAGGTAATTAGGTTTAGGTGAGGTCATGAAATGGGGCACTCACATTGGGATCAGTGTCCTTATAAGAAGAGGAAGAGAGACCGGAGCACTCTCTACCCATTACATGAGGACACAGCAAGAAGGTGGCAGGCCATCTGCAACCAGGAAATGCTTTCTCACCAGGAACTGAATCCAGCGGCACCTTGATCTTGGACTTGCTGCCTCTAGAACTGTGAGAAATAAATGGCTGCTATTTAAGTCACCCAGTCTATGGTATTTTGTTATGGCAGCCTGAGCTAAGATTATATATATATATGTATACATACACATCTATATATAACCCTCTAGTTTTGTATAGTACCTCTCCTATTTGTACAGCTGAGTGAGATTTGGAAATATTGTCTTAGTATATAGAATATAGTATATATATCATATCTACATCTATATCTAATACAGGATTTAGGTTCAGCTATTTTTGTTATGATCTAAGTCCTATACAGAAGGAAGAGAATAGACACAATCCCAGTCTTTAGGAATTTCACATTATTCCAAATGACCTAGGGCATTTAGACAGACCCTTTTTACTCCCTACCAAATATCCATTCACCCGTCTTCTTTGCTGACAGAAGTAATGATTTTCTTTAAAACGTCAGTGTATCCATCCCTGCAACGGTCTAAGTCGTTCATGAGAATCTTGTTTCTTGCTTTCCCAGACCCCTTTGAAACTTGTAGTGGCCTTGAGATGTAAGGAGAAGTCACTAAGGGGACTTCTGGGGAAGCTTTTGCCTTTTTGACAGAAAGAGACAAGTAGCTGGGAGCCCCTCTCTTCATCCTGTCCTGGCTTAAGCATGTATATATTGCTGGCCGGCAGTGACCACTTTGTGACCCTGAAATGACAACCAGGGGAAGAAAAATCAACATGCCAAAGATGGTGCAGAAAAATAGAATGAAGTTACTGATTATATTGCTGAGTAACTAATCCAAAGGCAGGAACCATCTACTTCTAGACTTGTTACATGAGAAAATAAACCTCTATTTGTTAAGTAGCTATTAGTCAGATATTTTTGGTAAATTGCAACCAAAGATATTCTTAATCGATACCAGATAAAAGTATAATGTATAGTAGAATTTCTGCTGCTGTGAAATTTCAGGACAAGTGAACAGTGGAATGAAATATCATTGGCATGGAAACAATGAAAAAAGGAAGGTTTTTCTGAGGAGCTCTTTCTCTCATGAGGATACGATTTATTTGCATAAACAAAATCTTCAATACTTATACTATTCTTGTTTTTTTTCTCTTTTTTTTTTGTGGTACGCGGGCCTCTCACTGTTGTGGCGGAGCACAGGCTCCAGACGCACAGGCTCCGGACGCACAGGCTCAGCGGCCATGGCTCACAGGCCCAGCCACTCCGCGGCATGTGGGATCTTCCCGGACTGGGGCACGAACCCGTGTCTCCTGCATTGGCAGGCGGACTCTCAACCACTGTGCCACCAGGGAAGCCCACTTATACTATTCTTAAAGAAGGTATAGTAGGGAACATAAAACTTTATATTTTGATCCTGAAGGGAGAAAGAAAAGATATACATTTCAAAACATAAAGAATGCTAGATGTATATGGCTATCTGATGATGAAAGAAAATTATTTGGGGGAACTTTTTTACAGTAAATATTAGTTATATAATGTTGGGAATTAACACATACAGTTTTGCCAGCTGTCTCCACATTTGTCAGTATCATGTGTTGAGATGTTTAAAGGAAACTAAGCATCAGTATATCCCATTTACATTTTTTCAAAGTTCGCCTGCAATCTGATTTCTTCCTCTTAACGAACCCTTCCTCACCACTGCCACCACACGTCAGTCTGTATCCCCAAGCACCTTACTGCAATTTTCTCCTGAGACATTATTACCTCAGGATAAATTCAGTAATCTTCTTTACTTTCTCAGTTTCAAAAACAACTGAGTTTTACATTTCTAAGCCTATAAAAACTTCTAATACAAGTAGGTCTTACCATAAAATTTTTTTCATGAAGGTGTTTGATCATAGTTGGGCAGTTAGTTTATATACCTTTCCTGTGGACCTCTTTTTAAACTGACTTTCCTATATTTGTAATACTTTTTTGGTCATTACAAAAATTTCCAACTCAAATGGAACCTTGTGATTTGCTATATTCAGAGGGATCAGAGCCAAATTTAAAAGGTCCAAAGACATCCCTTCAACATGTATATCTATTTAGTCACAGTAGCAGTTTATATTGTGCAATGAACCCATCTGTAAAAAGTGGCTTTAGTCTTTCTGAAATTTATCCCACAGAGTTCTGACATGGAATGATATCCTTTAAATGATCAAACAGCAATTTTAATAGTGAAAAATAGAGATGGATTTTGAAAATCCTTTATGAAAAAAAAAACTTTATTAGAAATCATTATCAAGAAAATATTTTGCCCATCTGTGAATATACTCAGTGAAGTTCAGATGAATTATACAAGCACATTTCAAAAACAGAAAAAGATCATTACATAATACTATTTTAAAATAAATTTTAATAGAATATAAAATTATTCTAAAACAAAACTTTTTTTTAAGAAGGTAATAGTGAAAATACAAACCAAAGCATTAAAACTTGTTTCTACTCAGAGTCTTTGCTCCTGTTTTGTACAAAGACATCACTTTTTCAGTGAGAGTGAAAATTAGCCTCTTTCTCCCCCATTGGCCTGTAGGAGCTATGGGGCAAGGAATGGGCTGGTCTTGTTCACCATAGCATCTAGCTTGGTGCCTGGCACATACTGACACTCCTAAAATATTTGTTGAATGAATGATATCCTTCCTGCTTCAAACCCTCAATGGCTCTCCCTGTCTAATAATTTAGCACAAATTCTTCACCCCAACATCTAGGTCTTCTTTATACATAACCTGTCCTAGCCCAACCAGGTTAAAATAGAACAGGTCTAGCCTACAACATGCCTTAAGCTTTTAGTTGCAGGGCCTACTTTGTCCAAAATTCTGAATTTCTACTTCCCTGCTCCTCAAAAGATTCATATCACCTGCTTTACAAAGACACTTCTTGTCCCTCTAGCCAACAGGATTTCTTTCCTTTGTGCATCACCACAGTATGTCTCTTATGGCACTTGCCATATTTTGCTTTTGATTATATGTATTGTGTTTACATTTTATCCCCCCATCAACAATGTAAGCTCCTTGGGGAGAGGGATAGTAAGTCCTTATATCACTCCCCACAGCATAGTGTACAAAGTAGGCATTTCATTCAAACATAAGTATATACACCTAGTGTTTGGACCGTCAGAGTTCTTAGCTGTAAGAAGGAAGCTACTAATGGAAAACTCATAATATTAGAGTGTTCCAAATTATACAGTGATTAAGGACACAAACTTCTGTAACAGCCTGCATGGGCTGAATCCTCTGCTGCTCGATAGCTTTGTAGCCTTGGGTAGCTTACATAATCTTCTCAAGATCGGTTTCCTCACCTGAAACATGGTAATACTACTACCTACCTCGTAGGGCTTTTGTGCAAATTAAATGAAATAAGGTGCATAAAATGCTTAGTGCATGTAATACACACTCATTACTATCCACTCTTAGTATCATTATTATTTGAGCTTAAGAAGTTTGATTTTTTAATGGCTGATATGCTTGCATTGCAATATTTGATAGTAGGTTAGAAAGCATCTCTGCACTGAGTAGCCCTTGATCATCCAAGGAATAAGAGTGACCAAATAATTTAGGGCCCATATATATTTCGCTTGGAAATCTCAAAAATCTTTCTGCAATTCTCCACTTAATTTTTGTAGACACCTGTGATATACTTCTTATCATGATATTTAATATCCAATTATTCTTTCATTAGGTTACTAGCAATGATTTCTTATAAATAACCCTGGTTACTTAATTAGTATTTATAAAGCATATTATAAATGCTTTTTAGTGAGTACCTTAGTGAGTAATGTATATTTAGTGAGTACATTGCCCCATTGGAATGAACACATCATGAAATATCTAGGCCACTGTACCTTAATTTCAAAATAGGGTTTTGCAGCTTTCTTGTCCTAGTGCAAGAGACCATCAGGGGTACACACATTAACCAACTGAGCACAAGATCTGGGAGAGTACCACTCAAGGAATTTTCAGGATAATATTACCATTTGCTTGATTCTAATTTAAATAATTTGGAGTTCTTATAAGATTAGGAAGCTTTGAAGAGTAGAATGTTGACCAAAGAGTAAAAAAGAAAACTTTTTTTTGGCATTTACAAAATGTTCCTTCTAAAGAACAACATGTTTTTATAGGCCTGCACTGATTAAAGAAACCTTATTAGATGTAAATGAGAAGCATGTGCTTCTGGTGGTATTGTACCCAGAGGATTTTAGTTAAGTAAAGTCCAAACTTTTAGAGTATTTGAAATATACCCAGTTGGGCAGTTAATGAACACTCTTCAACTTAAAGTAGAGAACTGTTATAAAACAGACAACTGGTGGGAACTTACTGTATAGCACAGGGAACTCTACCTAATGCACTGTGGTAACCTAAACGGGAGGGAAGTCCAAAAGGGAGGGGATATCTGAATGTGTATGGCTGATTCATTTTGTTGTTCAGTGGACGCTAACACAACATTGTAAAGCAAGCATACTCCAATTAAAAATTAATGAAAAAAAAACCAAACATAAATTACTTAGCCCTTTCCCAATAAATAAATAAATAAATAAAAAGTAGAGAACTGTTACAAGAAAAAAAAAATGTACCAAAAAAGTTATGGAGGAGACCAAAAGATATTGAAATCTTTTCCAGTGTTCCCATTTCGATGATTTTTAGAAGTTATAGCTAAAGAAGTACAGCTTTCCTTCCATCCCTGAAATTGGTTTCTTGTATAACACATTATTTTGAATGTCAGCAATAAGCCCTTGCACTTATTTAGACCAAAGACCAAGATTGAGAATAGAGTGAATGCCTATTTCATCCTAGAAACGAAGACATCCGTAGTGTAATAGAAGGCAAGTGAAAGATAAATACATTTGTTTTTCCATCTGTTAAGACATAACTGAAACATTCTTCTCATTTTTTCCATAATATTTTGTTTCCTGGCAACAAATAACAAAAATTCCCAATTAACCACATCTTTCACAATTCTTGGTTCTTTGAAAAAGCAGCACTAATAGTGTTTAGATTTCTAGTATATAAAATTATTTTCAGAAAAGAAGTAATACATATATAAAAAGAGTTATTTATACATATATAATTATATGCGTATGTATAGTTCAGTAAAGGAGCATGCCATCAAAACCATGGGGATGTATTATATAACCACTTTGAGAAACAACTGGGCACTATATGGTAAATTTTCTATAACCCAGCTATTTTACTCCTGGGTGTTTATCCAAGAGCAGATCTTTCAGATGTACCAGAAGGCAAGTGTAAGAATGTTTTTAGCAGCACTGTTTGTGATCTCTTTCTCTCTCACACATGCACCTGGAGATTTTTCCAGTGTTCATCAAGAGCAGAATGGATAAACCTGATACAGTGTGAAAATAAATTATTTACAGCTACATGCAAAAATACGTATGAATATTGTCTACACAGCGAAAAAGTCAAGTAGCAGACTATTACACATACATTTCCATAATATATAAAGTTCGAAAATGTACAAAATTAACCATTATTTTGTTTAGGCATACAAACATATGTGGCAAAACTAAAGAAAAGCAGGAAAATAATTAGCACAAAATTCAAAGTTGAGAAGGATTAGGACCTGATAGGGTCCCATGGGGAATATCAGAATAATATTCTTTCTCTTTAAGTAGGTGGTGGATAGAGAGCTGTTCATTTCATTGTGATTCTTTATATTCTGCACGTATTTAAGAAATGTTCTTTTGAAACTGCTCAATATTTGGTAAAAACAATAAAAAGCAAAGGGTGCTACACAATTACTGCCATTATTATACCTAAGCAAAATATTTTAAAAGTAATATAATTTTCAGTCCTTTATAATTCTTCTACTTGTGTGTGGTCTGGGACATTATTTCCTGATTTCTATGAGACTATGGAAGTGTTTAAATGCTATTAAGAAAAAAAAATGGCAAAACTAGTCAGTCTAGTTCATTATGTTCTGTGATGCTACAAAAGGTCAAATTCCATAAAACCAATTGACAGGCTGTCCCAAGACTTTTGCTTTGGACAATCTTTAAAAATGAAAAGTTATTTTGAAAATGCACTGAGATTTTATAAAATACATTTTGCATGAGGATTTTTATTTCATTCTACCTTTTCACTGAATAGTTTTATATTATACACTTCTAGAATGATTCCTTAAACACAATCCATCACTGCAATTCCATCTATCTAGTGTGTTTGTATGGGCTCCAATACAATTAAATTACAAAACTCACAATTTCATTTTTTATATTAATGAACTTTATTGTACTTCTCACTTTATGTTTTTACTTTGTCAAGAGATAGATTTGGACCAATGGGTCCAAAAGTCTTTACAGGGCTTCCCTGGTGGCGCAGCGGTTGCGCGTCCGCCTGCCGATGCAGGGGGGCTGGGTTCGCGCCCCGGTCTGGGAGGATCCCACGTGCCGCGGAGCGGCTGGGCCCGTGAGCCATGGCCGCTGGGCCTGCGCGTCCGGAGCCTGTCCTCCGCAACGGGAAAGGCCGCAGCAGGGGGAGGCCCGCATACCACAAAAAAAAAAAAAAAAAAAAAAAAGTCTTTATAAGTATTTCACTTTCAACTAAAGTATATGTATCTCTTAAAAGTAAGAGACTCTTATTTTTAATGTCAAAATATCAATTTGGAGGTATTTTATTTCTATTTTTCTAGTTATAATTAAATGGATAAACTATACTGTTAAATATGATGAAGCATTACTTTGGAGAATTTTGTTTATGTTTTTAAATATGTTACCAGTTTACGGTTTAAAATTACACCAAAATGTTAACAATTCATTTTTTGGGAATCTTTGTTGTACTTAAAGTACTAAATGAACAACTCATGCTCCTATTGTTAAATGGAGCACTGTACTGAGTTAGTTTTATGCCTTCTTTTATCCTCCTGAGTTATCTAGAGGATCCTGCAATCCTCAATGTTTTGATTGTAGAAATCAGTGTGTTTGCTTTTTGGTATGACATTGTTTCATAGCATCTTATATTTAAAGAAAGATTCCTATGAAACAAAATTAACAATTTTGGTTTTATTATATTTGAAGATATTTTAAGATTTATATGTGAAAAAAATCTTACTGCTTAATTTTTCCACATGTTTTCATTACATGAATGGAATAGAAACTGTTAAAATAGAAATTGTCAACAAATGCTTAAAGACAAGCTGAAGATGCCAAATTATTCACCCTTGGATTCAAGGCAAAATGATTTTACAACTTCTCTGACATGATGTACTTTACAGAACACAGGTATTTGGATCTGACAGACCTGCTTTTACATTCCAGCTCTATCAGCTGTGCATCTTTGAGCTATTTACTGAGATCTCCTCACCTGAAAGATGACAGGGATTTTTATGGAGACTAAATTAGATAATGCAGGAATAATTCCTGGTACAAAGATATTACTCAGTAAATGTTCTCCCTGCCCCACTTCACAGGTCAAAGTAGGAAGTAAAATTTTTTCGGTACAAGAATATCAAGTCATTGCAACAGTTTATAAGCAAATTCCTTATCATCCAAAGCACTTACCAGTGTTTTTTCGTGACATAAACCACAGACTTCTGGATTCCTGCCCTACTGTCTCCTCCCACTCACGTCATACATGTTTTCCTATCTATCATTCTTTTTCATTTGAGGGGTTTGGGATAAGGGAGAGAAATGGTGTCTCAGGGAATGGAAAAACTTACCGTGGAGGGATGGGATGGGATGGAACTAAAAAAGAATGTCCATCATCATTACCATCTTCATTGAAGAAAGCTTATAGAAGACATGAGTTGTGAATAACATACTTTCTATATGAAATGTCAATGACAGAATGAGCTTTTGTAAGATAAGAGACCAAAGAAAATCCTATGGAGGCCGAACATTCAATATAGATTTCTTTTGCATCATTTTGTGCTTATTACTATGGAAGGCCTTGCAGTGGGTGCTAGTTCTGAAGACAGAATCAGATATACAACAAACTTAATGTAAAATTATTTCTCCATATCTATACCTAAGGGTAATTTCTTTCTCACATCTATTCTAACTTATATTGAAAAACATTTTGGGGCCTCCCTGAGTCTTTCTGGGGCCCAAGGGGGCTTTGGGGCTGTACCAGGCCCATCTGCCTCAAGATGCCTTTTAGAAGTGTTTTCTGTTCTTACTTAACATTAGGCAAGGAATAAACTTGGGGGTCTTTCTGTTAGCCAGGTTAGG
Organism: Physeter macrocephalus; assembly: GCF_002837175.3. Taxonomy (NCBI): domain Eukaryota; kingdom Metazoa; phylum Chordata; class Mammalia; order Artiodactyla; family Physeteridae; genus Physeter; species Physeter macrocephalus. Next base: position 71,680,393 of record NC_041215.1, on the reverse strand, counting down.
GTCTATGAAGCCAGCTTCTTTTCTGCTCTCAGAGTCGCCTCACCAGTCTGGCTCTTAGCGTCAAGTTTGCATTTCTGTACATCTTATTCTGCACACCATTCTGTGAATGGTGGCGCATGCAGTTGTGCAATATGGCATATCTGCTCAGCCAGGTTACAGGGCTTCTTCTCGGGCATTCTCCTAATGCCCTCACCCCCAGCCCACCTCGCCTCTCTTCTCTTTCCTCATTCTGCACTCATTTTATTAAGATTTGGGGTGGGAAGAGAAAACTAGCTCCAACTGAGCACATATTCTTCAAAACATAGGGTTTATGGCATATGTTTTGCACATTCAAAGTTTAGACTTCAAAATTCCAATAAATCCAAACTTTTGCATTTCAAAAGTTTTCTCTGTATGAACTGGGAGAGTACAAAGGGAGCAGAAATATAAAAGGCGCTTGTTCCTGTTGAGAGATCAAATTTAGATGAAACTGTTAAATAACTTAAAAAAACTCCCCCAAACGTAGTGGCTTAAAACAACAACAAATTAATACTTCTCATGATTTTCTGGGTTGGCCAGGTGGTTCTTCTGCTGTTATCTGCCTGGGCTCAGTCACAAAGTTGCATTCAACTGGTGGTCGGCTGGGGTCTGAGCTCAGCTGAGCATCTGGGACAGCTGGGCCTCTCTCCATGGTCTTTCACCCTGGGCTTCTTCATGGCATAGCAACATTCCAAGAGGCTAAACACAGAAGGTAAAAAGTCTCTTAAGGCCTGGCCTTGGAAGTCACATAACATCACCTCCACCATAGTCTATTGGTCAACACAGGTGGCAGAACACTCCATATTCAAAGGGTGAGGAAACAGGCTTTACCTGGTGGACACCAGGCTGTGTGTGCTGTGCCCTGCCTGCCTAATGGTATCCTGTCAAAGGACAAGAAGGGCTGAAATGCATTCTGGGCTCCATTCAGCCAACTGGATGCCTTGGAGTGAATTTATACCTGCTGGGAGGACGGGGTCGTCCCCTTGCCAAGCCATGAGCCCATGAACTGCCTCTGCCTATTAGTGACGTTTTCTAATTCACACAAAACACCGTTTAGGCTAGTAGAGGCCCCGCTGAATATCATCTTAGTGTGAATCAAATACACACCGGATCTCGATGAAGGCTAAGGTCTTTCCCACAGGATTTAGGTAGTTATTACAAAGCTGCATAGAGTTTGCAGTGGGGGGAGAAGGGAAGAGAGAAAGAAATTGGATGTCGTTCCTAGTTTACCTCCTTTGCTCCCTATTCAATCCCAGGAGTGAAGCCACGTTACCAGGCCTTGGAAGGGATGTGTTCCCAAGACTGCTCTTAAGCCTTCAGAGGATGTCCCACATGAATGAGTCCTTTGTCCTCTACTCTTCTCCTTCTTTATCATTTCTAAGCCCTTTAACCCCTTTTTGCAATATCTCCTTCCCCCCTCCCCTTTTCTCTGTGGTCCATCAACCCTTCTAACAGAAATAAGCACATTTCCTTCCCTAGCAGTGATTTTGTGTGTGTGGCTGCAAATGTCAGCTGCTGGTCAGGGACTCCTATTCTTGAAGCTTTGCAGAGGGGAGGAGTGGGCTGTGGTCTGTCTGCTGACTCCCTTGGGAAGAGAGAACAGGTGCATTCTTATTCTGTGATTAGATGTAGGGAAGGAGCAAATGACTTTTCTGTTAATCAACTAAAAACAAAGCCACTGAAAAATATAATTTCCTTCAAAGTTTGCCTTCTAGTATGCATGAAAAATCAATATTTCTCTCTTTAACTTAATTACAATGATGCTATTTCTTTTGGTATAATACCTTAGATCTATTTTGCTAAAAGAGCATCCCTGTGTTCTATGATGTAAGTTATTTAACAAATTTCATAACCTATTTGGCAATAAATGATACCACGCCCAGGTAGTGTCTCTCCACAATTCTCCCTTCATGATACTGGAGTAAGGAGAGGGTAGGGACCAAGGGAGGAGAGTAGTTTATTTTATGCCATTGCACCGGAATTTAAAAGTATCAAGGTGGGGGCTTCCCTGGTGGTGCAGTGGTTGAGAGTCCGCCTGCCGATGCAGGGGACACGGGTTCGTGCCCCGATCTGGGAAGATCCCACGTGCCGCGGCTAGGCCCGTGAGCCATGGCCGCTGAGCCTGTGCGTCCGGAGCCTGTGCTCCGCAACGGGAGAGGCCACAACAGTGAGAGGCCCGCGTACCGCAAAAAAAAAAAAAAAAAAAAAAAAAAAAAAAGTATCAAGGTGATTTGGGCTGATCTTGGAGGCTCTGTAGGAGACTAGGGTCTTCAGCTGGGCTAAAGAGGTTTTGGAGAAGTGAAGAGAGGGAAGAATATTGTATCAAAAGATATATGGATTTTCAGAGGTGGGAAGCTGAGTGTGGCATGATCAGGAGATGGTGAAAGATCTGACTTTTCTAAAATAAGGGGGCACTCTACTTCCATATTTCTGAAGTAATAAGGTTTTAATCATAACATCCTTTACATAAAGGTTTGGTATCTAAGATTCTTACAAATAGAAAATGCTAAATTGTTAATTTTTTTACTGTTTGTGATATGATTCTTCAAGTGATATCATCATTGTTTAGGATCTTGAATGATTGATACAAAGTGGCTTAATAAAAGTCAGAAGGAAATCATTACAAATGGTTCAACAGATGAAGAGCTTGATCATCAGAGGATGGTTTGCAAGAGCAAAATTTGGAGACACTCTTTATTATCCAGAATAAATGACTGATTAAACACATCTATACAAAAAGAAACCATGCAGTAATTTCAAAATAATCTGTAAAAAAGTGAATTTATTGATGTGGAAATATATGTTAAGTAGAAAACTTTGGATACAAAACAAGACCCCCAAATGATATACTTTTTTTTTTTTTTTTTTTTTTTTTTTTGCGGTACGCAGGCCTCTTACTGTTGTGGCCCCTCCCATTGCGGAGCACAGGCTCCGGACGCGCAGGCTCAGCGGCCATGGCTCACGGGCCCAGCCGCTCCGCGGCATGTGGGATCTTCCCAGACCGGGGCATGAACCCTTGTCCCCTGCATCGGCAGGCGGACTCTCAACCACTGCGCCACCAGGGAAGCCCAATGCTATACTTTTTATTTTAAAAACATGTCTCTGTCTCCCTTCATATCTCACATTCCTCTCCCCCAACTTTTTCCAATAAAAAAAGATATCTGGAAAGATATATAATAGAAAAGGTTCTGGTAGTTAGTACTGATTTATCCTCATGGGAGAAATTTTGGATGTTTCAAAATTCGTCTGCATTTTCTGATTTTTCTATAATGAACATGAATTGCTTTACAGTTTAAACACTCATTTTACAGAAAATAGAGAGATAAGTTGAGGAAAAAAGTGAGTCAGGGATACCTGGAGTACTTACTTCTCTGAGGTCAACATCATGCAGGACTGTCCCCATCTTTTCCCATAGAATATCCTTTGGTGCCACTGTCAGAATTTAGAGCTGGCTAGATTGAATATAGCCTGACTCAGCATAGTATTGTTTTTTTTTTTTTTTGCTCTTATGCTAATGCTTAAAAGCTTGAAACTCTGCACTCTACTCAATCCATTTCATCAAATATTTATTGAGCACCTACTATGTGCCAAACATTAAGGATACAAGATTAAAAAGACGTAATTCTGTTGCAATTTAAGTCAATAGTGCCATCATAGAAATTTGTACATCTTGGAAAGTCCCAGATGGTTGTTCTGATGATAGCCTACAGGGGAAAGAAATCATAAGCAAACCTCATACAAGACAATGTCCAAGAGAGTTCATACTAAAAATAATCTATCCATGTTTTCACTCATAATATTTTAAGCACAATGTAGAATTATGCTGAATCATTATTTTAAAAAACTACCCACATATTTGTGGCTCTTCATTATGATACCAGCATCATTCTCCTTTTAAATCAATAGCTTTTCAATTCTTTTAGTAGAAATTATTTCAATCTGTTTAGTCTTTGAGCCAAAACTCTCAATTTGACTTTGAGATCCTGAACTGGAGACTCCAGTTCCCACATAAGGCAAAATTGTTTTTAAAAGTTAAATCAGGCAGTACATTTCAAACTAAAGTTGCTAAACCCTGGGTGACCATAAATTAAACAATTAACAAATCTAAAACATTTAAAGTTGGACTTAGTGAATCTGAACAATTTCACTAGTTACATTATATATTATAATTTTTTGAATTAAAATTTCAATCTCAATTAAGTAATTTACATATCCTCATATTTGTTTTCCATTACTATTCCTTTACCTAGAGGGTTTTTTATTCCCCTGACAATTATCATGGCATTTACATGAATCAGTGTGTAAAGGAATTGGCAATCACATTATACCATTATCTTATTTTGTGGAAGAGAAAATGTAAGCCCAGAAGTAACTCATAGGGGTGTAAGTTTCTTTGCATAGCGCCTTTTGAAACATAAGTATATGATAACTGGTAACTACTGTTATTAGAAGCTTGTCCCTCAGATTCCTAGTCCATTACTCTTACTTGCCCAGATTATTTCTCCATACTGTTTAAAGCATTAGACTTGTACTCTGCTCAAGACACTCTGCATATTGGTTTTTTCACTGTATTTAATGGATCTATTTATTCATTTAACAAATATTTATTCAGTACCTACTAGGTGTCAGATACTGGTCTTCCTGGCATTAATTTACATGTTAACAGAAATGATTAAACAGTGAGTATTATTTTAAACCCATAAAAACGAGCATTTGTGGTTAGTCCTTTGTGTGTGTGTGTGTGTGTGTGTGTGTGTGTGTGTGTGTGTGTGTGTTTTCGTGCGGGGGGCCGGGGGGAGAGAGAATGTCTGTCTTCCTTCCTGTATAAAATCTGTTTGGTTTTCTATCTTAACTGCCATTTTATGCCAAGCATGTAGTATTAAAATAAGCTTGTTTCTGAGAAGCATGTCTGAGTTTCCTGGGTTTTATTTTATGATGAAATACTAATTTCCCCTTTATAAAACAAATTCTTTATTCCATAATTTTGAATAGGATGATACTTTCAACTGATGGCATTTAGGACATTAAACATTTCAGCTTGACAATATTTTTCTCTGGGCCTGCAGCATTTTAATTTTATTATTAAGTAAATAACTTTCATTAATTTTAAGATTTTGCTTTCAGAATGAAATGAGATAGTACACGTAACGCTAATAGGTATGCCAGACACAGAAAAATTGTTTTCCTTATTTAAATTATCTGTCTTCATCATAAAACTGACAGTCAATTTTTAGTAATTTCTGATTTTTATATTTTTCCTGTTCTTTTTTCACTAATGCAGCATTTTGGTCCTATTTGCTTGTTCTCTCTTTTTATATGTCTCCCCTAGCTTCTCTTTTCAGTTATTATTTAGCTTTACTAGTCTTGCTGTCAATGCATTTCAGTCCTTGGATTCCAGATTGCTATTCTATATTCATCTGCTCTGTTCTGCTCTGTCAGTGAAAATTCTGGCTCTTTGCTTGGTGGGACATCAAAAATCTGATAGGCTTTGGCTCCTGCTTCATTTAGGGATGAGTAGTACAAAAAAGAGATACAGATACTCCTTGGTTATACATTTAGGATTTCTCCCAAATTTCCCAAAGACTAACACTCTAATCTCCATTTAAAAGCAAACAACAAAGAAAGTGGTGGAATTTTTTTTAAGAAGGAGGAGGGTGGTGTAGAATTTAGGTAGTGTTTTTAGCTACGGCTCTAAGGACAAATATTATCTAGTTGGTATGGTAATGCACATAAGTAGCTCCTGAACTTTTGGGGGGAAGAGAGGGAGAGCTTAAACATTGCAGGTAAGTACTGATATTAAAATGTCATAAACATATAATAGTTCCTTGATGCTTGCAAAGTAACCATAATATACAAAACAAACAACTAACTAAAGTTTTAAATTCAATTCATGAGTGTAATATAAAATAGTACTGTGGATGCTAAAACCAATGTCAGACTAGCTGAGTCCTAAAGCTACACCTGTTGATACTGTACTAACCAGTATTTCCAAACCTTAACTTTAGGTCACACATAACACTAATATACCAATAAATGGGAACCATAAGAGTATGTGTCAAAATACAGGAGGAAGGCCACAGGCAAACTTTATGGAAAATCTACCAACATGTAATTAAGCATGCCACTAAAACATTTGCAGCTCTTTTCGTATTTATATTCCTGTGAACATTGAAGATAGAGCCAAATAAATGAATAAGTTCATAGGAAAGTAGAAAGGTCATTTTAAGTCCTGGTTTTGAGTGTGTCAGTGTTTGTTCAGAACAGCAGAAGGAAGACAAACAGAAAGGAATTAAATTTTTTTTTGTCTTAGAAACAACGGCAAGCCCCACCATCTCCCTAGAGTCTGCGTTCTCACCTTGCCAATAGATGTTGGGTTTAAGCACACCAGCAGGAGAAGCAAGCCCTCTCTAGGAAGCCACTGTCTTTTCAAACAAGGACAGCGGGTTTTTCTCTATTGTCGCTGCTTTCCCTCTCATCTGGGAATTGGTTTGCCCTTAGATAGCAACTCAGGAAGGGGTGGTGCGCCCCAAATTCGCGAGGCTCTGCCAAATACCAGAGGCTCTTCTTTGGAAGAGGGAGGCTCCTCCTTTGGACGTGAGGCGCCCCTACCAGAGCGCGCGCTTGCAGAAACGGAAACCACTAGCTGCGCTGAAGTGAGTCAAGCGATGAAATCAAGACTGCATGGGAAGGAGGCTTACCCAATAGCTCACGAACCTAAGTGGTGACAGACGCTGCTGAACCCTGCTCGTGGAAACCCTACGAGCCAACCACTGCTGCCGTCATGAGGTGGTCCTCGGAGGCACGGGGCCCCCGGATCTCCGGGCAGCGCACCCCTTCATTTTGGCAAAACGCAGAGGAAGGGAAGTGTGTGTGAGGGAAACCTAGACCCTCTGGTTCCCTAAAGACCCAGACCGTGTTCTGGTTACAAGGTGACCCCTACCACCAGGTCAGCGCGGGACTCCCCAGGGCAGACGGGCTGAGGCTCGCCTCGCGCCGAGAACCAGCCTCGCCTCCCGCGGAGAGAGGAGCCGCGCAGCGGCCGCGCCCGGCCCGGGACGGCGCCCTTGCCCCGCGCGTAGTCCTCGGTCCTCACCTGGAGCGCTCAGGTAGGGCTTGGGCGGGGCGGGAGGCTGGCGCGCAGGCGCGGGACGGGGGCCTCGCCCCTGCCGACGTCGCAGGCTGGAGCTCACCTGGGAGACTCCGAGAGGAAGCCGAGCCTCGGTTCGGCCTCTCCCGGGCAACGCCGGAGGCCCCGCGGGAAGGCAGGAGGCGGCGGCGGAGGAGGAGCTGGACTAATCGGCAACTGTAGCGACAGCCTCCGGAGCCGCTGCCGCCACCTGCACCTGGCGCCCGGTCCACGTCCAGCGCCCGCCCGGCCGCCGCTTCCCGCCGCCTTGCCCTGCCCACCCGCCAGGTAACTCGGCGGGCCGGCGCTCGGGTCGGGGCGGGGGACCCGTTGCCTCTGGGCAGCGTCGGAGGTGTGTGTGTGTGGCGGGGGGGGGGGGGGGTCGGACAGACGCGGAGGCTCACGTGGCGGAGAGCCGGGGAAGGTCCCGGTGGCCGGTTGGAGATGGTCTCAAGAGCGATGTTTCATTTGGCCCTCGGGAGAGGCCGAAAGGGACTCCCGAGACCGGGGAGGAGGTGGCGCTCCGGGGGTTGCCCTGTCCTGCCTGTCACTCGCAGTGCCCCCTGTCGGTCTCTGAAAGGAGGCTTCAGAAGAGCCGGACCCGGGCTGAAGTCCTGGGGGCCCCGAGCTGGTCCCTGCGAGGGTGGCCGAGTGGGGGGTGGGAGGGGCAGGGCCGGGCGCGAGGCTGCGGGCTTCCTCTCGGGCTCACAGGTTGCTGGTCTCCTGCAGCCCCGGTGCGGGGGCCGGAGGGGCGAGCCAGCGGCGAGAAAGGCCCGGCTTGGCCCGGCAACTTTCCCAGCCGGACCCCAGACCGTCCTATAGGCTGGAAACCGCGGCCGCCCGAGCCGTTCAAATGGTTTCCGAGTGGTTTGGAAGGCGCTCTGCGGTCGGGACGCGGACATCCTTCTCTCTCTCTCTCTCTTTTTTTTTTTTTTTCTGGTCTCTGTACTTTTCCGGGTGCGCTCCCTAAGCCAGAGCTGCGCCCACTTTCCGGTTTGATCGAGAAGTTATTTTCTTCGTGGCAGGAGGAAATCTAACTGCCACTCACCAACCGCACACCATCGCGTTGAAGGACCTGTTGACTAAACGACCTGCCTATCGCGGCTTTGGTCTGCCTGTGGCATATGAGTCAAAGGTTCAAAAAAACTTTGTTTCAGGAACCTGCCACGTCTGAACCTGGGTGTGCCAGGCCCACATTCCTTTCCCTGCCTAATTAGGCTTTTCTGAAGCCTAAGAATTGAGGGTGAAACTGGTGCTTACCTTAGACTTTATTTCCTTTTCTTTCCAAGCCCATCAAAGCACTTCCTTCTCTCTCAAATATTCATCCAAACACCTCACTTCAAATTTATCAAATAACTATTTCTGTTTTTAGAACTCCATGGAGTTACCAATTTTTCTGGTTTTCAGAAAACCTTATTAAGTGAACATAACTTGCTGTAAAAGTTATACTACATAATGAAGACATTTAAATTCAAATTATAGTGTTAAAAATTCATTTATTTGAGAATTTCTGGTTGTGGGAAAATCTGTTACTTCTTTTACTGTATAAATTTTTCTTTGAGTTTGTGTCTAAAATACATGAGGTTAAAGTCATACCCTACAAATAGACTTCTTTAAATTTAACTTTTAATATCTGAAGTCTAACATACATATTAGTTAAAACATTCTGAAGAGTTTGTACCAAGCATCTTTCTTTTTGCAATGCTTTAACATTTTTACATAGAAATTTTAATAATAAATGGCAATCTCACTGCCTATATTTGTTTAGTTCTATCTTTGCTAATTTTTAAAAATATATTTTAAATTGCACACTTAACATAAAATGCCTTAGGAAACACATATAGTTGTTTTTTTTAAAGGTGCAATCAAAGTTAAAAAGTCAACTGCAGCACAATAGGACATAATTATTTATGATACCTTTAACCAGTGCTTTCTGTTTTTCTTAAAAGAGCCTCACCTGTCCTCTTAATCTTGTCTCCATACGGAGAGATACATGTGCTAAATACTATTTAAAAATTAGATGTAGGTATTGCTCTCTGAGTGTAGGGTATTAATTTAATCTTCACTGATTATTGGGCCAGATGTTATTAGATTATTTTACCCTTAATTTTAGGGAGAAATGTAACATATTTGCATTAGCTAGAGTAACAGGGTGTCTCAGTTAAACTATCTGTAAAATAGGAAAAATAATACTTCCCTAGGTTAAGATAATGAGGACTTAAATCAGGAATCTCTACTAGCCCTAGCATTCTTAGGATCCCCTTCTCACTTTGGATATCTAGTCAACCCATCCAGTTTGTGATAAACTGAAGCTGAGAGAGCTATTCTAACTTCAGTTCACCCAGCAAGTTAGTGGTAGGCATGGCATTATTATTTGAGTGGCTTGACTCACGACTCATGTTATCTGTGCTTTTCACCACCTACATTCTCATTTATCATAAGGTGTTTACCTTGTTGTCTTTCATATAGTTTGTAAGGCCTTTGTAATTACAGAATAGTCAATTGTTCTTTGTCCAGCTCTGATTTACCCTAATTTCTACTTGTCCAGATGATGCCTGACTCCAGGGAGATTGAGTGAGGCCATCATTCTTCACCTGTCACTGTGGATCACATGTGTATTGAACATGCCATGTGGACTGAGATTTTTAATCCTTTCTTGGTATTTCAGAGCCACAGTTAATTTTTTGATCTTTTAGTATATTGGCTTAAAAGTTTTTTAAACTTTTGTTTTTTTGGACTGCAATCCTCAGAAATGCATTCTATTCCTCAACACAATACACTCAAGTATGTGTGCATATAAATGGAACAAGGTTTACAAAACAATACTTAATCCTACAGCATGGATGTTCTCTATTATTTACTTTTTAAAAATGTTGGTCTTAAAACACTACATTGATTTTCATCGATTTTCTGACCACAATGGGCTGGAATCTACAATAAAAATAGTGGTATCCTATTGAATTTACATTTTTTTTAAGGCTGATTTTTCTACCAGTTTACTGTGTCTTACACACACACGCACACACACACACACACACATGCATTCACAGGATAGAAAATCAAACTGTACTTTAAAGAATATATAAAATTATACTATAATCCTTATTAAACATTTATTGGAGGGCTTGAGACTCTACGATCTGGTGCTAGACTAAAACTCTCAAACATTAAGAACTGTGTGAAATCTTATTGTACATTATTGTATCTTAAATGGGTTCTCAGCATATTGTAGTATGTTGGGGGATAGGAAAAACTGAAAAGGTTTTTCTGAAGGGATTTTGATGGTAACTATTGAAGTTACCAAGGATAATCTTGATAATACCAAATATTATCAAGTGAAAGTTTGAGAGAGAAAAATAATTCTGTCCAGCTCTATTATAAGTTCTAAATTTTATGGCTGAGTTATAATGCTGGGTGGAGTCTGAAAAAAATCATTAAACAGGCAAGTTTATTACTTGGTTTGTAGTCTGTTAATATATATTTTTCTTTCACTATGAGACAAATATGAGACATATTGTGGGAATCATACCACTCACCCCCCAAAAAAGATTGAGAAGTTAAGAAATTAGATCCCTAGGACCTGTAGGGATGTAGGCTTGGAAGCTCTGATTGGATGATTAAGCCTTCCATAGAAGCTTTTAATTTTAACATGCCTTCAGATTACTGGTAAAAGGAATTTTTCTCCAAAAGAAAATATTGATGTATTTAATATTTTGGAAATGATCAATGCCCAGATCATCTTCAGACATATTCAATTTTCTGGTCCATAAACTGTAAAAATACATTTGGTATGCCAGATCTTTTATGATTATAAAATCTGATTGAGAAGGAAGTATTTTCAATCACCTATCTAATTATGCATCTAGTTAGTATCAGAATAATTAGTTTTATATGATTTGGGTAATCTTAACACAATTAATATACTGCCAGTAGCAAAAATGAATTCAAATCAATGCCAGCAAAGGCAAAAGACCAAAGTGCATTAACTTATGGCAAAGCAGAGACAAGTAGGACTCTGAATTCTAGGTCATTAGTGACTACTGGCAATTAGATGAAGTCTCCTTCAGTCATTCTCTGGTTTGGGCTCATACTTTTTGGCACTAAATAGAGATTATTTTCCCAGCTACACTTTTTTCCCTATAATTGTTTCAAACTGCCCAAACTAGTTTGCTCATCTCATCTATCCCATTGCCTGCTAGACATCTTTAAGATGTCATAATTACCTGAGATTTTACATGTGTAAACCAGAAACTTTATCCCATCAAAACAGCAACAACAACAACAAAAAACAACGTTTTACTTCCTGTATTTTATTTATGAGTATTAGTACATTTACTGTTTCTTATCCACAATTCCAAAACCAAAAAATCTCTGATAGCAAAAATTTTTTTGGTTAACTCATTTTTCAGCAAAACTTGAATGCATTTGCTGTAAAACCTGAGAGAACTGTCAGGAAGCTATTTATCATCTACTCTGCTTGGAGGATGTGTCTTGCTGCAGAAATAGTTCTGTGTTTGATTACATGGTACCGTACCAGGCCCTGCTGGGGGGTACACTGTTATATTGGGCGTGTAAACCATATCTCCTTTCTAACATCCAAAATATTCTGAATTTTGAAACACATTAGGCTCCTGGGATGTTGGAGAATGGGTAATGGATCTGTACTACCATCCAGATGTCATGCCAGAAATCCAGAGGTCATTTCTTACTCTTTTCTTAACTTCCACAACTATCAGATCACCGGATCTGCTCAAGGTTTTCCACCTATGTTCACAAATTCCTCTCCTTCTACTGCCCTAGTGCAGGGTTTCATCAACTTTTGACTTTGGTACCACAGTCACCTGCTACCTGATATCTCAGTGGATAGATAGTGTTAAGCTTAAATCCATCCTCAGCAGAACCCCTGAGGTGATGGATCTCTTTAAAAATGTAAACCTGAACTTCTCTCTCCTCTGCTTCAAGTCATGTAGTGACTTTTCATAGCTCACAGGATAGAGAACCTATGGCCCTTAAAATGGTCCCACAGTATATGACCCTTGTTTAACTACGAATTTATACTCCATAAACCAAAATTTTTTATTCCAGCAACAGATTTCATTGTTTTTTTCTATTGTTGTTGTTACTCTCCACCGCTGAGAGCTCCTTTCCTCTTATCTTTATCTCTATAACTTTTTCCGGTTCTTAAGAGTCAACTGAGGTCTCACCTCATTGAGGACACTGCACAACCCAACCAACATTCCTCCACATACACCTGAGCTGGGTGAGGTATCCTTTTATCATGTGACTTACATATATGATATAATACAGTCTGCTTTTTCACCTGTGTACACACACAACTTGTAGATTATTTGCGGAGCATGTAAAACTTCTCTTTCCTCTAAGACTATTGTAGAGTAAAAATATTAGAGTAAAAGTGGCACAGGAAGGGGAGAGGCATTGGGCAGCAGTATATTTGCCTTTTATATGGGCAGCAACTGCAGAAACTGGGAAGTAGGAAACTTGTTTCACTGTACTTAACTAATTAGGCTATTTAATTTAGGTTGCTGTTATTTCCATCTCATTCCTTTGTGATGTTATTTATGTGCCTCTGTTCCAAGATCTGGATTTTACCATTTAGAAGTGAAAAGTTAACTTTGTAATTGAAATGTCTCACAGCTTTTATTTGCAAATATTCTACAATTGAGTACATTAGTATTGGTGAGAAGTTTAGGAGGTCAGCTTTTACCTGAAGGATATAATTTAATTAGACTGGACCAAAAAAAAAAAAAAAAAAAAAAAAGGCAAAAGATTCCTTCCTAGGAGTCTCCCTTCTCCAAGTTCTGTCAGTTTTACCTCTTAATTAATATTTCTCAAATCCATTTACTTTTCTCTATTCCTAGCACTATCATCATCTTTTGCCTGTACTTTTGCAAGGTTCTCCCTGTTGCCTATCTGAACTTCTTTCTAATTGATTCTTCACATTGCACCCAGAGGGATCTTCTCAAAATATTTGGTCTTGTTACCCCCTGCTTAACAGGATAAGTCAAACTCCTTAACATGGCCTAAAGGCCTGGCATGATTTAGTTCCTTCCCAGAGCACACCTCTCGCATCATCACTCTCTGTTCTAGTTCTATTAGCCTTTTTTTTGTATTGCCAAGTTCCTCCTGCCTCTAGGTCTCTGTAAGCGTCATTCTCCCTGCCTGGAACTCTCTTCCCTCCCGTTTTGGCCAATCTAACTAAAATTTATCTTCAGATTCCAATTTAAGCTCTTACTATGACTGGAATTTTTCATGGGTCTTCTCCCCCTTCCAACTATGGATTAAAGTGAAGATTGTAGCCTAAAGAAATAAAGTCCTACTTAGTACCTGGGAGTATTAATTAAAAAAAAAAAAAGTTTCCTCACAAAATGAGCAGACTTCAATATGTGGCTCATATGTTTAAAAAATTGGTTTTAGTTATTAACACCTTTATATTTTTATCAAGTAACAGAAGTTAATATTTATTGTCTTAATAAGTACTAGTCCTTAGTTACTGTTTTACTACTGAGCAGTTATGTGCCAGGCATATTTTAAGCAACTTACATGAATTAATCATTTAATTTTCAAAGCTGCTCTATGAGGTGCATATTATTTTTCCCCTACTTTAGAGACAGGAAAATTGAAAGAGTAAGTAATTTGCCTCTATCTACCAGGCTAGTGAAATGTCAGAGCCAAGATTCAAATCTAAGCAGTCTCATTCCAAATCCTGTACTTCCCCCTGACTTATATGTAAATAAAATTAAGTAAGACTATTAAACATTTTACAACAGCAACAAAAATCCACTCAACCCTCATCTCCCCCAGTCCTGCTACGTAAAGGCAACCACTTTCACCTCTTTTAGATGTTTCTTTCCATATTTACCTTTTGAAATAATATGCTTATACTGCTATTTCTTAATGTATCAATATTTGACATTACCTACTGACTGTCCATTATGGTAGATAAATATTAAGCTTTTTCACACACATACCCCTTGCCCTCCCTTTCTTGACTTCCCAATAGATGTCGCAATATAATTCTCACATTTCGTTTGCATTTTAGTATGTATTTATTATTGTGTAAATCTTGTTCACTGCTGAGCCAAGCAGGTGTATTATGAACATGGTTCCTTACTTGTAGAATTTTTTTAAATCGTGGAGTTAATAATAAACTCACTTAAGAAAAAAGAATGTACTTAGTTTTTCCTTATATGAATTTCTATTTCTATATAATCCAACCCTTTCTCAGTAAGATTTTTCCACATAATCAGACCTATCAGATTTATGGGTCCCTTCCTGGAGCTCTCTGTCCTCTTGTTTCTATTTGGACTATTGCTTTCTAGTCCTGTTCCACAGCAATTGTTTGGGATTTTTCTTTGCTGACATTTCTGACGGAGTTCATATCTCTTAGATACGTTGACTTCTGGTGTTTATTTACTCCCTAATGTGTATGGAACAACCCTCCTCCGCCCCCCAGTAGCCCTTTTCCTTTCCTTGTTGCCCTCTGATACACTGTTTTCCTCTCTGGAGTCAACCAAAGTTTGTTTGTTTGTTTGTGTGTTTTTTAAACAAAAACAATATGTATATATTTTCTCTGTTTTTGAAATGCAAATAAATCTTGCTTTTTTTTTCATTTAATTATTATGGAATTAACACCATATCAGCATATAGAGTTGCTTCTTTGTTTTTAACTTGGCATACTATTCCATCATAGGACTCTATCATAATTTATTTATCTAGTTCCCTTTTGGTAGAGTTGTAGGCTGTTTCAACCTTTTGATATTAACAAAAAATGCTTTAATGTGCAAGCTTACACGTTGTCATTTCACTTGAGTACTAGCATATCAGTGGGATAAATTTCTAGAAGTTATTCTCATACCTGATTGATACCTTGATGGAGACTGGAGTAGTGTGAGACCTTGCATGTTTGATAATTCTGCATCAAATGGGATAAGAGTAAAGGGTAAAAGAACACCTGGTAGTAAGTGGGCCCTTCTGGAGGACAATTGATAGTGCAGAGAGGGTTTCTAATGCAAATTGTTGTCTTTGAGCTTTTGACCATGACGTTTGTTTTTTCAGAAATGACCCATCTTTTTGAACTTTGTCATCACCTCCTTTAGTGTTCATGGCTTCTTGCTCCATTATTTTAGCTCCAGGTCTACCTCTGCAGATAATCCAGAGTAGAGAGCATGTCATTAGCTGGTCTTTTTCAACAAGTCAAGAATCCATATTTAACATACTTTATAATTTAACAGCATTCCCAACCTCCACATTGATTTATTTGTTGAGTTCAGCTAACTCTACCTTCCAAATCATATCCCAAGCCTCCACACCCCTTCTACTGTTCTCTCACCTGGATTGCTCTTAATAGCTTCCTAATCTCCTCTAGCCTCCTCTCTGGTCTTCCCACCCCCCTCCCCCTCCGCCCCCCCCAGGAAAAAAAATCCATATTCAGCACAGCTTCAAGAACATTCATTTTAAATTTCAGTTCTGATTAGGTCATCACCCTGCTTAAAATCCATTAAGGCCTCTCCCCTTTGCCTAAAGAATTAAGTACAAATCCCACAGAATTAGGTACCCCTCCCTTCCCTATGTGGAGCTTGGCATTCAGCATGTGTCTCATAGGCCTCAGTGTGTGGTAATTGTCTAGGTATGGTCCTGATGAAAATTATCCTACTTGAGGCCAGCTGTTGAAAGAAAAATTAAAGTTTAGCCTGACATTGGTTTATTTCCAACTGAAACATATATTAAAAGGGTCTTTTCATACTTTAACCATGAGGAGTGGGTAATGCAGAAATTTCAGATGGTAACTGGATCAGTGGCAGGATATTGTGTGCTTCAAATTAGGCACATGTCTACCCTAATCTTAAAGGCAGACATTGCTTTTGTGCATAAATAAAAAAATAATGTTATGGATTTGTGGAGAATATATTTTGTTCTTTTACATCTGGGGATGTGGCAGCTAATGGAGAACGGATAAGTAAGGGAAATATATAAATGTTGAGATGGGAGTCTTTTTGAATTTCTAGACTAGGGGATTGGCAACTACAGCCCTTGGGCCAAATTCAGTCTACCACCTGTTTTTGTAAACAAAATTTTATTAGAACCAGCTATGCCTTTTCTTTTCTTTTTTTTTTTTATAAATTTATTTATTTAATTTATTTATTTTTGGCTGCATTGGGTCTTTGTTGCTGCACGCGGGCTTCCTCTAGTTTCGGTGAGCGGGGGCTACTCTTTGTTGCGGTGTGCGGGCTTCTCATTGCGGTGGCTTCTCTTGTTGTGGATCACGGGCTCTAGGCACGCGGGCTTCAGTAGTTGTGGCACACAG
>NC_041215.1:71656417-71662801 GCF_002837175.3 Physeter macrocephalus | reverse complement strand
GTGGCTTCTCTTGTTGTGGATCACGGGCTCTAGGCACGCGGGCTTCAGTAGTTGTGGCACACAGGCTCAGCAGTTGTGGCTCACGGGCTCTAGAGCGCAGGCTCAGTAGTTGTGGTGCACGGGCTTAGTTGCTCCCTGGCATGTGGGATCTTCCCGGACCAGGGCTCGAACCCGTGACCCCTGCATTGGCAGGCGGATTCTTAACCACTGCGCCACCAGGGAAGCTCCCGCCTTTTCATTTATGTATTGTCTATAGCTGCTTTTGCACCACAAAAATAGAGTTGAGCAGTTGCAATAGAGACCATATGGCCCACAGAGCAAAAAATATTTACTATTTGGCTCTTTACAGAAAGTTTGCTGACACTTTCTAGAGGGGAATGCAAGTTGAGAGGTGGAGAATGAGCATTTACTCAATGAGCTGTGCATAAACCTATAGAAAGGTGAATGCAAAGTGATAGCAATTTGAGCAAGCAATCTTACTGCCCTGCTCCCCTATCCCTTAATGCTATGAGGCCTCAAAAGGAGAATGAGCGGACAGACACTGTCTACTACTTGTGAGTTTTGGGACTCCTTCAAAAAAGGAATGTTTGACTGGATTTATTGTATGCAACTTGCACACCCACCTTCCAACTATATTCCATGACAAGGCCCAGTACACACTTCCTTCATTAAAGTATTGAGAAAAAACAATGAAGGAGCCCCTGCATTGGTGAAAAAATTCTGTAGCTGCTCTCCTTGGTAGCCCATTGAGATTGGCTCCCTGATTTCAGTGGAGATGGTGGGATCCCATAGTAGCAGAAACCAAGTGGCAGCACTTAACCAACACAGATGAAGTAGGTTACCTGTACCATAATGGAAAGCAGGGACATAGGTGTAATCAGAAGGCATTGGCCCACAGATGGTTCTGTGGGTAAAGTCTAAGGTAAATTCATCAGCAGACTTCTCGTGGCAGGTAATGAATGAAATAGATGGCAGTCTCCAGTGTCACTTTGTGTATATAACAGGAAAAAGTCTAGGTCTGGTAGCAAAAAAGTTGACTCTAGTTGCCACAGTTGAGAGTCATGACCTTTCATCCAGTTTCCAAACCCAAGTCAGTTCACAGATCCAGAGTCATTTGTTGAAGTGGAGGCCTTCTCCCCTTGAGGAAGAACACTGCATCACTGCCTGAAGCATACACCATAAACCCTCCTTTAAGCCTTCCCCAAAGGGACCTGTAGCCATTTATTAGATTGCACTTTGAGGTAAAGGAAATAATCAGACCTTTCATACTTTATTCCTGAGGACCCAAAATATCCTTGTGGTCCACCAGTCAAAATGGGGATTTAGAGTGGCCAAGGAATAGATGGAGTCTTAGCTCAAGCCTGACTCACAGTGTGCCCAGGTGGTCAGAAGATCCACTCTGTGCTTATTTCCCCAGTTCCTTAAAGTATAATTGGAATAGACATACAAGATAATTTGCAGAATCCCTATATTTGCTCTCTAAATCATGGATCTAGGACCATTGTGGAAGGAGAGCTAAGTGGAAGACCTTAGAACTTCTCCCTTCTAAGACAGTAGATCAGAAGTAATGCCATATCCTGGAGGGAATTGATGAGATTAATGCCACCATCAAAGATTTGAAATAAGACTTGTGATGTTTGTCATGTCTCCATTTACCTCACTTATTTGGCCTGTGTAGAAGTTGGATGGATCTTAGAGAATGACTGGACTATCATAAACCTAATCATTGGCTGATTCCAAATACTATACAGCTGACCTTTGAACAATGTGGGGATTAGGGGCACCAGCCCTCCGAGCAGTTGAAAATCTGAATATAATTTATAGTCGGCCCTCCAACTATGTAGTTTCTCTGTATTGGCAGTTCTGCATCTGCAGATTCAACCAAAGTCAGATCACATAATACTGTAGTATTTACTATTGAAAAAATACACGTGTAAGTGGACTCATGTAGTTCAAAGCCATGTTGTCCAAGGATCAACTGTAGTTGCTGACCCAGATACAATGTCTTTACTTGATCAAATCAACACAGCCCCTGGCTTTTGGTGTGCGGCTATTGACTTCATGAATTTACCAGGACTACCAAGAGCAATTTGCCTTTTTTTAAAATTAATTATTATTGGAGTATAGTTGCTTTACAATGTTGTGTTAGTTTCTGCTGTACAACAAAAAGTGAATCAGTTACACGTATACATATATCCCCTCTTTAAAAGCAATTTGCTTTTATTTAGCAGGGCCAACCATACATTGTCACAGTTTTGCCTCAGGGTCAGGTTAGTTCTTCTGTTCTAGAAATCTTAATCATCCCAACATTCCACAAAACATCACACTGGTCTACTATTGATGATATCATGTTGATTGTATCTAATGAGCAGAAAGTAGCAAGTACTTTAGATGTCTTAGTAAAGCATATGAGAACCAAAGGGTAATAATCAAGCCCCACAAAAATTCAAGAGCACTTCAGTAACATTTCTGGATATTCAGTGGTCCCTATGCTCAAAAGGCCCTTTTGGATTTTGCAAGTGACATATACTACATTTGAACATGCCCCTTCAACCTATCTACAGAGTAACCCATAGGACTGCTAGTTTTGAATGATGATCAGAGGAAGAGAAGGCTGTGCAGCAAGTCCAGGACACAGTGCATGCTGTGCTACCAATTTGGCTTTAAGATATAGCAGATTCAATGATTCTCTAAGTGTCTGTAGCAAATAGGGATGCTGCACAGAGCCTCTGGCAAGAACCAATAGCAGAATCACAATGCAGATCTCTGAGATATTGAAGAAAATCTCTGACTTCTTCAGCTAACTATTCACCCTTTGACAAACTGCTTTTGGCTTGCTACCAGGTAGATCCTGAATACATGACCATGGGGTGTCAGTTTATCATGTGGACCAGGCTTCTTATCATTAACTGGGTGTTGTCTGACCTACCTGGCCACAAGGTTGGCCATGCCCAGCAGCAGTCTGCCAACAAGTGGACATGGTATTGTTGGGGAGGGGGAAATATCCCCCTCTACTCCTCTTGAGTTCTGTGGCTGGACTAATAATAAAACTGACACAAGAGAGGTTAACAGGTATAAAAGAAACACATTTTAATTCGTGTGCATGGAGTTCTCATAGCAAATGGGACCTAAGAAGTGGGCAGAGCAGGCAGCTTTTATACTTTTTAGACAAACAATAAATTTATGAGGAATTGACAGGACAAAGAAACTTAGGCTTTGGGTGCTTAGTTAGTGAAGAATCTAAACAGAGTTTGGGCTTGGAGTAGTAAATTAAAGAAGTAACAAAGTGTTTGGTTTTTTTTTTAAAATACAGGCTTCTTGGCCCCAAATTCCCTGTCTCTGGCAATAAAGGTGTCCTCTACCTCCAGATTCAGGGAGTGCACCGTTCACATGAGAGATTTATTTTCTGCTTTCTGGGAGACAGGAAGGTCAAAGTGTCCTTCTTGCATCGGATGTATGCCATTGAGGCATATTTTGGGGGAGGCCTGCCCTGGGCCCCAGTAGTATGTAAGAGACAGAGCTTGGGCAGCTCTGGAAAGTACAAGTAAGTTGTACGAGCAAATGACTCAGACTCCTTTGATAGAAACTCCTGTTGTATTACCTCTTTTCCTCCAACCCATGCCTTTGGCCTCTTGAGGATTTCCTTAGTCTAGCTGATAGAAGAAGAAAAACCTCAAGCCTGGTTTACAGAGGAGTCTACAGGTTATGCTGGTACCATTCAAGAGTGGACAGCTGCAACACTACAGCCCTACTCATGAGTAATCGTGAAGGACAGTGGAGAAGGAAAATTCTCCCAGTCAGCAGAATTTTGAATAGTAGATATGATTTGTATACAATATCTGGAATGAGAGAGGGCCAGAAATAAAGATATATATAATGGGCCATGGGCAGTTCCTAATGGTTTGACTGTATGGTCAGGGACTTGGGAGGAACAGGGTTGGAAGATTGGTGACAAGGAATTTTGAGGAAGAGGTATGAGGATGGACCTTTCAAAAGAGTAGACCCTGAAGAAATTCATGTCCCATCTTAATGCCTACCATAAGACATCTACTGCTCTTAATAATCAAGTGGGCAAAATTACACACTCTGTGGATGTCAGTCAGCCTTTCTCACTGCTTATTCAGTGAGCCCATGAATAGTGGCCATGGTGGCAGAAATGGAGGCTATGTGTGCATGGATTAAGCAATGTGGACTTCTTCTTTCTAAAGCTGACCTTGCTAGCACTACTGCTGAGTTCCTCTTAGTCAATGAGAAACCAACATTGAGTGCCTACAGCCACCAGCCAGCCACTGGGTGGCAGGTTGATTATATATGACATTTTCCATCATTGAGGGAGCAGATTTTTCCTCATTAAAATAGACAAATATTCTGGATATGGATTTGCCTTTTCTATCAACAGCACGGAATGCCTAAGGACAGGGTAAATTCAGAATGGGTAGTGGAAGAAGGAAGACATAGATATCAGTTATGGCCTTGTGGCCAATTAGATAAATGAGGATTGTAGTAGCTTTGCACATTTTTCCTTTGCTTTTTATATGTATGTGTTTATTTGTATATGCTACTAATTTTATTCTTTCCTTCCCATTTTCTTTCTTTTTGGCAGCACTGGGTCTTCGTTGCTGCACGCAGGCTTTCTCTAGTTGTGGCGAGCAGGGGCTACTCTTCGTTGCAGCGCGCGGGCTTCTCATTGCGGTGGCTTCTCTTGTTGCGAGCACATGCTCTAGGCGCACGGGCTTCAGTAGTTGCAGTTCATGGGCTCTAGAGTACGGACTCAGTAGTTGTGGTGCACAGGCTTAGTTGCCCCGCGGCATGCGGGATCTTCCCGAACCAGGGCTCGAACCCATGTCCCCTGCATTGGCAGGTGGATTCTTAACCACTGCACCACCAGGGAAGTCCCCCCATTTTCTTTTTAAAAAAATATTACATAGAAGTTGTTAGAGGTTACAGTTTAGTCTTTAGTGACAGAATATTAGGTGGGACTGTGACAGAATTTGAGAAGTAATTCACATAGTCACAACAATGGATACAATGGCTGTTGGCGCTCTGGGTCTCCTCATTTTGAGGTCTCCCCTTCACTGGTGAGAAGGATGCTTGCGTCTTGTTAGGTGGAATATAAATTCATTCATAGATGTACATGTGGCAGGAGATAGTAAATAACAGTTACTTTGTTATTATCCAGGAGTTCAGATGTGTGGCAGAGAGGCTAAGTCATCAAAAGGGCAGACTGTGCTGCTTATCAATTTATTTTCTCTCAGCTCCAAAGTCATTCTGTTTGCCTGCTTGTAATGATGGAGCTGGGCCCTGTAAATATTTCTCCTGAGCCTTTTCAGTAGAGGACACTGGAGGAACACTGAAGGTAGAAGGAGCTTTTCTTCTTGGTTTCAGGGTGGCTCACTAGCCAGCTTCTTGCTGGGCATACTTTTCCTCTACTGCATCACATGGTTTTCTCCAGTGCTAGGTAACTGCACGGCCCAGCTTTCCCTGGAGTTGGCACCTTCTTGCCCTCTGCACTTTCTCCAGAGATTGACTTGTGTACTGGCTGGAGCCCAGACATCATGGACCTATTCCCAGCCGAGGTTACCGCTCCCCATACTCTTTCTTTAGCCCTACGCATGTACACACTGGGAGCCCCACAGCACTGGGTGTCTAGGGAGCCTGCTGCCCAGCTTTTATCTCAGGTACCAGCCTGGAGCTACATTGGCCCAAGATGCACATGAAAGTGCACTAGACTCCTACAGAGGACAGCTTTTCAACTCCATCAGCAGCCAGCAGTTTTCCTCAGCACCTAGCAAGTTCCAGGGTTTGACACCTCTCTCTGAATGGCTTCTTCCAGGATCCAGAGGGAGTATCACCAGTGAGGCATCTCTGTGACTCTTCCACCATCAGGGAGCCAGTGCTCTGCCATCTCCATTAAGATCTCTGGATCTCAGCCCTCAAGAGGGGATGGTTCTTCCTTGGGCCTTCATCTCAGCCTTAGGGGTGGTGGTTGCCCCTTATAGCTACCACTCCTGTGTTCTTTAGCATTCTTGTTAACTCTTACTAGCCAATTCCCTGTTACTCCAGTCCTCTCTTAATAATAGATAAAACTTTCCTTGTTCAAATCACTATGTAGTTTCTGTCTCCTTACTAATCCAAAGCCATCAACTATGTTTCAAGGTAAATATTTAGATGGACAGATCTTTCAAAACGCAGTGCTTCTGCCTGGGGGAAAAATCAGTTAAGTGGACAATCTGTGGAACCCCTGGAATCACTCCAGTAGAGGAAAAATTCCTCTACCCTCTAGTATGCCATAAATAATGTAGTATATCTTTTTTTTTTTTTTTTTTTTTTTTGTGGTATGCGGGCCTCCCTCTGCTGCGGCCTCTCCCCTTGCGGGGGACAGGC
>NC_041215.1:71560887-71656265 GCF_002837175.3 Physeter macrocephalus | reverse complement strand
GCCATGGCTCACGGGGCCAGCCGCTCCGCGGCATGTGGGATCCCCCCAGACCGGGGCGCGAACCCGGTTCCCCTGCATCGGCAGGCGGACGCGCAACCACTGCGCCACCAGGGAAGCCCTAGTATATCTCTTATATGCTATGTGAAATTCATTCATAGGCGCAGATGTGGCAGGAGATATTATGTGAGCCTCCCTCCCCACCTACCCTGTTACCCCCATGGGTAAGTGTAGCTCTGTAATTACTTGTTTGTTCCAAACTGTAAAGATAGATTGGCTGGTCCACAAATCAAGATCCTGTCTACAACCTTTCACCTAAGACAAAGTTAATGGAGATATTTATCTGACCAAGTGTGGCTGAGAAGTTGGATGTCAGACCATGCCCTTTTCCTTATTAATCTGTGCCTTACAGTTGCTGGAAGTCATATCTGTCACTAGGATTTTTGTCTCATAACCTGAAGATACCTAGGTTCAGAAGTCTTCCTACTTTATGACAATTTCATACATTTAGTTGGCTGCTGGTGGCATTTTCCAGCCACCCAGAGCAGCTTTGCTTGATCTTTAGCTGGGATCTTTGAGGTATGTCCGCTGCATGGGGCTTTCTCAATGTGGTTTACTTTGCATCAGTGTCTGTCAGTTGTCATACATCCGGAAGTTACTTCCTCTCAGAATTGTTGGCGAGGATGTGAACATGGACTAAAACATAATCAAAACTAACAAACCACCGTAGCAAAGCACCATGAAATTTGATCCCACCAATAAATACAAACAGAAATGAATTCCTACCACTCCTTCATTCCCTAACATTTTCACCAGCAGATGAGGGGCACTTAAAATTTCTGCCCAAGCACTTAAGGGTTTATTATCAAGGCAAGTTTTGTTTTGTTTTGTTTTTAAATTCAGTTAGAAAATCCAGATGATAATACATAGGAAAGATCCAATGAGTATTAATTCACAGTAGTGTACTTTTGTTAGTCTACAATCTACACTGTGATTTGAGGGTGTAATTTCTTGCTTTGTATAGTTATTCTTAAGTCTTTACAGCAAGCATGCTTTAACTCAAGTTGTAAGCAAGTTTCACATAACAATTAGGCTTTGTGCCAATTAAATTCAACTGGAACCAGACCTTAAATCCCTGGAGTTGTAAAGGTTTATTGTCACAAACACAGAAACAAGAAATGGAAAGAACCACTGTCCGCTTATTTTATTAAATGTTACTCTCATGTGCAGTTATGAAGTTCTACGTTTCACTGCTTTAGAAGATTTTTTTAGGTGGAATTTTAAAATTAAACTAACACCTAATCTTGCAGTGTGTGCTTTTTCATGTGGAGGGACAATCATGACTATAATGATGGATGATGGATCTTATCTTGATGTTTTCCCACCTGAATCTTCATTTAAACAATATCCCCAGATGATTTATTGCCACATCATAGTTTAAGAAGCCATGGTCCAGATACCTGGAAGCACAGTTTTGTAGTTATATTATTTTAATTTACGAGATTTTGGTTTTTTTCTGTTCAGATGGAAGCATATTTTTATTACTGAGAACAATTCATTGATTTTAACCCAGTCTCACAGACTGTTAGAATTGTGCATATTGTTTTAACCTTTCAAAGTATCATTTTGTGGATATCTTTATTTATTATTAATGCCTTTTTGTAATGTCTACATATATACTAAGATATAGATTAATATTTTTTAAGACCAGAAGTTCTCTGAATTTTAATTTTTTTCTAACTTTAGACATTTATAGGGATTTGGAATTTAGAAAATCTCCGAATTTTAATTTTTTTTTTCTAGTTTTAAAAAACTATTTCATGGTGTTCCCTTCTCTTCTTCTGCAAATGTGATCTTTTATAATTAGCAGTTGACCATTTTGGATAGGCGTGTTTAAAGATTTTAGAAAGAGTACAAGAAGAACAAACCCTTTGTCTGCTAATCATTTCTAATGTGCACATACAACATTTCTAATGTGCAAGTATCCTGAGCTTGCTATTGTGCTGAGTTTTTAAATTCTCAAACTTAATAATCCAATTAGAAGTTGGTTTTGGAGGGATTTGCTTTGTTTCACTGGCTGTTTTTTTTTTCTTCTTTTTTTTTTTAACATCTTTATTGGAGTACTCCCACCCTCCCTATCCCACCCCTCTAGGTGGTCACAAAGCACTGAGCTGATCTCCCTGTGCTATGCGGCTGCTTCCCACTAGCTATCTATTTTACATTTGGTAGTGTATATATGTCCATGCCACTCTCTCACTTTGTCACAGCTTACCCTTCACCCTCCCCGTATCCTCAGTCCATTCTCTAGTAGGTCTGCATCTTTATTCCCGTCCTGCCCCTAGGTTCTTCATGACCATTTTTTTTTAGATTCATGTATATGTGTTAGCATGCGGTATTTGTTTTTCTCTTTCTGCTGTTTTTATATTGGTCTTCAAGTTTGGCAAGTAGTGTGGTCTAGGAACATGGTATTATTCCCAGTAATAGAAATAAAGAATCCTAGTTAATTAATTAGGATTATCTCATTAATTAATTAATTCGGATTATGTCTTTTATTGTTCCGAGTCTCAGTTTTTCCATGTTTATGATGGGAATAAAATATTTTAAAAATGATTTTACAACATCATAATTTGGAATATAACCTCAATGCCTCATTTATATCAGCAGTTAATCCCTTAGACTTTTCAGGAATCCTTGGGTCATTCTTGCTTTGGATTTTTTATCTTATCCCTCCATGTCAAAATAACTTGCTTAATTTACATCAAGCGTTTATTTTGAAAACCTGTCTTTGGAGTATTAGAAATTAATAATGTGGTTGCCTTTGGGCAGATGCAGTCCCTTTTTTTAATTTTTAATTTAATTTTATTTATTTTTTTATACAGCAGGTTCTTATTAGTCATCCATTTTATACACATCAGTGTATACATGTCAATCCCAATTGCCCAATTCATCACACCACCACCCCACCACCCCGCCACTTTCCCCCCTTGGTGTCCATACGTTTGTTTCCTACATCTGTGTCTCAATTTCTGCCCTGCAAACCGGTTCATCCGTAGCACCTTTCTAGGTTCCACATACATGCGTTAATATACGATATTTGTTTTTCTCTTTCTGACTTACTTCACTCTGTATGACAGTCTCTAGATCCAGATGCAGTCCTTTTCTTATCAGGTGCGAATTTTGCCCAAAGTCCTGTTACCTGAACCAGTGATGCTTAACCCTTGCCACCCTTTAGAATTATATGGAGAGTTGAAAATAACAAAAGCGGGGCCTAAGCCCCATCCCTAGAACAACAAAAATAATTATATACTTTAAATATGTACAACTTGTGCATCATGTACACTTCAGTAAAGCTATAAAAAAAGTTTTTAAAAGTCTCTTTTTAATAATACATAGTGATCCAAACAGCTGGAGTTCCTTCCTCTCAATAAAAGCCACGATTGTCAAAAATAAATGAATAAATACATAATAAAAACAAATAAAATAAAATTCTGTAGAGATGGGGCCTAAGGCACTGCAGTTTTAAAGAGCTTTCTGTTCATGTGTATCCAGAGTTGAAGACCACTGATGGAGATGCTTAATGTTGAGTGTAATTTATTATTAATGGAAGGCTGATATTGTACATTAGCAGCAAAGAAAAGTCATACACAGTCCCTGGGGGATCTATGTTGGAATCTTCAACTGATCAGCAATCAATAAAAGAAAATTATTCCCTTAGAAATAATCTGAAAAAAGCAAAGCATCATGTTCCTACTTTAGTAGACTCTACCACTAAGCAGTCTCACTTTCTTAACCCGCCATTGTCAAAATCTACAGTCTCATCCTCCTCGATCTTTATTTCCAAAAACATGCTCTGAAAATAGTTTTTTTTTTTTAACTCATTTGTCCAGAAAACCTCACTTGAGGTGATGTGAGGCTATCTGTAGTTTTTTTCTCCTAGGTTTTCCCCTTACTTCCTTACATTTATAGCATCGATTCTTGACTCCTTTATAAAGACCTTACTTCAGACAACCTCAGTGAAAATCTCAGGATTTTACATCAGACCTGAGTTGGAATACAGTTGGGGAAATGCTGGTCTTCCACTTAAACTGAATGACCTTGGCCAAGCCACTCAATCTATTTGGCTCTCAATGTTTGTCAGTAAAATGGGAATAACAAACTTTGCAAGATTGTTGTAAAGACTAAAAGAGAACTTATGTAGTAAGTGTTAAAGTATCAGGGACCTAATCAACATTTAACAAAAGTTAACTATTTCTGTTATTTCTGATAGTAAATGAAATCTTGGTCTTCTTTCATCCCTTTTCTAGTCAACGAACGTTTACTGGGTACCCATTACGTCACCAACATTGTGGTAAGTGCCAAAAAAAACAACCATGAGTAAGGGAGATACTATTCATGTCCTTTATGAGCTTGTCTTGACTCTCTCATTAGAGATAACCTATACTAAAACCTAACTGAGTGACTCCCTTAAATAGATAAACATGCACACAGTATAGGATTATTACCTTATTGATGAACTC
Source organism: Physeter macrocephalus (assembly GCF_002837175.3). NCBI lineage: Eukaryota > Metazoa > Chordata > Mammalia > Artiodactyla > Physeteridae > Physeter > Physeter macrocephalus. The sequence continues at coordinate 71,651,751 of NC_041215.1, read as the reverse complement.
CTCTAGTTTATAATGCATCCTTAAAAAAGAACTCTCTTCCACCAGCCTCATTAATTCAATCCTTCTTTCCAATTCCCCATCCTACCCACAGATATGATTTCTGGCATAAAATGTTTTGGAAAACCCATCACTACTGTAGAAGGATCTCATTCTGGGGCTTCCCTGGTGGCGCAGTGGTTAAGAATCTGCCTGCCAATGCAGGGAACATGGGTTCGATCCCTGGTCCAGGAAGATCCCACAAGCTGCAGAGCAACTAAGCCCGTGAGCCACAGCTACTGAGCCTGCGCTCTAGAGCCCACGAGCCACAACTACTGAAGCCCGCGTGCCCTAGAGAATGTGCTCTGCAACAAAGAGAAGCCACCGCAATGAGAAGCCCACACACCGCAACGAAGAGTAGTCCCACCTTGCTGCAACTAGAGAAAGCCCTCACGCAGCAATGAAGACCCAATGCAGCCAATAGATAAATAAATAAATAAATAAATAAATAAATTTTTTTTTTAAAAAGAGAAAGATCTCGTTCTGTCATCTCCTTCTACTCTATACTTTCCCGGGACTCTTTCCTGTTCTATGTTGTGTTAAAACATTCTAAGGAGACCACCTCATTCCTTTTCAAATTCCTAATCTAGCTTATCCTGGCTACTGAAGAAATTTAGTATCACTAAATAGCACTGGAGAAGGGAATTTTTGTTGGTTGTCTCAGAGACAGAAAGGAGGATGAACATAAGTTAATTTATATCTATTTATCTGTTGTCAAGCATGAATATTTTATGCCAGAAATCATATTTGTGGGTAGGATGGGGAATTAGAAAGAAGGGTGGAACTAATGAGGCCATTAGAAGAGAGAAAGGTGATCACGTTGTATTTCATAGGTTGGGGAACCATTATCCTATGAAAATTCAATTTGGCCATCCTTATCTCCCTGGAACCTCTTAGATCATTGTTGCCCCATTAGTCTGAAAGTGTCCTGAATCCTAAGCCCTAGTATCTTGGGAGCATGACTACACCTAGCCTATTGGATTCTCTGCCAAAGTTCATTTCTGGTTTGCACTAAAGCCCATTGGACCAGGTCTCGTGAAGTTTACTTTTAAAGATCAACCACTGTCAAACAATTAACATCTCTCAAGGGTAAGATGTAGATTGTATCCACTTGACATGGATACATTATCTGACAATCTATTCTCCCTTGATTCTCCTTTGTTTTGTTTTCTCATTCCTTTTGCTCTTTCTTTCCAGTTTCTCTTTTTCCCTCCCCTAACCCTTAATTGTAGCTATTTCTCTGGCCTTCTTTACTTTATATACTGTAGGTGAACTCTTTTGTACCCCAAGACTGTCAAAGTTCATCTTTAGCACAGAGCTTTTCCCTAATTTTCAGTCCTATGTATCTTTTTGCTCATGGGAACTCACCTTGGAAACCCTACCAGCACCTCAAATTTGTCATGACCAAAACTGAACATCCCATCCCAAATCTTTCTTCCTATATTCCCTGCCTTTGTCAATGTCATCACTCTACCCATCCACCTCCCATTCTTCTCTTTCTCTCACCAAGTCCCATTCGATCTCATTTCTTGGACTCTCTTGAGTCAGCTCTCTCCATCCTTCCTGCTCCCCTTAACTCTTTGGTATACATTACCTGTACTGGCGCCGAGGAACCTGTGATTTTTCTAAAACATAAATATTATTACGATCCTTCCTTAAAATCATTCAGTACTTTCCATTCTATTCATTCAGGACAAAATTGGTAGATTCCACATTCACTGTGTGAGCTGGTCTTTAACTGACCTTCCAGCCTCACCTCCTGCCCCTTCCTGCCTGTGCCCTCCACTTCTGCTGTACCCAAGGATTGACCACATCTTTTCTTGCCGTATGCCTTTGCATCTACCATTTCTTCTCTCTCCTCTGTCTTGTCCACCAGCCTAAAAATTGCTTATCTGTCAAGATTCTGCTCAATGGTGTCATTGCTGGGAAATTTTCCCTAACATTTCTCCGTATCCTCCATGTGCTTTCGTTAGTCTCCATCATATCACGCTGCTTTGTGGTTGCCTGTTTAAGTGCCATCGTTCATACTGACCTCTGCTCCTTGAAGCTTACCTTTAAGGTACCTTCATAGCCATAGCCTAGCACAACATTTGACACGTAGGAAATGATATAACCACAATTGTGTGGTCTGAAACTCCTTACAATATATCTTAAAATGATGTTAAAATCTTAAGAGGTCATTTTAATCCTTACATGAGGCTCTTGAAGCAACCAAAGCTCAGAAATATTGGAATCTCATTTTTATGGGCAAAACATCATAAATGAGGTCTCTGTTGGAACCAAAGTGTCCAGTCTGTCCTGAATACATATGGAGCAGTCCAGTTAGAAATAGTATGTAGAACTAAGTTTTCAAGTTCTGCCTATTTTGTTTATTCAGCTTCAAATTTTTTGCTGAAGACCAGAGAATCCATCTCAGAACTTGGTTTTTTTATTTTAAATTTAGTGATAACTTTGGAAAAGAAGTTAAATAAAGTGTTAATTTTTACTCCTATAAAGGGCATTTTCCTTAAAATGTGTTTAGGGTTAGGGAGCAAAGGCATTTTCCTTGCCCTTTTGTCTCTGCTAATTACTTGACTGACTATAAGGGTGCATGGTATGTAATCATGTACTGAACCCTTCACATTACATTTTTTTAGGCATCATGAAGACAGTCCATCTTCACTGTGATTCAGGCAGTAGTCAATGTCCTCTTTTACTTTTCATTTCTTTTGCTCCTGATGGCCCATACTAGGGTTTGGTAAACATGCTGCTCTGTTCTTAGGATCAACTGCAAGCAGCATTTTGTCGCATCAGATACTGCTTTTAAAACTTAATGATCTCTGTTGCCTCTTTAGAGACACTTCCAAGTGATGCTCACTGCCATTTTTTTGTCTATTTCTTATTTTTTTTTTGTATTTGTGTGAGCTACTGAAAATAGCTGTTATATAACAACACATTATCTTAATTTTCCAGTCTTTATTGATTCTGTTAAATTCAACAAGTGCTATCAGGTGAGCAAATTTGGGAGAATGCCAGTTTACTTGGTGATGAAGCTGCTTTATCATCTTAATTGATTTAGTTGAAGTTCATAGGTTGATGGTGAACTTCTTAAAAGCCACAGTTTGAGATGTATGCCTGACAGTACCTGTCAGTGTACCTTTGCTTTCTTATGGATTACCCCTTTCTTTACAATCAGCTTAATGAAGTTCTTTAGCCCCTTGGTTATTGAGCTAAGATTTTTTTTTTAAAATTATTTATTTATTTATTTGTTTTTATTTTTATTTTGGCTGTGTTGTGTCTTTGTTCTGTGCGCGGGCTTTCTCTAGTTGCAGAGAGTGGTGCGCGGGCTTCTCATTGTCGTGGCTTCTCTTGTTGCAGAGCAGGGGCTCTAGAGCGCAGGCTCAGTAGTCGTGGCACACGGGCTTAGTTGCTCCGCGGCATGTGGGAATCTTCCTGGGCCAGGGATCGGACCCGTGTCCCCTGCATTGGCAGGCAGATTCCCACCCACTGCACCTCCAGGGAAGCCCCAGAGCTAAGATTCTTTTTAAAACTCAAAATATATTTATAAAACTCATTTATGCATATTATATGGCAGATATTAGGCAGAGTTAACAATGTATTTTTTACTGGAGAGAAGTCTCTAATATTTTATAACCCCAATAGATTATAGTTAATGATAGCAACTGTGTTCTTCCAAAAGTGTAATCTTCTTGAGGGCAAGATATCTTTGTATTGTTATTAACCATAAGAGTACATTGTTTATAGCTTATGTTCAGTTGTTGGCTGAGTGAATGAAGTGAACCATGCCTATAGGATGAATAGCTACTAACCTGTCATTTCTGTTTATAGGTATTGCAATTTAAGGAAACCTTCTTGCCAGCAAATCTATGATAAAAAATATATGTAACAGAGGAAACTGTAACTGTTACTTGTCGAGTGACGAGCTTTTAATGTCAGAATGGCTCACCTAAAACGACTAGTAAAACTACATCTTAAAAGACATTACCATAAAAAGTTCTGGAAGCTTGGTGCAGTAGTTTTTTTCTTTATAATATTTTTGATTTTAATGCAAAGAGAAGTAAGTGTTCAATATTCCAAAGAGGAATCAAGGATGGAAAGAAACGTGAAAAACAAAAACAAGATGTTTGATTTAATGCTAGAAGCTGTAAACAATATTAAAGATGCAATGCCAAAAATGCAAATAGGAGCACCAGTCAGGCAAAACATTGATGCTGGTGAGAGACCCTGCTTGCAAGGATATTACACAGCAGCAGAACTGAAACCCGTTCTTGACCGCCCGCCTCAGGATTCTAATGCGCCTGGCGCTTCTGGCAAAGCATTCAAGACAACCAATTTAAGTATTGAAGAGCAGAAGGAGAAAGAACGTGGAGAAGCAAAACACTGTTTTAACGCCTTTGCAAGTGACAGGATTTCTTTACACCGAGATCTTGGACCAGACACTCGACCTCCTGAGTATGTTGAAGAATATTCATTGTTTCATGTTTATCAGGAGGGTTTTCAGGGGAGGGGCGTTAGTTAAGGAAGTTGCTTGTTCTTTAGCCACTTGGAGGCAAAGAATCGGCAAATACCATTTATTTAACCTGTCTTAATTATTTTTTGCTTATTGTTATTGAGGCTAGATTTCTATATCAATGTTTAGTGAGGCATTGCAGATGTGAAAAATTATCATCTTAGAAATTAGAAAACGGAATTCTAGATCTGACCTCTATAGAACCACAAGGAAATCCTTTATTCTTAAATGCTTTAGTTTTCTCATCCATTAAGGAGGAAATACGGGGTGGATTTTATGGGAAATGTGGGAGGTGGAGGAGTTGTTTCTGTTCTTCTGTGTATTGCTATAGAATAGAAATATTAACAACTGTGCCAAGATTTTGGAGCTATGATAGTTTATGAGCTAAGTCATAGACTTTGTGGCTACTTTTAGTGCTATAACTACATTTCAGAATGTCCTGTGTTTTGTAACCTTTCTTTTAAGAGACAGTATTGTTTTAATTACTAGTTCAACTGTGATTCTTTCTCTGGAGTTTTGTTGAATAAGCTCTTGTATTTATAGAGTTTTCTCCCTTTCTCTTCTGAGAGGCCAACATTGCTTTTCATTGTCACTTTGTTTACATGTTTATCTCAAATATACAGTATTTTGATTAAAATCCCCCCCAGCCCCCCATTCTACTGTGCTCTTTGTTCTTAGTTAACCATCTTGTTATCTTTGAGGTAGTGTTCAAATGCGCTGTTTGAACAGAAATAGCTAAAATGAATTTCAGCACTTTCAAACAATCTGTAGATTTGTTAAAAGTGCAAGATAGACAAACTGTAAGCAAACAGTGCTTACATATTTTGCTTTCTAGTTATAAGAGAATTAAATTTATAAGTGAACCTGAAGAAAAGTACTTTAGTAGACTTAGGTCTATTGCTTCCTTCATATTTTTCTAGGTTTATGATCATGAATACCTGCTCCAACTATGAGTTCCTCAATATTGAAGCTGTGTAGATTAGATTTCTGTTGCTCTATTCTAATCTGTGTGGTTCAAGGTTAAATTGCTCATCATTTTAAATGAACGTGTGAAGAAACAAATGAATGTAAAATAGTCTAGTTGTTCTGACAGGGCATAGTATAGTTCCTTTTTTATGCTAATAGGTTAAAACGCAATATGGCCCTTTACTGATTTGGGGAGAGGTCTTGATTGAAAAGCAATCCCCATCACAAATCAAGAAGCATGATTTTTATTCTTTGACATGACAAAGGGAGCTCAGGATAAGCCTTTTCTCCAATATAGCTTTGAGAAACTGCAGTAATATTCAATAATGTTAATCAATATGTAAGTGCAAAATAGCTATGCACACAAAGAACCTTTTTTTTTGGACAGGAATGTGTACCTAGAACTGTGAAGATTTAATACTCTCATACTTTAAATTTAACTTATATCATCAAGGAACACATTTTCTGAAGAACTGCTAATCTTTTACATGCTCATTAGAAATATAGATCCAGTTTCTCCCGAAGCCAGATGGTCTTGTGACTGATAATTTAAGCACATTTCTATATGCCAAATTTTTCAAATGGTTTGACTGGGAATCTGTAATCACTTTGGCAAGTTATTTGAATTTCACTACTTTAAATGACATGTGAAACAACTTTTAAACATAAGTTGAGCATGCTAATTGTTTCAAAATAAATGGGGTTTATGAAATCATACTGTGAAATTTTATTATCACTTGCATTGATGATATAACATGGCACTTGATATTAGTACTTATCAGTTAAGCAAATAAATCCTTGCTTAAACTGAGGGAAAGCCTTGTGAGATTAAAGAGATAACACTTTATTAGTGTGAATTTTTGTAAAGTGTCATACTTTTTTTTTTTTTTTGTGGTACGCGGGCCTCTCACTGTTGTGGCCTCTCCCATTGCGGAGCACAGGCTCCGGACGCGCAGGCTCAGCGGCCATGGCTCACGGGCCCAGCCGCTCCGCGGCATGTGGGGTCCTCCCGGACCGGGGCACGAACCCGCGTCCCCCACATCGGCAGGCGGACTCCCAACCACTGTGCCACCAGGGAAGCCTTAAAGTGTCATATTTTAAATCTTCAAAACCTTTTTATAATTCTATATTAATACTATATTAATTAGTCACGTGGCAAATAAATATTGGAAAATTTTTTTTAAAATCCCAAAACTCCCTCCCCAAAATGCTTATAAGACAAAATTATAAAGTTTTTTCCTAAAAAAGAAATACTATAGTATGGAGTTTTTCATAATTTTTACTTATACTTTTATGTTGGCTTATAAGACTTTATGTATTAAAAATACAAGCTTATATTTAGTCATTTGTTTCCATGTAATTTTAACTCAAAGATAGATAAATAGGTAGTTTGTGTTTGGACTTTATTTTTAATTGATAGTTTATCCAAAATTCACTTTAGAATATATCATTTGCTTTCATCTACCAGTGAGGATGAATGTGATTATTTTCTTCTGGCTATGCATGTATGTTACACTTTAAAATCATGATGGTCCTAGAGAGCAAAATCAGTTTCACCTTCCTCCTCTTTTCCTACTCAGTGGTGTTGACACCCTCTCAATATTTTATCCCTAATTTAATTCCTTTCTTATCACTACAAATATTTCAACCTAAAGACGTCCTCTCAGGAAAGGATTTGAAACACATTCATACTGAGGTATGGCTGTAAAAGTAGTAATTAATGAGAGCTTGTAGAATATCTCTTTTAGGGTGGCTTTCCCAGGCCACCATTCTGGGGGCTCTGGTTTCCCCATTGGCCCTGGCAGGGCAACCAAAGTGTGCTGGGCTCCTATCTCCATGAGTGAATGATTTACTTCCTTACCTTTGGGTTTGAACAGCACTCTTTGATTGTTCACACACTACTTGTAGTGGCTTTTGACTGTGTAGGAGGATTTCATAGTCTGTTGTCTAAAATTGTACAACCATTTATGGTTATCAAAGATCCAGTTATTTTACTTATTTATCTTTACCATAGACCACACATGTTTTATGTCCCAGCTTCACTCTGTTTGATTTTACAGTGTTTTGAAGCCCTCTCCTATATGTTATTTCATTTGATCCTCACCTCAACTCAGCAGGTGAGGGACTGTGGTCATCTCCATTCTCAAAGCCTGGAGATTGTACAGACCCACATACACCCCAATGGCTTCATATGAAGATTATTTTCATTGAGGATGACATTGCTATCAAAATGAATTCAAGATAAATTTATAACTAAAGTTTTTAGTGAATGAATAATACCACTAATCAGTCAAAAACTATTTAGGGTCTCTCTCCTTACTGGAGCAAAATCTTTAACACAGCATGGCACGTGACATATGGTAGGTACTTAAGTTTTTGCTGAAGGAAATAGACTTTATAGTAAGCAGTTTTTTCCCCTTTTGGTTCAGTTACAGGTTAAGGAAATTGATTAAACTTAGAAAATATTACATTCCTAGGAAAGTATCTAATTTAAGAAAATCTCTACAAAGATGAATATTCATTTAATAATTAAAAATTGCAAATGTTAAGAAAAATGCATGATTTCTACAAGGAAAGAAAAAAACTTGGTTTGTATTTGAGCAGTTACAAGTATTTGCTATTTTTACAGGTTGTCTCACTTCTAGGTTATTTTTCTTATTTAAAATGTTATTTGTATTTAAAATTATATTATGGAGAAAGCTTACAATAGCATGTTTTAATTCGTGACATGTGATCAATATCAGTGGACATGATCTCTGGGTGAGTGGTCTATTTGTAAGAAATTTTGTTTTGATCTATTTGCCTTTATATAGCATTAAGATCATCTTACATATAAATAAAGTGTCCACTATAATTTCTATTGTTTTAAAGGTTTAAATAATGATAATTTAGTAATGGTATAGCTGTGAAATAAAGTAATAAAATTCATAATTGTTCTTCTACTTTGACTTTTTCTAGATGTATTGAACAAAAATTTAAGCGCTGTCCTCCCCTGCCTACCACCAGTGTCATAATAGTTTTTCATAATGAAGCATGGTCCACACTGCTTAGAACTGTCTACAGCGTGCTCTATTCTTCACCTGCCATATTGCTGAAGGAGATCATTTTGGTGGATGATGCTAGTGTAGATGGTAAGAAAGCACATGCAAATTAGATTGTTTCCTAAGTAAATCCATGTGGCATTGTCCAAAGTCTACTTGGGTATATTGTGCTCTCTGTGTGCCACCTCAGATCTTGAATATAGTGTCTTGGATGCTATATATGATGAGTGAAGGGAGAATCCAAGGAAGTCCATATTCAAATATTTTGGAGTTCAAAAATGTGTGAAACGTGTGAAACACCATTATCTATAACTTTGTAGCCCTCAATATGAGACTTTTATTGTAAGACATAGTGGTTAAGAGCACACACTTGAGCCTTGAGTTAGGCTGCCTTGATCTGAATCCCAGTTCTGGTCCTAACCAGCTATGTAATTTGGGAAAGTTACTTAACCCCCCTGTACCTCAGTTTCATTATCTGTAAAATGGGGGAAATGCCATATTTCATCAAATTTATTGTATAATACATCATTAGTTTACATACCAGTAGAATAAAAGACCCTTACAGCCAATTAAACGAACATGCCATTGCTTATAAGAAGTATATAATTGTATAGCTTAGAAATGAGGGAATACATAAGTAGTACATAACTCCTAGGGTTGTTTTAAAGATTAGAAGAATTAATATAAATAATATATTAATTAATAAATAATATCAAAGAGTAGTTAAAAATTACTGAAGAGTTACCACATCCTGTTTTATTTTGGTGCTTTTAAATATTCCAGTACCATTTACAAAGCTAGCCAAAATCTTTAATGAATTTTCACTTAATTTTATGTCAGTAATCAGTTGCTAAGTTACACATTTTAAATTGGACTCACAAGGATAATCAGACAAATACTATAATTTGCTGAGTTTTCAAATATTACAAGTATTTTAAGTACCAAACAGATACAGTTTATTTCAATGATTGCGAAATTTATTCCTGAATGAGCCCAAGTTTGGAACTAGATTCCTTAAAGTCAAATTCTAGCTCCAGCACTAATGAGCAGTTTCCTTATATCTGGAAACTGAGGATAACACTCTTCCGTCAAATCCAAAGCACCATCTACTGTAAGGTAAATCATTACTTTACAGACAATGAGAAAAAAAAACCCACTACCTATTAGGTGACATGTCATCAATTAATTATAAGATGTATGCAGACTTTAGATGTGGTTGTAAGTGAATAAAGCATAACATTTTTAACCTAATGTTTCAACCTAATGTTTCAACCATTTTAATCTTTTCCTTTTCTTTCCTAATCACTGTCTACATAAACATATAATGTTTATCTAATTATATACATGTTAGAAATCTAGTTTTGAAATCTGACATTTTCATGTAACATTATTAGCCTGTTTCTGTTACCTTCAGAACTTTAGTTTTGGGCTTCCCTGGTGGCGCAGTGGTTGAGAGTCCACCTGCCGATGCAGGGAACACGGTTTCGTTTCCTGCTCCGGGAAGATCCCGCATGCCGTGGAGCGGCTGGGCCCGTGAGCCATGGCCGCTGAGCCTGCGCATCAGGAGCCTGTGCTCCGCAACGGGAGAGGCCACAGCAGTGAGAGAGGCCCGCGTACACAAAACTTTAGTTTTAATGACAAAAATGGACTAGATACATTTTACTTAACCATTCACTTTTATTTTCCCCTTAGCCTTACTATATGTAATACTACAATAAATATCCTTGTGCTTATGTTATTTTCCTTTTTTTGAATTATATCCTTAGATAAGTTAGGAGAGGTAGGACTGCTTGGTCAAAGGGTCTGAGTATTTTTTATAATTCTTTATAGCAATCAACAATAGATTTGGAAAAGTTTTCTTGGCGAGGGCTATCTTTGAATAGTAGTGTAATTTGTCTTATTGAATCAGTCAAAGAACTATCTAATGAGTCCACACTGTGGAAAATGTGTCCCTCATTACCATAGCTTGTGAAGTAGAAACCATAGTCCCTGACTTCAATTTGCCTAAGGAAAAGCAGCATAAATATGTAGGTAATCAATTAACAGATAGCTAAATCCCAATGATAGCAAACAAAATATAATTAAGATTTTCAGAGCATAGACCATGTGCTAGTTAGTCCTTGTCTTAAATGTTTTATTTGTACAATAATCTTTCATTGTATCCTCCTAACAATTCCCTGTGAGGGTTAGTTCTATTAGCCCCATTTTTTCTATCATCTCTCTTTATAGGTAAAGAAACCGAGGTACAGTAAGGTAAAATAACTTGCCCAAGGTCACATAGCTAAAAGTAATGGTGCTATAAATCAAACCCAGGAAATCTGATTTCATGGCTTTGTGTTTTTAACTTCATAAAATTAGGGTGTGGATGGGGGCTAAATTTAAAGGGCAGGTAAGAATTTATAGGAAGTTCAGAAGTTGTGGGTGAATAAAAATTTCTTAACATATGAACAGTGGGAGTGTTTATTGACGGAATCTGTAGTGACTCTGTTTTAAAAATCAACTCCCATTAAGACCTTTAAAATGTTTCTATTTTATAAGTTGCTGCTCTGTAAGTCTATGATTAAAGCAGAAATAGCTATGATTATATTTTTAAGACAAATGACAATCCTACTTGTCTTTCAGAGTATTAATTCTGAGGTACTTAGAAGGTGTTAAAAAAGTTAATCTGTTACTCTGAGACGATAATGTTTAGATAGGCTTATTTTTCCACAAAAGTTATTCCTGGACTCTTACCTCCTTCATGAATGTTTAAGCTTTAAATAAGCAACTCTCTTATCTGCACCACTGGAGAATTTTTAAAAATATGTAATTACAGATAAAGTCAAAGTCACCTGCAATTGCTTCTGAAATCTGGCAGAAGCAAACATCTACCCAGGGTGTTTGCTGGCATTCTCAATATTCCCAAATCTTTTTGAGTCTGTGCTATGGGTCCAAGAAGGCCACTTGAAGAACTGCACTATATACTCAACAAAGCGTCAAGAATTCCATGGTGAACAAGCAGGCTTAAGACGTTGTTTAAAAATATGGACAACACTTGACTGACTTGATTGATGTGTTTTTCTTTTACCTGCTATTTTAACTCTTGCTTAGTATGTATGTCATCCAAATTGGAATATTGAGTATCTTAAATTATACACACCCATGACTAAAATTTTGCCTGTTTCTAACCTCATTCCTGATTTACATACTCTTTTCTTCCTTCATATTTTTACTGGAAAAAATTCTGTGTCAGGAGACTCTAGAGCTTTCAAAAATTTTTTGCTGACTCTTTGTAGAAATATTCCCAAACTGCTGTAGCCCTGGATTTTCCTACTCATCTTTCTCTCAAGATTTTGGTCTTAAATTATTTTTCTATACATTTGCAGATTTAAATGCCAATTTAAATAAGAATCAAATATCTTTTTGGCCAAATTCAGTTTCTTTCACTCCTTTGTCCCTTTTCTCTGGCCTCTAAATGAGTCTTCTTAACTCCTGGGGTCTATGCCTTTGGAAGTCTCCCCCCCAAACACATTGTGTTTACTGATATGACATGGGCAGGATAACTATGTGTGGTAATGTCATGCATTATAATCGTTCAGAAGTTAAGATCTGTATATATAATTTTTGTTTTCCAATAAGAGTAGAAGATATAATTTTTGTCCTAAGGATGGATGTGTACAGCTGTTAAGATTATGCATGTGGAGGACTCATTGCCCTGTGGTTTCTTTATTAGCTTTCATATATATGAAAATATACTTAGAAAGGAGTTAATCTTGATTTTTTTTTCTTACAGAGTACTTGCATGGTAAACTAGAGGAATATATGAAACAATTTTCTATCGTAAAAATAGTCAGACAAAAGGAGAGGAAAGGTCTGATCACTGCAAGGTTGCTAGGAGCAACAGTAGCAACAGCTGAAACGCTCACATTTTTAGATGCTCACTGTAAGTATACATGTATAGGCATAGCTGTAACATTTTCCCTCCCCCTCCCTCTAATTTAAAATGTAAGGAAACCTTTTCTTTAAATGCCTAATTGCATTTTCTTTAACATCATTTTCAGCTAGTGATTATAGCAGTGACAGCCCAAGCAGATTACAGCTCTGGGTAGGAAATTCCTTTCACTTATTCAAAGATCTTACGTCCTTTTGTTTGAGGCCCCTTAACTTTATGGCCTCCAGTGACCAGCTTCCCCAGCGAGCTATCCATGCCTAGGATTTTTTCATATGCTCATTTTGTCAAAAAAATGTGGTTTTCCTTATTATTCTTGATTACTACACTTTAAAGTGAGTGAAAGTTTTGTTTGTTTAAGTATAGTCAACCCTAGCATTAAACTTTGTCCTAGTCCTAACACTTTTACTTTTTATATTTCAGTTCTTTTTTTTTCCCCCAAAGATTCACACACTCCTTTTTGTGCCAAGTTAGGGCTGCCCCTTTGCAGCTTCTGGTATCTTTCCCATGAATGTTGTTAGTTTTTGTTTGTTTTTGTTGCTGCTGGGCTTTTTTTCTTTGTATTTTAATTTTTTTTCAGTGTCAGTGATTTTAAATAAAGTACTTAGACAGTATTTTTAGAGTCAATGTTTAAGGTACATGTTAGGTATTACTAAAATGTCACTTATTCCCTCGAGCTCTAAGTTTAGTGAGTTTTATTCTTTGTATGAGTGTTTAGCTTTGGATTGACCAACCTTTAGGTTATGTTTGACCAAGCAAATGGTTTTGAGCATACGCTAATTGTTACAGAAGGGCTTTTGGATTTGCTTGAGTCTCTTTAGAGCTTTCACATTCAGTATTCTCTTAATACCTGGCATTTAAGAAAGGTCTAAAGGTAATCCAGGAGAGGTGTTTTCAAAAGGAAATGGCTGCTTCTCCAGCATTCCCTCTCCTGGTCTAAAATTACAATACTGTCAGACTGGGCATTCTTCCTCTCCAGGCAAATGTGTCTGATGGTCCTCCTGGACCATGACTGCCAAACTGCACTGAACGATGGGAAGCCCTGAGTAGCACTGTACATGCCACATCTCCTGAACTCTATGTGTGATGTGAGACAGCCTGGCCTGAGGCCAGAACCCAGACCGTTCATGCCACTCCTCCACTCTCTTTCATTAGGGCTGGGCAGGTTTGAATGGTGCTTTGTCTCCAACTGCTGAAATCAGACTATTCTGACTCCTTTACTTATTTTCTCCTAAGACCCTATCAGAGAAATGAAGATTTCAGTTACTATACCTTACTCAGGGAGACAAGTTTAAGTAAATCAGAACACTTCTGGAGCTAGGTGGTATGGATCAGCAAAACGTTATCCTTGATTCATAGCCCATTTTAAAGAGAAATACACAGTCTGAAACTTAAATATATCAGTATCATTTTGCTTCCATTGTAAGGTTAAAAAAATCAGTCATTTCCTAACTATGCTTAATCTTGTCTTATATTTTTCATCCTACCCTTATCTCACAAGAAACTTTTAAGAAATCTCCCCTATATAAATGTTCAAAACACTAATGACTTGGTTATTCTCATTTCTCTGTAAACCCTCTTCCAAAACACAAAAGGAAAAAAACCCTGAGTGTTTTCATTGAATTAATTAAAATTGTATTCCTTCTAGGTGAGTGTTTCTATGGCTGGTTAGAACCTTTGTTGGCCAGAATAGCTGAGAACTACACTGCTGTCGTGAGCCCAGATATTGCATCCATAGATCTGAACACGTTCGAATTCAACAAGCCTTCTCCTTATGGAAGTAACCACAACCGTGGGAATTTTGACTGGGGCCTTTCATTTGGCTGGGAGTCACTTCCCGATCATGAGAAGCAAAGAAGGAAGGATGAAACTTATCCAATTAAGTAAGATGATTGCTCTCAAAGTCTTATATACAGTTCAAGTATTTGAATAGGCATGCATTCTTTGCTTTTTACAGTAATTTCTGCAAAGGTAATTCACATTAACAAAATAAAGAATACGTGTATTCTGCATGGAAGGAATAGGAAAGTCATTTATATATTTATGTACTTGTTTATACATAATGTTACTGAGTAGGAAGTAGAATTAAGTGAGCTCTTATGTCTTCCTTATAATCATTACTTAAGAATCTTTTTTTTTTTTGGCCAAGCCGTGAGGCCAGAATCTTGGTTTCCTTACCAGGGATCGAACCCGGGCCCCCAGCAGTGGAAGCACGGAGTCCTAACTACTGACCACCAGGGAATTCCCTTGAGAATCTTTTAAGTTTGTTTAGAAGACACAATAATTTTGTTCTGCTAGGGAAGGATGCTTAAAGTACTTCCTCCCCATCCTCCAAAACTTGACTTTGAAGATAGCATTTTTAGTTTTTATTAATCTATATAAAGCCTTGAAATTGTCATCTCTCTTTAATTTATTTGTACATTTGATTCAGTTGCTCTTAAAATATTTTTTTTTCTTATTTAGTTTTTATAACAAAGTTTAACAATGGATTATTTTTCAGAACACCCACTTTTGCAGGAGGCCTTTTTTCCATATCAAAAGACTATTTTGAATATATTGGAACTTATGATGAAGAAATGGAAATTTGGGGAGGTGAAAATATAGAAATGTCTTTCAGAGTAAGTTTATAAATATAGCGCTCATACTAAACAATGAAATATATATTTCTAGTTGGCTGATACAGATTATCATGGATGAATGTAGTTTACTTTTTGTGCTTTCTAAAATTTAATTGTTAGAAATTTTAGAATAAATATATTTCCTCTTAAAGTGTAACTTAATATATTTATTTATTGCTGCCAGTGTAACAAGAAGAATCAGTTAAACGCCTGTGTCCAGGCAGTAACACCAATTAATGCACTTGTAGCTACTGAATTCCAGCGAAGATAAATATAATTAAATCTAGTGCTTCAGGAAATTGGTTGATTATCAAGCGAGTCAGAATGGAAAAACATTTATGTATAATTTTAAAGGACATTGAACTTAACTCTTCGGATTAAACAAGCTTTTTTTCCCTATACATATTAAAAGTTAATATGAGAAATAAAAGAAAGGTTTTGGATGGTCTCCACATGTACATATTTGATTTCATGAGTTCATTTTCTACAATGATTTTGTCATTCATTTCTTATCACTTAGGCTGGAATGTAGTGGAAAAAGAACTGAACTAGGAGTTGGAAGATTTGAGTTTTGGCTCTGGCTTCATCACATAATGGCAGTGATGATCTTGGCCAAGTTTGAGCTGCTTAAGGGCAGGGGTCTTGTTTTATTCATTTAAGTATTCCTAACCCCCAGCACATGTTGGATCTCAAGCAGTCTGTTGAACTGAACATATCACCAAGCTTTCTCACTTGTTTAAACAAAAAAGAAAGAGAGAGAGAATACAACCACTGCCCTAATATTAGCACATATTATTAAACATGACTTTTAGATTTTTCATTTATGGCAGAACAAACTGTCAAGATATTTAAGTGAGTAGGTATTGATTTAGTGATTTGCCATTTTAGAGTTAATGCAAATAAGTTTTTTTGACCCTCTATCTCTAAATAGTATGAAGTTTTTATAATGATCAATTTTAATAGATTGTGCTTTGGTAATAATGACTGTCTGGAATTTGTTTCTTGATCACAAAATTGAATATATGAGAGATAAATAGAGTCTGGGCTCACTTACTCCAAGTCTGCTGTGGAAGTCAAATGCAGAAGAGCCATTGGTCTTCTGTGGATACTAGAGAGCTTGCATAATTTTTGCAAAAAAAAAAAGAAGAAATTGTGGACTTTACTTTTTTGAGAGATCTGAAATCACTATTTTGTTAAAGTAATTTCTGAAAATGTGGGGGTTTTTTGTCTCTTGTGTCTGTACCATTTAATAATAGTTCTTTATCTTTGAGAACTTAAGTTGAACTGGCAGTGAACAGAGACTATTTGTAAAGCTGCAATAAATCTCTTATTTTGTTTTTATTAGTATCTTAAAGGTGAACTTAAAAGCAACACTTTGATTTTCCTAAAATACTGTAAATTTAAACAAATATCATTAATTATCAGGTGTGGCAATGTGGTGGGCAGTTGGAGATTATGCCTTGCTCTGTTGTTGGACATGTTTTTCGCAGCAAAAGCCCTCATACCTTTCCAAAAGGCACTCAGGTGATTGCTCGCAACCAAGTTCGCCTTGCAGAAGTCTGGATGGATGAATATAAGGAAATATTTTATAGGAGAAACACAGATGCAGCAAAAATTGTTAAACAAGTAAGTTAGGACTAAATAATTAAACTACGGTAAAAATCCACAGCAAGTTCACATGTCCTTTTACCTGTTTGAGCCAACTCAAGCCTAAAACATTTTTTTTAAAAGTTATTTTTAAAGCTGGGCTTTTGAACTCAAAAGTATATAACTCATTGATGTCAGTTTTCTTTTCTTTTTTTTGAAAAAGTCAAGTAAACTGAATTTAAAAAGTTGAGGCATTCTACCTGATGTTACCCTTTTAATATGGAAGATATTTAGTTTTTGTAACTGCTTTGCTTTAGTATTTTACTCAAAGAAAATAAGATTAAGTGGAACTGCTTTTAACTGGTTTTAGGTGATGTGATTAGCACCTAAATCAAGGTGCTAAGTGGCATTTTGAACGGGAGAGCTAGACGGTGTCAGAATGGGGCAGGAGAATGAACCAGAAGTATCAAGCTTTCTTATTTCCAGTTCTGGTTCCACTGCTCCCTGGAGAGGTGACTTTGGCAAAGCCCCTTGAGACTGTGAAATGGTTATGGTGCTTCATAGGGTGGTTGACAGATTGGCCAGACATGGAGCATGTGCTCCACCACATTTCTTCTCTCTCCCTCCCTGTCTTGAGATAAAATACTTGCCTGTCTCCCAGAGCAGCTGTGAAGTAAGGAAACAAGTGCTAACAAATGCATGGCACTGTGGTTGTTATTGACCTGTCCTAGATCAAAGCTCTGCAGAATCATCATGCCTAATGCATTAGAACTGAGTCCCAACAGTTTCAATATTGGATGTGGTAAATAAACTAGACAGTTTAAGGACATGCTTCGGCAAATGGCACCCAACTCTTTGTAAGAAACAGTGCTGATTTGCAAGCAGGTATATATTGGGATTAAAGGGCATCAACATTTCGAATGTCATAAAGAAAGATCTGGTTACCTCATTTCCCTTTTTCTTTGGTCTCTGGTATCTCCCGTAACATGTCAGCACCATGCAAAGTCAGAGCACTACTGGGTCAGATTGCTACTTTTTACCCAGGGCCACCAAAACAAATCGGGCAGATTGTGTATTGCACAAAAGTACTTGGCTAACCAGGTGAGTGGATGCTAAATACAGCTTATGCTCTCTTGTCACCAACAAAGGGGCAAGTGAGCCAGCAAACCCTTGTTTTTAACGTAGGGCAAGTAGACCCATACGGTAAAATGCATAAGCTACCCAGAAGTCCTTCAGAGTCTCATACTTTTTGCTAAAACACCTGGGTTCAAAACATTGAAGATGGCAGAGAAAATATTTTCCTTAGTTGAACTGATAAGCTTTGAGTATTTACTTTTTCATATATTTAGGCACCCACTGTAATTTTTCTTTAAAATTTTGCCTGTAGCAAATACCTTTTCAATTTAATAGTGTTTTTTTTTAAGTTTTCTTAGTCCTTTTAAATAAGGTAAAGGAAAATAAAATACAATTGATTAAAAACTTGACTTTCTCTACTAGAACATTGTTATTGTTAGGATATTATTAGAAGATATTGTTAGGAGTAAGCAACACCCTTAAAACTAGAAAAAAAAGATTCCCAACTGCGTTGCTTTTTGTGGTCTTGACTGGAGAAGAGATATGTTAACATTATGCACAGTTGGCACTGTTTCTCTATACCTGCTTTCTCACACCACACTTTACGTGTAAAGACCGCTTTTGTGTATAAAACTAGGATCAGTTTTGGATGCCCCCACTACCATTTTTTGCCTTCAGCATTTCGCTAGGGATCTTTGTCCCATGACAGAGGTTTGTGGCACAAAGGAAGAATAAAATAGCACTAGGTCGGCACTGCGATGGTCCTTGATTCTCTGTGAAGCCAGACGTGAGCAGCCAGGCATACTTGTTGCCTGAATGAATGGTGACTGTAGTTAAATCGCATCTTACATTTTGGCCCAGAATTTTTTTTTTTAAAGACCTAAATGTAAGTACAAATAGTAGCATTTGAAGTACTTTATCAGTGCTGTTTTAATTAAGCATCCGCCTTCACTTCTCATCTTTCTCCAGAAGTCATTTGGTGATCTTTCAAAAAGATTTGAAATAAAGCACCGCCTTCAGTGTAAAAATTTTACATGGTATCTGAACAATATTTATCCAGAAGCGTATGTGCCAGACCTTAATCCTGTTATAGCTGGATATGTGAGTATTTTCCTGTTCCTTTTTACTTGGTATACTCCCTTCTACCAATATTTATGTGGTTCAGAAAAATTGCTGAAATATTTTATGTTTTATTGCTTTTGAGATTTTACATTATTATTATTAACACCACTTCCTGAAATTAATTGCGAAAAAATATAAACCACATAGATTTTTTTTTTAAATTTATAACTTGAAAATTTCCCTTTAGATTAAAAGTTTTGGTCAGCCTCTATGTCTGGATGTTGGAGAAAATAATCAAGGAGGCAAACCATTAATTTTGTATACGTGTCATGGACTTGGGGGAAACCAGGTGAGCACTGCACTAAAAATCCTCCCTTCTCTTTAGTACCTACAAACAGAAGTAAGTTGTTGCACGTTTTTCAGAATCCCTAAATCAATTTTATGTTCCGGTAAACTGGTATGTGAAATGTTTTTAGATTAAGTTTGGCAATTCATATAGAAGTTGCAGAGTACTTTATTTTGATTTTTACTCTGCCTCTGAAAGCAGTTTGAGGTTGCTTACCCATTTAGTAGAAAGGCAAATGAGAAAATAATAGAATAATGCCATTTGAAATGAAAAACAGGATCTTCTATGTGAATCTTTGATGTTGCATGACTATTAGCATGGTGATTTTGCTAAATTATATGTAAAGGCTATATTTAACTGGATTTGACGGCAAATAACATCATGTTCATACTGTATTTTTGTGGTCCATGATATTAAAAGTTTGATGGAGATACACACACACACACACAGATATATACAGATACATATACATATATGTACATATATGTCGATGATGTGTATATATGTTCATATCTTAAAATTTTCCTTACATACTATATATTAGAAGAAAAAATAATTATATAAATAGGTACATTCTTTTAGAAATACCACTGGACTATCCTAGTAAAAATTAAGGTTTTGAGTAATGAGAAATATTTCCTCATTTGTAAAAATCTTATCACTAAATGTAAATACTTATAAATTTATTTCAGGCTTCCTTTAGCATTTCATCTATTTTATCGTAAAAGTTGAAGATATATTTTATACATTGTTCTGTTTTTCTCCTATCATTGCCATAAAGATGTTTTTATAGTTCTGTCTCTAAAATAATTTTTAAATTATAAATAGCATATAGCCATCTTTTAGAAATTTGGGGATGCTGAAATAATTCACATATTCCTTCAACAAGTGTTTGTTTGGCGCCTATAATGTAACTCACACTCTTATAGTAGTGAAAAAGACAAAATCTCTATCTTGTGGAGCTTGTGTTCTAGAAGGAAAGGAAAAAATAAATATGTAATTTTAGGTATAAAGAAAAATAAAGCAGAGTAGGGGGATAATATGTGTGCAGCGGGGGTAGTTATTTTCGGAGGTTCAGGAAGACGTTTTTGAGAAGGTGACCTTAGAGTGGAGGCCTGAGGAGTTGGGAGAGGAACCATGTTCCAGGAGGAGAGCATCTTGGCAGAGGATGCAAGGCCAGAGGCCCAGCAGCAGGTAAAAGGAGCAAGCATAAAACCAGTGTGGCTGGAGCAGAGTGGTACAGGAAGAGAGGGGTGGAAAATGAGGTCAGAGACATGAATTAGGGGCCAGGTCATATAAGGCTTTGCTGGCCTCATTAAGGAACTTGAATTTAATTCCAGGTGTGACAGAAGCCACCTGAGGATTTTGACTTAAAGGATTATATTTTCTAGTTTATATTTTAAGAAGATAGGGCTTCCCTGGTGGCGCAGTGGTTGAGGATCCGCCTGCCAATGCGGGGGACACGGGTTCGTGCCCCGGTCTGGGAAGATCCCACATGCCGCGGAGTGGCTGGGCCCGTGAGCCATGGCCGCTGGGCCTGCGCATCCACAGACTGTGCTCCACAACAGGAGAGGCCACAACAGTGAGAGGCCCACGTACCAAAAAAAAAAAAAAAAAAAAAAAAAGAAGATAACTCTGGTTTCTATCATCCCTGACATAGCCATTGATTTTATTTTGATTTATTTCCTTTAAATGTTATTTTCAATCAAGCATTACATTTAAACTAGTTTGGGAATTGTAGTTACTTGAGTGTTAGATGTTTTTGAGATATCGTCTAACTCGATCATTTCCTCATGTTCCCTTCTACTGTTTTGACCAGATAATGATATTTTTTTTATAGCATAAAACTCCATTTTAACAGTATTGCACTATGCCAAATGAAAATAAGTATTTTGATAATGTGACTAAATTGACTAATATACTGGTGCAGTGCAGTTTAATTCATTATGGCTTTGTAACACAATGCTTTGCCTCTTCTCCTTTCTCTTCCAGTATAGTTGTCCTGGTTCTAAGTTAAAATTCTCTCCAGTGTTCTCAGCAAGATAATACCATACTCTTTGGTTGTCTAAGTATCTTCAACTATTCTCCATTCCTTATAACTTCCGTTTTAATGGTTTTTAAAAAATAATATGAGTAATTTAAAGTTCTGGTCAGCCTTTCTTATCGTCTTTGAAATCCTAAGGTTTATCTTTCTTAAAGAAGTACAGCCAGAGTGCTGTTTTCATGATCTAAACCCATTTTTTTTCAATGTCTCCATCTGAAGAGCTATTCGTTATAAAAATGATATTATATTTGTGGAATGAGATAAATTAAGCATGAGGCTAAGACCAGGGGAACTCAAGATTAATTCAGCTAATGTTTGTGGAGTGCCTACTCTAATACACATAAAGGGTTTAGAACAGTCCCCGCCTAGCACATAATAAGGGCTCAATAAATATTAGAGCTAAGACTAATAATTTCACGATTGAAAATCAATTATGTTCACTCATTTTTTCTTTGGAATGTCAACATTATGAAATATTTGATGTATAATGGATGTTATTACTAGATACACTGCCTGACTTTGGTCTATGGTGAAGTCAGCTAGGTACACACACAATTCCAATAGAGTGCTATGAAAGTTATCTCTGATGGACTATGGGAAGCCTGAGAAGAGTGTAATTTTGTGCATAGGACAAATTCAGGGAAAACTAAAGAAGGAAGGTAATATTTGAATTGGCTTTTGAAGGATCAAAAGGAGTTAGCTAGGCAGAAAAGGATCCAGGAAGATATTCTAGGGAGTAAAGCAAAGTGGAGTTATGGATACATATGTTCTGCATTGGTAGAATTGTGTGAAAGGAGCATAGTGTATAATTGGGACAATGGTTGATGTTAGACTGAAAGTGGAAGATTTCACGTACCAGTTAAGAAGTGTGGACTTTATCTTAGCAACAGTAGTGATTGTGAATCACTAAGCAGGGAATGTAAGGGATCAAATCAACGTTACAAAAGACTAACTGGCAGCAGAGTGGACTGAATTATAGGAGCAGAAATTGGAGGTACCTGGAGGTATTGCAGTAGAGATTTTGAGTGCCTGAACAAAAGAAGTGAGGATGTGGAAGTAAGGATGGGTGGGATGGTAACATCTGAGAGGAAAATTCAGTAAGACTAAGGGGCTACTTAATTGGACATGTGGGGAGAGAGAAGCATCAATAATAGTAACAATAGCTAAAAATGTATTGAATGCTTACCATGTACCAGTTATTGGTCTAAATGTTTTACATGTATTAAACCATTTATCTTCATAACCCTATGAGGTAGGAGTTATTAAATTACCCATTTTACAGGCAAGGAAACTGAGGCAGGGAAAGTGTCATCGTGTGCCCCCCGCCCCCCACCTTCGTGCGGCTTGCAGGATCTTAATTCCCCAACCAGGGACTGAACCTGGGCCATGGCAGTGAAAGCAACGAGTCCTAACCACTGGACCACCAGGGAATTCCCAAGAGTACCCCGTTCAAATGTTTCTAGTTTAAATGAAAATGCCATTAATTGAGATGAATAAGAGAGAAGAAACACTTGTGGAGAGAAAGAGGTAGTTAATGGGCTTGCTAAACGTTTCCAGGCTCTTTTCTGTGGCAAACCTATTCTAGCCTCCATCCTACCTGATAGCTTCCAATTTCTGACATGGGAAGGAAGACAGTACCTTCTTTTTTTTTTTTTTGCGGTACGCAGGCCTCCCACTGTTGTGGCCTCTCCCGTTGTGGGGCACAGGCTCCGGACGTGCAGGCTCAGCGGCCATGGCTCATGGGCCCAGCCGCTCCGCGGCATGTGGGATCTTCCCGGACCGGGGCACGAACCCGTGTCCCCTGCATCGGCAGGCGGACTCTCAACCACTGCGCCACCAGGGAAGCCCATAATACCTTCTTAATTAAGTAACTATCTGTTGGTGATAGGCTGGAGAAAGGCTATAATATCTTCTGTCCCAAAAACTCAGGTTACGATTCTGATACTTACTTCATTGTATTATTTTGGTGAAGTACACATGACTCCATTATTCAGTGAGTTGCTGATTTTTTTTTTTTTTTTTGGCCGACAATTTTGCAACTGAGGATATAGAGTGCTCTCATCAGTAACAGCATTCTTCCTTTCACAGTACTTTGAATACTCTGTTCAACATGAAATTCGGCATAACATCCAGAAGGAATTATGTCTTCATGCTGCTCAAGGTGTCGTTCAGCTGAAGGCATGTGCTTACAAAGGTCACAAGACATTTGTCACTGGAGAACAGATATGGAAGATCCAGAAGGTACCTCAGTACAATTAATTCACCCCTTTATATAATTATTTTGATTAGCTCTAATTGCTTATCTGGGAAAATACATGAAACATACTATATTGATATTATCTGTCAAAATTTCTGTCTTTGTTAACTTTGTCATTATGTATGTCTACCCATGTGGTAAGAAAGAAGATATCTATGAATTAAATACTCTTAGGAGCAAAATAGTTGTAAAATGTCTTAGAGCATGATTTATGCAGTTCAACATGTCTGTGGATTATTAGTAATACTTGTTTGTATATGTTTTAGAATTTCTTATGATGCTTCTTGTGACAGTCATACTTTTGTTTTCCTGGCAGAGAAGAGAAAAATAATTATTTTTTCTTACCTAAAGTGATTAATTCTTTCCTTCCCTATTTTAGTACTTTTTCATGAATCTAGAATTGAGAGAATATGTGAAAGGTTTTTTTCTGTTTTTAAACATATGTTTTCAAGCTTAGCTGGAAACTAGCAGTTCTTACCTGAATATTGTTTTGTGTAATTCTAGAACACTATAAGACTGACTTTTATGACAGGATTTTTTAGAGTTTATCACTTATATCAATGAAATATTTGTTATTTGAGAACTTGATTGAGACCTTTTTCTGCATACCTCTCTTCATTTACATAACACCTTCTGTGAATTGAACAGTGGTGGCATAAATGATGTTGCCTACACCAAAAACCAACAAGATTTTATCAGACATAGTAGATATTAGAAAGATTAAAAGTTAAGAATGGTGTATATTTGTTATGTAAGTCTCCCTTTGGCTTCCATGAGACCATAAAGTGTTTTTATATTTCTCCGTTAACTTTGAGTTTTGAAACTTAATGTCTGTTGTATTTCTTTTTATTCTAGGACCAACTTCTATATAATCCATTCTTTAAAATGTGCCTTTCAGCAAGTGGAGAGCATCCAAGCTTAGTGTCATGCAATCCATCAGATCCACTCCAAAAATGGATTTTTAGCCAAAATGGTTAAGTGTTCCTTAAAATTAAGGAGTTGAAAAAGGAGATATTCTTTCTCATAAAACTGTGACTAGGCATACACTGTAGTTTTTGAAAATTATGCAAAAGCAGCTAATTGTAACTTATTCCAAGTGCATTTTTCTTATTTATATCTTAAAATGTCTATGTAGCACCGCTACAGAAATCCCTTAAGTTTCCATTTCAAAGCACAATAGCTAGTAATACCAAAGACTATTTTGAAATGTCCAGATGCAGAGGAAAAAATGTTTACAGTATGATGAAAATAATTTTCCAAGTAAAGCGATGTTTGTGTGCTTTGTACACTTGAGAATATGCATAGTTACATTCACACACTCACAATTTAAAATTTTTCTTCTAGTTTTTTTGTGGGGAGGGAGAAAGATTTGATACTGTATTTTTTTAACTACATAGAAATGGATCAATGAAGGTCAAAAATTGGCCTTTGTGTAAAACCAGGAAATTTTTTATAGAGCTAGAATTTATTATATAAAAATGCAGGTAAACTTCTTTTGCATTTTGTTAACTTATCTGTCAAATATTTCCTTAAACATGAAATTAAATGATTAAGGAGAAGACTATTTTTAACACTTCAATTTCTTGGCAAATTTAAAAATATTTCTTAGTCTAAAGTTCACTTGACTTGAAGCAAAAGACTTAAAAAAATAACTATACTGTGTGTTTTCCCAAAGAAATTTTAAAAAAACCTCTAAGTCGCTATCTGTTAAAAAGGTGTCTTTTTCCTTTCTGTTAGTCTTTTTTCCTATCAAAATTCACTAATCTTGAATGTTTATGAAACTGAATTTCAAATGCAGAATACTTGACTCATTTAAAGCAAAATTTTTTTTGTTACTGATTCAATTATAGATTGTCTTTGTAATGAAGTTTTTCACCAAAAAACCTTATTACTATCTATGGGAAACACAATAAAACAAATTCTTATCACTATTGTAATGATTTAAGTTTTTTTATTTTTTGGATAAAATATATAATTGATAATAGCTAGGGGGAGCATGAATTTTGTATCCTGAATTTCTAAGCACCAACTGCAGAGTCATCAGATATTTCTGAAGGGGAAAAAACATTTAATAGTAATGGCATAAAAAGTGGGGAATGGAGAAGATTCTGTGTTAGATATTTAGAAAATTTTGTACCAATTTCTGATAACTTTCCTTGAGCATATGATAGAGTAATTTTTTTAAAACTATGATGCTTACTGAGAAGATTTAACAATTTTTGGTCATTTTATATATAGATCTATTCTTATTGAAGAAGTAATGTATGATTGGCTTTATGTTTTAAACCTGGCTTCAGTTGTACGTAAGAAAATATTTTAAAATTATTGGCTCCATCTTCTCATTGTTTGTACTTTGAACTTACATTAAAAAAACCTCTGCACTCTTTAATTTATTACAATGCCAACTTTTATTTTAATTCAACTGATATTTATTGTGTGTCTAACTTTGTGCCAGAAGTTATGGTAGGCCTAGTAAGACTTATATTGCCTTTGAACTTAGGTCTTATGGAGCAGAAAGATAAATAATTTTGAAATAGCACAGTGAGTGACATTATGATGTTATATTTTATGATGCAAATGACAGTTCACTATTCATATTGAGTATTTCTTTGGTAAGTAAAGGTATTTATTACTTTTTCTAATACTAATATGTATTCTGAAATATACACTAGAGCCCACATACATGTATAATTTCTGTTTCTCAATTCATTAACTCTAGAGTGAACATCCAGGAGCAAATATTGCTCTTAGAGTTCATTGTATCTCACAAAACAAAACAAATCCCCAAAGGTATTTTATAAATTATGAGCTTAAGTCAAGCATATTTAAAAAAAAAAAATCTGAGCTCCCTCTGTGTATTAGTCATGTATCGTCATGTTAAGATCCAACCAAAATCTATATAGATTAGGTTGATTTTATTATGTCTTCATTATATGCATTCAAAGGGAGAATACTTTTTACCTGATTTGGGAGGCTCAGGCTGTTGCTCAAGTGTCATATAATTCATTTCATTAAGAATTTGTCCTTCAGGTAGAGGGTAGTATCTTTTAAAATCTGAATTTTGAAACAGTGCTAGCAGGAGGTTATTTATTGAATCTGGTTGCCATCTACCTGAGAGATTTGAATGCACTCAAGTGTGAAATTGTGGAACTCTTGTTCAGTTTGAAGCTACCTGGGAAATGGTCTAGTGGCTGCAGAAGACCTGGTATGTTGCCTTCATTCCAGAGGACCAAACCTACTCAGGTAAACCTTATGGGTGTAAAGCCGTGATGTGACCACACAATTAACCACAGTAGAAAATAAGCAGTAAACTAAAATTGCCTATTACTACAATTGATGGTAATGAACTTTTAAGTCACTGTATTGACAAAGAATTGGCCTTACTGTTGATAGACAACTTAATTAAATACTATGTGAACCATCAAAATATAAGTTCAAAAAGATAAGAGCTACTATTTCTGAGAAAGTAAGGTTGGATGCTTTGTAGAAGCTAGAAAAAAGTCAAATTATTTTTTAAAATGCTCCTAAGTTATGTGTGGATAAGAATTAGAAAAGAGAAAGCAAAAATCAAATTGCTTCACAATTGACCTTAAAGAAAGCAAAACGAAATATCTTCAGATGATACATTTTTAGTGTGGTTATGCAGAAAACTTGTTGCATAATTCTTGTAAACCAATTCATATTCTTATTTATTTAATGCTTCTTGTATACCATTCTGTTATTTCATGAATGCAATTTTTCTTTTATTTTGCTAAGAATATTAATGGAATTTGAAAATTTTTGTGTTTTCATCTACTGTATTGACTGTTTCCTCTGAGCTACATTTTTCCCATGTTGTTTTACTTTCTGCATTTCATAATGGATACTTTCCTTAAATGTCTGGTGATTCTTTATTGTCTGTTTATCTTTAACAGAGAATCACTGAATACTTATTGGAAAACTTTGTAGTATGGGGAGGGCTTGTTGACTGTGGTCTTTCATAGTAGATGATGTTATTGGGACTCTTGTACTGAGAAACAAAATGGCTGGTTAGATCCCCAGAGAAGAATCTTCCAATCACCTTCCTGGAGGGTATATACCCAAATGTCGTTGGGCGAAGAAGACTGGGGGTATGTTTTCAATATAAGACTCCTGTCCTCAACTGTGCTTTGTGTTACCTGTTCTAGGTACCCTCTCTGTTTTACCCTCTCCAGTGAGTGAATCTCTCAGCTGCTGCTTGAGTACAGGAGAGGAACTAGGGGTCTAAATGTCTGGCAAATAGACTTTTAGCTAGTCCTCCTCTTTCAACTCTATTTTCTCCCTCACTTCCAGAGGCACCTAGTACCACCAGTTCTTTGTTATTTCAGTGGACTTGCAGTGTAAAATGGATTACTGCTCTGTTTTCTCCACTGCTAGCTTTGAATTAACCTTCCTTCATTCTGTTGACACTCACTACTAATTGGTTTGCTTTCCAAACTCTGAAATTTTGTCACTGAAACTCTTTCTTCCTGTGAATTTATGAATTTTTTCTATATCTTGACTGTGATTTTCCTAGGCGTTTGGATGTTACCAGAAGAGAATGAGGGTCAAATCTGGTATTCTTAATGAAAAACTTCCATTCATTCTTCAGTGACCTCCAATCTACCTCTGTCACTGACAACTTACAAGTTGCCAAATCCAATATCCCTTTTCCTGTCGTATAACTAAGCACAGCAACGTTTGACGTGATTGACTACAACCTCGTTTTTTAAAATTTTTGAAACCCTTTTGTCTCTGGGCTTCTCTGGCACCGCATGCTTCTATCTCCAGTCCTACTGCCCTTCTCCAGACCATCATATCTCACATGGAGTAAGATGGTCTTTTAACTAATTTCCCTAATTTTTTTTGTCATTCTGACCCAGTCCGTGCCTCTTTCCTGCCTCATCTATGACCAGGTTTCTCTGGCTCATTGTGCTCCAGACACAGCAGTTGCCTCTTCCATTTGTCTCATGTCAAGCTTGTTCTTGTTTCAGAGCCTATGCTTTCTTTGTCTGGATGCTCTTCACAACAATATCTTTTACATGCTTCAGGTCTTAGATCAAATAACATGTTCTCAGAAGAGATTA
Organism: Physeter macrocephalus; assembly: GCF_002837175.3. NCBI lineage: Eukaryota > Metazoa > Chordata > Mammalia > Artiodactyla > Physeteridae > Physeter > Physeter macrocephalus. Next base: position 71,623,198 of record NC_041215.1, on the reverse strand, counting down.
CCTTTATAAAGTAACTCAATCACTACTGCATCACCCTGTTTATTTCCTTTATTACATTTACAATTGCCTGAAATTATTGTCTTATTTTATATGTGAACTTGTCTTTTATCTCCACTAAGTGTCAGCTTCATGAGGGCAAGGTAAGAAACAATGAAATTCATGTCACATTACAATTTAGGTAATGTGTACATCTACATAAAACCACTCTGTATTTTAAACACAGAATGGGTGCCAATGATGAAGGGCTATGAGCATAGGAGTGGAGGATGTGGAGGAACAATGGGCAAAAATAAAGAGAACAACAACAAAGAAAGGATTTTGCTTGGACTGATGAAGATAGATACAAATTAAAAAAAAATCTTGATAGGAAAAATTATCTGAGTCTATACATTATTTCTTCAAAAGATGTTTTACAGAGAACATAGATTTATTTATAAAATCCTATAGTACAAGAATAATGGAACCAAAAAATAACAGTACTAATTCACATAGCAAAGAGTAAATTTACGAAACTCATTACCTAAAGAGTTTATGTATGTGGAAATTTTGCGTAGATATAAAATAAACTCAGCAAAATTGATGATTGATCAATTCACAATTGATAAGGAAAGGTAAGATGTTTAGCATGTTCCCAAGCTTTTAGGGTGACACAAAGGCTGATAGGCATGTCCCCAAACCTATCCCTTGAGCACATCAGTCACAGACGCATACTTCTTTGAAAGTTAGCTATGAGAGTGTTTTTTTCTATTTAACAGTTTCTTAATTTTAAGGTATTCCTTTGGAACCTCAGCTATCCATTGTGTAAATTATGGAGATGTCTATTTTTTTTTCCGGTGGATATTTTGAAAATGTCTCCCCTTTTAAAACAACATTAATTATGAAAAACATTTTTCTTTGAAAGTATGAGAGGAATCCAAGGTGTTTTAAAAAAAGTTACTTTCAATGACTTAATTTTAAAAAAAAGACCAAATAACTTCTACTTATTTGTAAAATTTTGTTAACTGGAAGGAGCATTATTTCATATTCTGTATTAGAGTGCTTTTATTATTTTATTTTTCCATCAGAGTTCTTAACTCTGGATGACTTCTGTGGAAAAGGAATTTGTTGAAAGGATACTGAGTAGGTTCACAGAATCATTTGGAACACTGGAGATAACGCTAGAAAAATGGGCAGGACAAAGCAAAGCGTGTAGCTTTGAAGCGGAAATCATGCTGCAGAAGGATGCTGGTGAGGATACCATTTCCACTACTACCAAACACCAGATGAACGGTTTGCCCCTCTTAGTCACTTGGTGTTGGCATTGGCCACTGCTGACACTGGCTACTAGATGACCCTCCTGCTATAGTTGTGACTGGATTCCCGAAGTTACTGCCATGGCTGCTAGCGTGAATTCTCACTGCCAGTATCCAGGCTGTTCATGTGCCCTCCCCGCAAGGGAATGGAGCTTATGAAAGTTGGTATCTGGCCCTGGGGCTTCTGCAGCAGAAGGCAGAAATTTCACAGGCATAGGAAGGGAGTTTAGATGCCAGGGAGCTAAAAAAAAAAAAATAACAGATGATTTTAGAACAAATCCTAGGATTTGTAAACTATAACATGATTTCTTTCCTTGCTATCTTTTCCTTTAAAGTTTAAAGCACACATATTTAAATGATTATACATATTATATGTACGAAAATGCTTCCACTTAATCATATTGTGAGCACTTTCTCACTGTCCTCTTTTTTTGCCTCTCAGGTCAAAGATATTATATTTTTTTAATTCCTGTGCTGTGTAGAGTTAGATAATTTGTTTTCTACCAGTAGCAATTTTTAGTTTGTCTGATAAAGTTAACTTTTTATTGAGACATAATTTATACACAATAAAATGCACAGAGCTTTTGTTGTTCATCATAATGTTTTTGAGATTCATCCATGAAGTTTTATGTATCTGTAGGCTTGCCTTTTAACTGCCGAGTAATATTCCATGTATGAATACATCATGCTTTGTTTATCCATCTTCCATTGATGGACATTTCAGTTGTTTTTAGTTTTTGGCTATTTTGAACAAGAGTGCTATGAACGTTCACATACAAGTCTTTCTGTGAATGTATGGTTTTACTTCTTTTAGATAGATACCTAGGAATGGATCATAGATTTGATGTATGTTTAACTTTAAAAGATACTGTCAGTAGTTTTTTAAAAAATTTTTATTTTTAATTTTATTTATTAATTTTTTTGATCACGCTACGCAGCTTGCGGGATCTTAGTTCCCCGACCAGGGATTGAATCCGGGCCCCCGGCAGTGGAAGCGCAGAATCCTAACCACTGGACCACCAAGGAATTCCCCAAATAGTTGTTTTTTAAATGGTTGTAATAGTTTATATTCCCACCGGCAGTATATTAGAGTCCCCACTGGCTCTGAGTCCTCGCTAACATTTAGTATTTTCAACCTTTTTGATTTTAGGCATTCTAGTGAGTGTGGACATGTATCTTATGGTGGTTTTAATTTTTATTTCTCTGATGAGGAATGATTTTGAACACCTTTTCATGTTCAGTTTGGACAGACATATATCTTTTTTTGTAAAGTGTTTAAGTTTTTTGTGCATGTTTATTGAGTAGATTTTGTTATTACTGATTTGTAGAAGATCTTCATATATTATGAATACAAGTCCTTAGTTAGACATACATATTGTATATATTTTTCCCCAGTCGGAAGCTTGATTGTTTATTTTCTTAATGATGTGTTTTAGTGTACAGAACTTCTTTTTATTGAAGTGTAATTTTTCCCATTTTCTTTACTGTTTCTTGCTTTGTGTGTTCTAAGAAATCTTTACCTGCTCTGAGGGTGTGAAGATATATTTCTATTTCTTCTAGACACTTTATTGTCTTAGCTTTTATTTTAGGCGAATAATTCATCGTGAAATACTTTTTATATGTGGAGTGATGTAGGAGTTTGAGATTTATTTATTTATTTTTCATAAGGATATCTAATTGTTCTAATATCATTTGTGAACTTTCTTTCCCCAAAGAATTGCATTGGTGCCTTTGTTGAGAAATCAGTGCACTCTGTGTGTCTATTTTGGGGCTCTCTAGTCTATTTTATCTAGATCTACATGTCTTTCCTTATGGCAATACTACACTATCTGAATTACTACAGTTCTATAATAGGTTTTGAAATCCTGTAGAACAAGTTGCCCAACTTTATTATTCCTTTTTCAAGATTGTTTTGGCTATTATAGATTCTTGGTCTTTGGTTTTATATCCTGTATTTGCATTTGCATTTATCTTGTAGGCTGCAAAGTTGCTAACCTTGTTTATTAGTTCCAGTAGTTTTTTAGTGAAATACTTAAGGTTTTGTGTACATAAGATTGTGCCATAACTGAATAGAAATAATTTTACGTTTTTCTTTCCAATCTTTATGTGTTTTGTTTCTTTCTTGTCTAGGTGCTCTGGCCAAAACCTCCATTACAATGTCCATTTTATTTATTTATTTATTTATTTATTTTTTATTTTTTTTTGTGGTATGCGGGCCTCCCCCTGCTGCGGCCTCTCCCGTTGCGGAGCACAGGCTCCGGAGGTGCAGGCCCAGCGGCCATGGCTCACGGGCCCAGCCACTCCGCGGCATGTGGGATCCTCCCAGACCGGGGCGCGAACCCGGTTCCCCTGCATCGGCAGGCGGACGCGCAACCACTGCGCCACCAGGGAAGCCCACAATGTCCATTTTATATATCAAAAGATTTAATTTGCCAATACTTTGTTAGGGATTTTGTATCTATGCTCATGAAAGACATTTGTTTGGAATTTTCTTGTAATGTCTTTGTTAGGTTTTGTTATTCAGGTTATGATGACTCATAAAACTATTTGGGAAGTTGTTTCCTCCTCCTTTATTTTCTGAAAGACAATCTGTAATAGAAATATTATTTTTTCCTTAAATGATAGGATTTACTAGAGAAACCATCTTGGCCTGGATTTCTTTCTTTTTTTTAAGATTTTGACTCCTTTCACCCATTTTACCCACCCCGCCCCATGCTCTATTTCTGGCACCTCAATCTGTTTTCTGTATCTTTGAGTTTGGTTTTTTGGGGGGTGGGGTGGGGGTTCCATGTATATGTGAAATTGTACAGTGTTTGTCTTTCTTTGTCAGACTTATTTCACTTAGCATAATGCCCTCAAAGTTCATTCAAATTGTTGCAAGTGGCAGGATTTCCTTCTTTTTTATGGCCGAATAATATTCCATTTGTATATACACCACATTTTCTTTATCCATTCATCTCTTGGTGGACCCTTAGGTTGTTTTCCTGTCTTGGCTATTGTAAACACTGCTGCAATGAACATGGGGGTAGAGATATCTTTACAAGATAGTGATTTTGTTTCTTTTGGATATATATCATATGGTAGTTCTAATTTTTTGAGGATCATATGGTAGTTCTAATTTTTTGAGGAACCTTCATACTGTTTTCCACAGTAGCTGTACCAGTTTATTTTTTTAATTTTATTTTTTATTTTTTTGCGGTACGCGGGCCTCTCACTGTTGTGGCCTCTCCTGTTGCGGAGTGCAGGCTCCGGACGTGCAGGCTCAGCGGCCATGGCTCACAGGCCCAGCCACTCCGTGACATGCGGGATCCTCCCGGACCAGGGCACAAACCCATGTCCCCTGCATCGGTAGGCGGACTGTCAACCACTGTGTCACCAGGGAAGCCCCTGCTGTACCAGTTTACGTTCCCACCAACAGTGCACAGGGATTCTCTTTTCTCCACATCCTCATCAACACTTCTCATCTCTTATATGTCTGATGATAGCCATTTTAACAGGACTGAGGTGATATCTCATTGTAGTTTTGATTGGCATTTCCTTGTTGATTAGTGATGCTGAGCACATTTTCATGTACCTGTTGGCCATTTGTATATTTCTTTGGAAAAATGTCTATTCAATTCCTCTGCCTATTTTTTAACTGTTTCCACTCCGTGACATGCGGGATCCTCCCGGACCAGGGCACAAACCCATGTCCCCTGCATCGGTAGGCGGACTGTCAACCACTGTGTCACCAGGGAAGCCCCTGCTGTACCAGTTTACGTTCCCACCAACAGTGCACAGGGATTCTCTTTTCTCCACATCCTCATCAACACTTCTCATCTCTTATATGTCTGATGATAGCCATTTTAACAGGACTGAGGTGATATCTCATTGTAGTTTTGATTGGCATTTCCTTGTTGATTAGTGATGCTGAGCACATTTTCATGTACCTGTTGGCCATTTGTATATTTCTTTGGAAAAATGTCTATTCAATTCCTCTGCCTATTTTTTAACTGTTTTTTTTTTATTGGTTTCGTTTTGCCTTTTTTTTGCTGTTGAGTTGTCTGACTTCTTTTACATATCTTAGACATTAACCCTCTCTTTTTAATGAAGGGTTAATTTAGTGTTCTTTAAGTATTTCAACTTTTCTTATATCAACTTTGCTGTATACTTTTCAAGGAATTAGTTTATTCTCTCTAAATTGCAAATTTATTGGTATAAATTTATCTAAAACATCCCCTTTATCATCCTTTTAATATCTGGAATATTGCTAGTGATGTGCCTCTTTTATGCCTGATATTGGTAATTTGCACTTTTTTTCTTACTCTTTTGATTAGTCTTGCTATATGTTTATCAATTTTATTAATTTATATCAAAGAACCATGTTTTGACTGTTGATTTTCTTTATTTTTCTATTTTCTGTTCATGTATTTCTATTCTTCTTATTTCCTTTTTTCTATTTAATTTGACTTTAATGTGTTCTCTCTCTTTTTTTCTTTTGGCTTTTCAGGATGGAAGCTTAAATAGTTGATCTTAAATCATTTTTGTTTAAATGCTATAAATTTCCCTTTATTACTTCAGGTGCATCTTACAAATTATGATGTGTTTTCACTCAGTTCAAATTATTTTCCAGTTTCCCTTGTGATTTTTTTTTTTTTGACCCATGGGTTCTTTATAAGTGTCCTGTTTAATTTCCAAATATTTGGGGATATTCTAAATATCTTATTACCATTAAATTCTAGTTTATCTTTTGTGACCAGATACCATACTCTGTATGGTGTCAACCCTTTGAAATTGATTGAGACATTTTATGGCCTAGCATATGATCTATCTTGGTCAATGTTCTGTGTGTTCTTGAAAAATAATGTAAGTTCTATAATAAAGATTAGGTCAAATTGGTTAATGTTGTTCTAATCTGCTGTAGTACTACTGATTTTGAGGGGTGGAGGGTCTCCACTATTTTCCTGTGTCCATTCTAATGTTAATCAAGTTAATTCTCTATTTTGGGACACTGAATTTTTTATTTTTAACATTTCCATTTGGATCGTTTAAAGTTTCCATTCTTCTGAATTTCCCAATTGTTGATGCATATTGTCCACTCTTCACAAATTTAATGTAGCTGTTTTAATGTGCCTTTCTGTTATTTTCAACATCTACCCACTCGCTGTGTCTGCTTCTATTGACTGTGGGTTACATTTTTCTGCATCTTAGTCTTTCTTGCTATTTTTATATTTTATGTTGAGCATTGTATATGAAAGAACAATGGAGCCCAAAGTAATTAATATTTACTTGCAGAAAAGGGCATGCTCCTTCCGTATAATTGCCAGAGTCAGAGACTTGGTCAATCTAATTTGTTGTTAAGCTGCATCTGAATTTTGTTACAACTTTAATAGGATTCAATTCATTACTGCTTAAACATATCTTGAGGGCAGGATTAAGGTCTTCTGTTTAGCAGAGTTTGATGTTTTAGCATCAGTGAGATTTCACAGATATCCTTATACTTTACAATGTAGGCACCTGTTTTTCAAATCATGAAAGAGATCTCCCTACTTTATAGCTTGGCTGTCAACTCTTTGTGTTACTGGGAGTTATATTTTCTCTCTAGCACGACCCCCCTTTTCTGCAACTTGGGATACTTCTCTTTGCCTGCACCCAGTTTTCAGTGGGCAGCTGGTGAAGCCTAGTGCACTTGGAGGGACTAGGCTTCCCTTAGCTCACCTGTCCCGCCGCCATACTTATGTTTGAGATGACTTTAGGATAATTACTTCAACTCTACTGCCCCAACTTCCAATCTTTGGTGTATTGTTGCCTAGCATTTGAGGAAACACCTTGCCTGTTGGGGTGGGAGGTGTATTTCTCAGCTCTGCTATATGCCCCCAGCCTTTGTTAGGCTGCTCAGCAGAAATTTTTATAACTGAAGTACTGATTTAGTTTCAATGTTATTTTATTGAGAATCACAAATTCTTCATTTTCTATCCTTGTCAGTTATTCTTTTCTACCTGTGTCTTCTTGAAGATGGCAAGACTCCTGTTTGAATGAAAAAAAAAAAAAATGTTCTCTGTCATGTTAAAAAAAGCATGAATTAATATTTTTACATTTTTGTTGTACACACTAGGCAACTTCTCTACTAGTTTTCTTAAAAATCACATCAGTTTTAAAGTGCTATGATTCTGTGATCTTTGGGCACTTACAGATGCTAAGGATGAAGAATTTTTACATTTTCCGTTCATAACCTATTTTTATAACAGATTCCTTAATTTAACACATTTTCATTTATTTCCACTGGAGATAATAAATAAAAATGTTTAAGAAATATCTTGTTAATCAAAGATGACACAAACAGATGGAGAGATATACCATGTTCTTGGGTTGGAAGAATCAACATTGTGAAAATGACTTTACTACCCAAGCAATCTACAGATTCAATGCAATCCCTATCAAACTACCAATGGCATTTTTCACAGAACTAAAACAAAACATTTTACAATTTGTATGGAAACACAAAAGACCCTGAATAGCCAAAGCAATCTTGAGAAAGAAAAATGAAGCTGGAAGAATCAGGCTCCCTGACTTCAGACTGTACTACAAAGCTGCAGTAGTCAAGACAGTATGGTACTGGCACAAAAACAGAAATATAGATCAATGGAACAGGATAGAAAGCCCAGAGATAAACCCACACACCTATGGTCACCTAATCTATGACAAAGGAGGCAAGAATATGCAATGGAGAAAAGACAGACTCTTCAATAAGTGGTGCTGGAAAACTGGACAGCTATATGTAAAAAAATGAAATTAGAACACTTCCTAACACCATACATAAAAATAAACTCAAAATGGATTAAAGACCTAAATGTAAGGCCAGACACTATAAAACTCTTAAGAGGAAAACATAGGCAGAACACTCTTTGACATAAATCACAGCAAGATCTCTTTTGACCCATCTCCTAGAGTAATGAGAATAAAATCAAAAATAAACAAATGGGACCTAATGAAACTTAAAACCTTTTGCACAGCAAAGGAAACTATAAACAAGATGAAAAGACAACCCTCAGAATGGGAGAAAATATTTGTAAATGAAGCAACTGACAAGGGATTAATCTCCAAAATATACAAACAGCTCATGCAGCTCAATATCAGAAAAACAAACAACCCAATTGAAAAATGGGTGGAAGACCTAAATGGACACTTCTCCAAAGAAGACATACCAATGGCTAACAAACACATGAGAAGATGCTCAACATCACTAATTATTAGAGAAATGCAAATCAAGACTACAATGAGGTAACACCTCACACCAGGGAAAACATAGGCAGAACACTCTTTGACATAAATCACAGCAAGATCTCTTTTGACCCATCTCCTAGAGTAATGAGAATAAAATCAAAAATAAACAAATGGGACCTAATGAAACTTAAAACCTTTTGCACAGCAAAGGAAAGGTCATTTGTAGAGATGTGGATGGACCTAGAGACTCTCATACAGAGTGAAGTAAATCAGAAAGAGAAAAACAAATATCGTATATTAACGCATATATGTGGAATCTAGAAAAATGGTATAGCTGATCTTCTTTGAAAAGCAGAAATAGGGACACAGACGTAGAGAACAAATGTATGGACACCAAGGGGGAAGGGAGGGTGGGAGGAACTGGGAGACTGGGATTGATATATATACACTATTGATACTATGTATAAAATAGATAGCTAATAAGAACCTACTATATAGCACAGGGGACTCTACTCAGTGCTCTGTGGTGACCTAAATGGGAAGGAAATCCAAGAAAAAGGAGATATATGTATAGGTATAGGTGATTCATTTTGCTGTACAGTAGAAACACAACATGGTAAAACAACAATACTTCAATACAAATTAATTTTAAAAAAGAAATATCTTGTTTTAGTACACGTATTTTTTTGAACTGTATTTTAGTTCAATTTAGTTGGACTGTATTTTCTATGCTTAAAGTATTTTTAACCACTAACTCAAAGGCTTGAACACATTATTTGCCTACCTAAGAGCCTGTAATGGTTTTTCACTCTCAGATAATGCCAAAAGACCCCGTGTGGAATATAAACATCTTTATAATTTGATCCCAAATTATATTTTCAGGCATTTCTTCTTCTCACTATGTTTATTACAGTCACATATATCCAATGTACTGACTCATTATTCCCAGAAAATGCCCTTTCCTTCTTGTCCTTCTAACCTCCTTAGCCCCCAGCCCACCTCCAAGAGAAGGGAAAGGAAAAAGAGATAAGAAAAAAGAGGTGAAGAGAAAACAGCCTCTTGTTTTTTATAAACATTTCTTGAAACAGAGAAAAATTTATTTGAAGCCAAACTAGACCAGTTGTGTTTTTTATCAAATCTCATCTGTTTCACTGTCGGTGAGAATATAATAATACAGTGAATACATTTTAAAAAGCACAAGTCACAAGGGGCGCTTTGGTAGCTTTATAAATATTCCATACATTAAACATTGGAAAAACATATGCAACATGTGTATCAGTTTCCTATTGCTGCTATAATAAGTTACCACAATCTTGGTGGTTTGAAACAACACAAATTTAATACCTTATAGTTTTGGAGATCAGAAGCCCTAAAAAGGTCTCACTGGGCAAAAAATCAGTCTGTTGGCAGGGCTGTGCTCCTGGAAGCTCTAGGTGGGAATCTGTTTCCTTGCCTTTTCCATCCTCTAGAGGCCACTCACATTCTTTGGTTTGTGGCTCCACTCCTCCATCCCCAAAAGCAGCATCTTCACATCTCTCTCTGACTGACCTTTCCTCTGTCCCTCTCTCCCACTTTTAAGAATGTTTATGATTATTGGATAATCCAGGATAATCTCCTCATTTTAAGGCCAGTTGATTAGCAGCCTTACTTCCATCTGCAACCTTAAGTCCTTTTGACATGTAACGTAACATATTTAGAGGTCTTAGGGACTAGGACATGAACATTTTGGGGAGGCCATTATTTTGCCTCACACAATATAAGACAGAAGTTTGACATCTTGAATTATATAAGGACTTCTTACAGATCAATAAGAATAATAACACTAGCAGAAAAATAAGCAAAGAATATTCCCAAATAATTCATAAAAGAAAAAGTAGAAATGGCTCAAAATTTAAAAGGTTTAATCTAGTAATTAAAGATATACAAATTAGAAAAAATATAGAAGACAAGTTTTTCACTAGCCACAGTGGAAGAGAGTTGTTTTTTTCCCCCCCCCATAATTATGCTTAGTGTTGGGGAGGGCTGAGAGAAAAGGACACTCACACGTTGCTGGTGGGAATTGAAATTGGCATAATCTTTCTGAATGACAGTTCAGCAATATGTGTTAACGGTCTTAAAATTGTGCAAACTATTTGACTCAGCAATTCAGTTTCTAGAACTTTATCTTAGGATAAAAAGAAAAATTTTTGTAACTTTTAGTGTAAGAATATTCATCGGAATGTTATTTAGTGAAAGATTGGAACAATATAAATGCTTATTGGAAGAAGATTGTGAATAAAGTTTTGTATGTCTATACTATGAAATAGTATATGTATATAAATTTTATATATAAAATATCATGTAAAAAATAATGAAAAATATTTATGTCTTTAAAATCATGGCTAGACTCTTCACAGATCCAATCTCCCCCCTGTAAAAACACCCACTTTTCTGAGTTTCGTGTTTATTTTCCTTTGTTTTTTATTATAATTTTACTATACATGTATAGATTCATATACAGACACTAAACATTACTGCTTTAGAAGTGTATTTATCGAGATGGGAAGACATCTAGGACATACTGAATTTTTAAAAATCTGGTTAAAAATCAGTGTTCAGAATGATCTCATTTTTGGGGGGAAATAATCTAGGAGGATGTACAGTAATGTAATATGGTTAATTCTGGGTGGTGGGGTAATATCTGATAATCTAGATACCTTATTTTTACAAATTTTTATTTTATAGATTAGTTAAATCAGTAAAGGTGCTTATCTCATAGAAAACTATGGTTAGTAAAGATTATTTAAAAGGCAGTGGCATTCTTAATACATTGTTCACCTTCTAATTATAAAAGTAAAAACAACTACTAGCTGTGTTAGGAAAAGTAGAAGATGATTACATCATACTTTTATTTACTTAGTACAATATACTCGTGTTTGGTTTTAGGCACAAATGAGGGCAAAAATATTTTTGTGACACCTTTATTTCATGTGCATCACTGTGGAAAGGTCTCCTTTCCTGTGCCAAAGACACTACTGAAGTATCTGTATAAGACGTGAAATGCCTGAAGCCAGGAGAATGCAAGGAGAATTCACAGAAGCACTGTAACAGAAGAGATACCCCTAATCCCCTATTCCTAATAAGGGCAGGGTAGCAAGACCACATATTCTGCCTCATACTTATCAAGTCTTGGTATTTAGTTTCAATGAAATTTGTACACATCAGTAAGTTAGGCAAACATTAGGTGACTTATTAAAATGAGTAAGATATGGGCTTTCCTGGTGGCGCAGTGGTTAAGAATCCGCCTGCCAATGCAGGGGACACGGGTTCAAGCCCTGGTCCGGGAAGATCCCACATGCAGTGGAGCAACTAAGTCTGTGCACCACAACTACTGAGCCTGCACTCTAGAGCCTGTGTGCCACAACTAATGAAGCCTGTGTGCCTAGAGCCCGTGCTCCGCAACAAGAGAAGCACCGCAACGAGAAGCCTGCGCACTGCATCTAAGAGTAGCCCCCACTTACCGCAACTAGAGAAATCCGTGTGCAGCAACGAAGACCCAACACAGCCAAAAATATAAATAAATTAATTAATTAAAAAAAATGAGTAAGATATGATCTATTCCCTCAAGGAGTGCCCAGTTCAACGGCACCTACCAAAGTTAGGTGTTAGAAGTCAGCACAGAGTGCAAAGAGAGTTACAGGGGTGACCCTGCACACAACGGGGTGTGTGTGTGTGTGTGTGTGTGTGTGTGTGTGTGTGTGTGTGTGTGTGTTAGGGAAGTTTTACTGGAAGACACGCCCAGGAGCTGTACTTTGAAGAACAACCTAGTGTTAGCCAGGTTGACTGCCCTTCAGCTTCCCCCAATAATCTGGCATTTATTCTTTGAATCGGGTAAAAGAGGGTCATCTTTCACCCCCTCTTGAGAGCAGCAGGTGGGCCACGGTGAGCTTAGACGCAGAGAGGGCAGAGCTGGCCCCTCTCATGACTTTATTACTTCCAGGCCTCCACCTCCGGACTCACACCCCAGATGCCCTAGCTTTGGCAGTCCCTCCCTCCCAGTCTATTTTCCTCTGCTTCCGTATTAGTGACTTTTGTAAACTCCCAGGGAAACTGAAGGCATGCTATGACAGAGAGCCTCTGTCAGCTTATTTTCTTCTGGGACATGTCCTCTATCAGGAGCAATATTGATCTTTTCGCGTCCCTTGCATCGGCAGGCGGACCCTAAACCACTGCGCCACCAGGGAAGCCCTAAGGTGTGTGTGTGGTTTGTTTTTTTTTTTTTTTTTTTTGCAGTACGCGGGCCTCACACTGCTGTGGCCTCTCCCGTTGCGGAGCACAGGCTCCGGACGCGCAGGCTCAGCGGCCATGGCTCACGGGCCCAGCCGCTCCGCGGCACGTGGGATCCTCCCGGACCGGGGCACGAACCCGTGTCCCCTGCATCGGCAGGCGGACTCTTAACCACTGCGCCACCAGGGAAGCCCACTACTGAGTTTTTAAAAACTAAACTGTGCGTTGTTAGAGATAAATCATAGGTAGTAAAAAACCTAAAGAATAGGTGAAAGTCAGTGTTTACTGAGAATGTGGAAGAAGAGGGCTGGGATTTGGAGGGGACACACAAGGACTGTCTAAGGTACATTCTATTGCTTAAGGTGGGTGCTCAGGTGTTCATTTCATTCTTCTTGAAAATGAAGATTTATATTTCATACAGTCTTCTGTATTTATGAAGCATTTTATAATTAAAAGAAAAAATGGTTAGGTAAAGAAGGCAGGAGGGTGAGGATGATGGAGGGTTGGGGGTGCCGGCGGAGGTGGTGTACACATCACGAGGAGGGTCTGCTTTGCTTACTACTATTCTTATTTTCTCTAAAATGGCCCTGTTGTCTCTAACATGTCCTAAAGCATTCATGATAAATATTAATCTGTGTAAGAGGCTTTGCTAAGCAAAAGGCTTGGTGAATTAGATGTGGAACTTAGAATACTTCAGAAGGGCCTACCGGATATGAACGCTGTAGAGCCAAAGCAACGAGCATTGAACAAATGCAGCATAAAAGGATTTGCATTATGATCCGACCACAGAGCAAGTGCATTTTGGGAGTTATAAGGGAACCATGGGAACTGTGTGTTTATATAAAGTAGAGTTCAAAGGGAGTTGCCACGGTTTCAGTTGGGAAAGGCTTTGTGGAAGAGGCAGGATTGCTGGAGCCATTTAACGGAAGCAGGAGAGTTTGAACTGGAGGGAAGAAAATGTTTCAGGCTTTGAATTATTTGTGGTCCTGTTGCTATTTTGACGATTAGGGGAGCAGGAGCTGCCTGCATGGTGATCTCCCCAGGCCTGCAATAGATTGTCCAGGAATGCTCCACTGTGGCTTCAACTCCTCTCTGGCAGTTCTTTCCCCAAACCACAAAACCCAAATGAATGTGTTTTTCTTCTAAATGGGCATGGCTTTGAATACGAAACCAAAATTTTTGGTTTGAGAAGAGTCAACATTTTGATGGCATTTATATTTCTGGTGTTTATTTTTCAAGCAGCAGCAAAGATAAACTATCCTCCTCCATCTGTGCTTACATCTTCTATAGTTAGCTGAAAAGCGCTGCTCGTCATGTTTATCACCCATTTTTGTCTGCTTGGTACTTACTTTTAGATCTGTTTCTCAACAACGGGAGTGTGCCCACCCGTTGGCATTCAAATTCACTTTGTGATGGGAGCAGAGAAAATGTTACCAAAGGCCTTATGAATCAATGTTCAGGAAGATGATTTCAGCATCCTCTCATCTAACTCTGTTTTCTGCTTTTTTTATGCTCTTGTCCCTTTTCATTGTCCGTCCTTCTCCCCCAAGTCCCAAGGTCCTCTGGTTCTTCTACCCTCACTCTGGCAAAAGGCTCCACATTTAGAAAGACTGATCAAAGTTCCTCCAAGAGAAGACTTGACATAATGTATCACTCCCAACCTGTTGTGCGTCATAGGAGAATTTTGCCAGTACTGTCTAGAGGGTGAGGGACATACTTGTAAAAAGAAGTTTAAATCACTGCTTAAAACTGGCCCTAATAAAGGAGTCAGTTTATTTATTTTTGATAGAAATTTTATCCATTCACGGTAGAGGTGGGATGGAATTATTTTTATATTATCTATGTAGAAAATGACATTAAAATATCATTGTATGGAGAGAGCATGCAGCTTAAAAATGCAGGAAAATATAGAGGCATATTAGTTAATTAACCAAGCTTATTTTTATTTTTTATTTTTTTTGCGGTACGCGGGCCTCTCACTGCCATGGCGTCTCCCGTTGCGGAGCACAGGCTCCGGACGCACAGGCCCAGCGGCCATGGCTCACGGGCCCAGCCGCTCCGCGGCATGTGGGATCCTCCCGGACCAGGACACAAACCCGTGTCCCCTGCATCGGCAGGCGGACTCTCAACCACTGCGCCACCAGGGGAGCCCTAACCAAGCTTATTTTTATTGATTTTATGGCATTTATGATATTTGTCAGCTTTTTAAAATGTGTCATTTGTTGAGATTTAAATTCTCATTATGGGTATTTACCTTTGTACTCTATGTTCATAATTTTATGTTTTATTTTCATAACAAGAAGTTCCCAAATCGTAAAAGCTTCAGCCTCCACAACACTTGCAACTGCCCTTGGTGCTCAAGGAAATGAACAATTGCAAACGTGAAAGCTGAACGATAAACGAAGGAGACTTCTTTCCAAATCCACATAGGAAGATGAAATGTAGCTTCTCTTCCACTGTATTTATGATGTTTCTGGTTCTACTTTTTAACCCACTTAAAAAAAAAGTGGGCTCCTGCTATCGTGTAGAACCATTTTTACAAATAATCAAGTTCATGTTACACTTTTCAGAGCATCAGTCACCCTCCTAATTCTGAGCTGTGCATTTTGATTTACCGAAAACCTGCCCAGTAGGCGTTGCCCTTGTGTACCCATTTTGATATAGTGTTTCCACAAACTGATGTTTAATAAATATTTACTAGGGTGTGTTCAGCTAAATGAGGTCAGCAGCTAAGGTGGGAGGGGAACTGTATTTTTTTTTTTTTTTTTTTAAATACTGGAGCAGCTTTGGATGTTGAAAAGCATTAGAAAACAAAGGCCCTGACAGGGTAGACAATAGTTATTGCCCTCTTTTTTTTTCAGGGGACTCCACGAGCTGCTCTAAATTCCTGAAACATTGAGATGTTTCAGTCAATAGAAGCTTGGGTCTAATGCTGATCTGAAAACCCAGGGACAGAGGCATTCTAACCCTCCACCCTCTGTGCTTCAGGGGGTATGAGAACTCACCTAGCTAGCAGAGCGGATCCAGATCTCTGTGGAACATTGAAGGATTTAGTGGCGAAGGGGCATCATTTCCGCAACTTACACTCTTGCGGTTCAGGAGGAAGAATATTTGAAAAAGAAAGCAAAGATGATGAAATTTCACACGGGGGAGACTGGGTGAATGGTAGATGTAAATTTTCTGTACTACTCTTGAAATTTTTCTATAAATCTGAAATTATGTAAAAATAAAAAGTTAAACAATGACAACTGCAACAAACTAGAAACAGAACAAAACAATAAAAAAAGCACTATGGATCTCCATTTGACCCTGCTTTTTTCCTTAGTATAATGAAAACACCGCCACAAACAATTTAAATAAAGGATTGAGTCCATCTCTCTTTATGGCACATATTACAGAAAGCTGGGCACCACTGAGTTTTTGGTAACAAATTATTTCAAATGCTGCCCACTTGAGAGAATTGGAACTATCTGTGAATGAAAGGAATTTGCGTCTTTTAGTACTTGACAGAGAATTTCGCATTTCAATCCACGTAGATACTACCCCTCAAGTTTTTTTGAAAAGTGGGGTAAAGTTAGAGGTCCTAGCGTTCCTGCCTATATCCTGATTTCATTGTTGTTATCATTGTTCTTCACTGTTTTATATTCCCTAATTAATTATATATATATATATATATGTGTGTGTGTTTATCTTGGGTTACGGCCTTCGTAAAACAAGATAGGTTCCATTGAAATGGTAAAAGGGTTATAGATGAGATCAAGGTTTTCCAGCTAAGCTTAGCTGAGGTTTTTGCACTGTGCTGAAGGAACAAGTGTTCTGTTCACTAAGCTTAGGAGAGCTTTGACTGGGCTAGTGCCAGCCGACCTGTGGTTTGGCTATGAGGACAATACAGGCCAAAGAAGGGGGTACAGAAGAGGCAAAGAAAGATGCAAAACCACTTTCCTTATGGTGGACCCTGCATTCAGAAAAGAAGAGGAAACTTTTCCTTTTGTTTCCTCTTTTCTCACCTTTTGTGCCTTCTTCCTTCCTTCTCTCCATGACCTTCTATTTCCAGAACTTCAGATAGGTTTATTGAACTGTTTTTCTGCTATATTATTTTAAATAGACATTTAATATGCTGCAAAAAATTCTAAAAGTGTATTAACCATTTTCACCATTTACTTCATCTCCTAAAAGATATTTATGTGGTTCTAAGCAACTAATCTAGAGGTAACTTTAAGAACAAAGACTGTAAACTAAGAAATGCACTGTGCATTTTTACTTTTGAATTGAAACAACTTTTCAGTTTTTCACATACTCAGTTACGTACAGCTATGGAAGAGGAAACCTGACCTGGCAGGGAAATTGGGACTCTTAAGTTTCATGTTCCATATACAACAGCATTTGATGAAGTGTGTCCCCAGCAAATTTTTGCCTTCCCTCTGCTTGATACAATAGATCTTTAGCAACTCGTTCTTACAGTCCTGACAAAAGTTCCCATTAAATTATTTAGCATCATTTCTATCCCAGGAGTCAAGCCAACTGCATTCAGACTATCTTTAATGTTTAACTTTGAGGTGTTTAGTCTTTCTGGAAAAGAAATAAAACATATAGCATCAATTTTCTGTACTTGGCCAATCACTAGGATCCTTGAAGAGCTTTTAAGCTGCAGGTCTCCAGGTTACTACCTGGAGGACTGGAGCAGATTCCAGAATCTGCGTTCTCAAATAACATCTCCTTATCTAGCTAAGTTTGGGAAACAACACCAATGGAAAGAGGAAATGAGAAAGTCTCCAAATGGTACAAAGTCCCCAAGTCACTCCTACAGTAAACAGCTTTTATTTATTTTTATTGAAGTATAGTTGATTTACAATATTAGTTTCAAGGGTACAGCATAGTGATTCAATATCTCTATAGATTATATTCCATTTAAAATTATTGCTGTACAATATATCTTTGTATCTTATTTATTTTATACATAGTAGTTTGTACCTCTTTATCCCCTATCCCTTTCTTGCCCCTCCGTCATCTCTCTTTCCACTGATAACCACTGGTTTATTCTCTATATCTGTGAGTCTGTTTTGTTATATTTATTCATTTGTTTTATTTTTTAGATTCTACATATAAGTGATATCATACAGTATTTGTCTTTGGCAGTACCTCAAGAAGTTATACATAGGTTATCACATGACCCAACAATTCTACCCCTAGTTATATACCAAATGGAACTACAAGCATATTTTAACACACACACAAAAATTGGTGCACAAATGTTCATAACAACATTATTCATATTAGCTAAAAAGTGGAAACGACCCAAATATCTATTCACTGATGAATGGGTAAAAAAAATGTGATATATCCATACAATGGAATGTTATTCAACCATAAAAAGAAATGATATCCTGATACAATCTACAACATGGATGAACCTTAAAAATATTAAACCTAGTAAAAGAAGCCAGCTACAAAAGACCACTTATTGGATGATTTAACTTACATGAAATAGACATATCCATAGAGAGAAAAAATTGATTAGTGGTTGCCAGAGGCTGGGGAAGTGGAGAGAGAATGGGGAGTATCTATTACTGGTTAAAAGATTTCTTTTTGGGGTAAAGAAAATGTTCTGGAATTAGATAATGGTGATTGTTGCACAGCTCTGTGAATATACTAAAAACAACTTTTAAATGGTACATTTTATGGTATGTGAATTATATCTCAATAAGAAATATGTTTTAAAAAACTGTAATGAGATGTAAATATTGAGGTTGCTATCTATAAATCAAGGCACTTAGAAGATTTTAATTATTGAACAAGGAAAGTCTGGGTGCTTGACTTGGATTAAACATCTTTCGTATAGAGTATACATAAGCCCCAGAGTTAATCAGATCATTGTATTGAGGAATAAATAGACTGACCGGAGAGTCTTCATCATGATCCCTGCAGAGCAGCTGTACTGACACCACAAGAGTCAGAGGCCAATGTTCATCTGATGCTGGATAGCTCAGAAAGGGGCAGGACTTGACTTCGAATGAACCTTAACCTTTAAGAATGTGAGGACTTAAGGAAGAGGGAAATACATGTGCCAAGGCAGTGAAACAGAAAATATAGGGCTTATCCAGGGGGAGAAATGTGTCTCCTCATTCGCTCGTCCATAGGAGTGAGGATATAGGAGTACTGGGATAATGTGGAAAAGGTTGGGTTTAGATTGAGGAGTTACACCTTGAGCGCCAGGTTAAAGAGATAGAACCAAACTAAGAAAATTCCACTTTTGTCCTGGACTTTCCACAGGTCTGTGAGTGAAGTTAGCTAATTTACTTCACTCTTTGGGCTCAAGGTTACTTTTCTATAATGGGAGGTATTGAAGCTGATTTCTACAGCTTTTTATTTGGGTTAATGCCTGGATCACTGTACTAGTTTCCTATTACTGCTGTAACAAATCAGCACAAACTTAGTGGCTTAAAACAACATAAAGCTATTTTTTTACAGTTCTAGAAGTCAGAGGTCTAAAATCAAGATGTTGGCAGAGCAGCATTCCTTCTGGAGTTTTTAGGAGACAATCAGAGAATCTATTTGCTTGCCTTTTCCAGGTTCTAGAGATTGTCTGCATTCCTTGGCTTGTGGCTCCTTCATCTTCAAAGTGCCTCATTTCAACCTCTGGTCCCATTGTCACATTTCCTTTTTAAACTTTGACCCTCTTGCCTCCCTCTTATAAAGGCCCTTGTAGTTACATTGGGCCCCCCTGGATGACCAGGATAGTCTTCCCAGCTTAAGATCCTTATTTTAATCACATCCACAAAGTCTCTTTTGTTATTTAAGCTAACTTATTCACTTATTCTGAGAATTACA
The DNA here is from genome assembly GCF_002837175.3 of Physeter macrocephalus. NCBI lineage: Eukaryota > Metazoa > Chordata > Mammalia > Artiodactyla > Physeteridae > Physeter > Physeter macrocephalus. Next base: position 71,603,609 of record NC_041215.1, on the reverse strand, counting down.
ATGTGAACATCTTATGGGGACCATTTCTCAGCCTACCATGATCACTTAGAACAGATTTACTGGAATCCTTAAAATATACAGATTTCAAATGGGTTCCACTCTAGACCTCCAGGAGTGGGATCCAGAAATATGCATTTTAAACAAACTTCTCCAAGTTTGAGAATCAGTGCTGTGAGAAAAGGCATGTCACTCAAAACTTTTGAGGACGATAAACTTGAGCTGTTTAAAATCATATCAGAGTTAAGCTCTGTTGAGGGCTACTGAAGTTTTGGTCTACTTTTGCTCTTTTTTTTGGTAACAGAAAATTCTGCACAGAATTCAGGTTGAAAAAAGGGAAAACAAAAGCAACTGGTTTCGGTGTGAGAGGATGGGCAAGCCTATTCTTCTAGTCTATGAACCAACCTAACTACTAAACTCCTTTGCCCATTAGAGGAATCCCACTTTAGCATACCTGCTCTCTGTGGCATTACCTGCCAGGAGGGAAGCCTTTCGAACGCTGTTGCAATCTGAACTTGGACTTGCCCTGTTATAGCTCCTATGCACATGGAAAGAAAATCAGAACGAAGTTGGCAAGTCCTTTCTCCCATCAGATAATTACTCTTTTTGCACTACTTTCATTCCAATTTTGCGTGTGACTGAGGCTTAGGGATCCTAAGGCTCAGAATGAAAAATTCCTCTGGTGTCATGGTTAACCAGTCTTCAGGAGGAGAAGCTTGTTTGTGTGAGACTGCTTCCTCATCTCCACATGGCAGTTGCCCCCAGCACATGTCCGTAAAATGAAACACATCAACCAAGATGCCAAGGGGCTTTCTCCTGGATGCAGGTTCATTAAGTTCTAGCAAGTGGCTCAACAGAGCCAGGTTTCTGCAACTTCCACACCTGGTAGATCAGTTCTCAGCCCTGCTTGCGCATTGGTATCACTTGATGGTCTTAAAACAAGCTATCCCTGGGCCCCATTCCTGGAAATTCTGATTTAATTAGTTTGAGAAAGATCCCTGGCATCAGTATTTTAAAAGAAACTCTCCAAATAATTCTAATGTGAAGCCAGGATTGAAAGCCACTGAACTGGAGCATCTTAGGTGGGTCCAGCTGGGGAAGTATCTAATAGTTACAGTCATTATAATGTTTTTAAAACTGGAGTACAGTTAAGAATTCTATTTTTACTTGTTTGCAAAGCTCATTCAATATGTTTAAATACATGGCACTCACTTTAGTGATAATTAAGAGTTGGAAGGGATTATAGAAACATTCGAATGATATTTAGTAGAAAGAACTTGGGTTTTGGAGACAGACTTGAGTTGGAAGGTCGTTTAGTTCTTAAAATTACTAGCTGAGAAATCTTAACCACTTAACCCTCCTAAGCTTGAGTTTCCTCATCTGTATATTGTACATAATAAATCCTAATTTATTGACTTGTTAAAAGGAATAAATGAGACTTAAAGCCTCTGTCATGTGAGTAAACACACAGTAAATATTATTACCCCCCTTTTCATACAGAGGAGAAATTTTAGGCAAAAAAAAACCAACAAAAACCCCTCTGCTGTGTGTCTTCCTTAATAATACAGTTAACTAGCCTAAACTCTGGGACTAGAACTGATGACTTCTAGTGAGGACCTGGTTCTTTTGCAGAATCACAGTAACGTGGCCAGTATATTAATTAGAAACAGTAACATCTTTCCCATTATTAAGGTTTGCTTCTAGATGACTATTACCTTTAATGGCCCAAATCATCATATTTCCTTTTACTCCTCTTTCTTTGGCTGCACAATTAAATTTACAAGAAGCAAGGAGGTTAGTGCAGGGCAAGGCATACCTTATGCGGCAGTAGCAATAATATGCTTCAGAACAGATAATACGCTGCTTCAAATGAGAGGAAGCTGCTAAGGATGGTTCCTTTCTGGGCAGTTGTAGGTCGTACAACTCTCTGAGCTTAAATATGATTCTAGAACTGTGCTGTTCAATTCTATCGTCCTAGCCTCATGTAGCTAATTAAAATACAATTAAAATGAACTAAAATTAAATAAATTTTAAAAATTTAGTGACTCAGTTGTATTGGCCGCACTTCAAATGCTGACTAGGCACATGTGGCCAGTGGCTGCTGTATTGAATGGCACAGACATAGAACATTTTCATCATCACAGAAAGTTCTCCTGGTCAGCGTTGTATTAGAGGACCTGTGTGTTGAGGTTGCTCTATTAATAATTGTTAATTATTTAACTATAAAATGGGGAAAAAGGCGGGCTGTGATATGAAAATAATCTGCGAGGAAGACTACAGGAAGAAAGAGAAAATAGAGTTTGTCTTTCCGAATTGACATCTGGTAATTGACAGTTGAAGCAAGAATATACTGTCCCCTAGGATAGCAAGCAGAAACACCCTGGCTAAAGAGTTCATTATGCTTATGTCTGAAAGGCTGGGGATGGTATGTCTGATACAAAGGTCTGGCAGCCAGTGCGCCTACTGGGCTCCCAGTGGGTTCCTGCTGGCAGCTGTCACCATGGCAACACTCAAGATTAAGGCCGGAGCCCTGAAAGCAGCTGCTCTCGCACCGTTGCCCCATGTCTCACACTTATCCTGAGTGGTCCTAACCACAGTCTAATCAATCAATCACTGTGAAATCCCCAGAGAGCTCAATTTAAGTACAATTTATTTCAGTAAAAAGTAAGACTTGGAAAGAAGTTCAGGCATTAAATCTAATCAGCAAATATTATGTTCAGCCTCTTTCTGTTAAAAAATCAAAACATAAATTTCACTGTATCCTGTTGCTGTATTTGATTCTCAGGTAGGAAGCAATGTCCCCTTTCCTTGCATTAAGATAAAGTTCCTCATTCAGTGTAAGTGTGGTAGTTTTTCATGCTGTTCACAGTGATTCTGTTCTCCTTCCAAGCACATAGTAGGATAGCATTACCCAACCCCCTTTGTTTCTATGAAAGATTAAAGTATCTTTGTTCGGAGTCAACTAAGACAATAGGAAGTAAAATGCAATTCTATTTCTGCCCATCTGACTTATTTTGGTCACTGCAATTGTAGTGGAAGTGACATGTTACTTCCAGCCAGAAATCCTTAAGAAACAGTGAGCGATTAACCACCTTCCTCCCGCTGCCTGCAATGTTTCAGATGCTGGAAGTTTCCATCAGTCTCAATACTTGCGTGAGGACGGCTTGGAGCGGAGTGCCCCTCCCATTTAAGATGGACCTGACGTGAGACCAGGTTTCAAACCATTGAGATTTAGAGGCTTGTTTGCCCCTAAACATAATTTCGAATCTCTTGACTAACACAGTGGATATAGTAAAATAAAAATAAAAGAGTGAAAAATCTACTGAGAATGAATAATTTCAATGTAAACTGTTAATCTCAAGAGTATCCTATCTCTTGCTGGTCAACTTAAATTTAAAAAAAAATTAGTTTAATAGTGTGATTACTTCCATGCCAATATCATTTGTCCTGCAAGCAAAATTTACTAGTCTTGGTTTAAAGTAAAAAATTAGCCTTATACTAGCAACTGAATTTTTCTACTCAGACTTCTTGATGGCAAAGTGCATATAAAGATATTTGACCATACCTATATATAGATTTTAAATTTTTAAATAAAATATTCCAGTCCTTATGTTTAAATAAAAAAAAAACACGTACACAGCCTGTGGGAAAGGTGGATGATATATATAGCACCTAATGTGCTAAGTTAGCACATTATTTGACATTTTAAAGATTATTTGGGGGGAACTCCTGGGGAACATTGTGGAAGACATATATTTTATTTTTATTATTTTAGATACAATTGTTTAATTTTACTAGTTCATTCACGATTCAACATAGTTGATTCTGAATGATTTTTGGATGTTACAAAATGCCAAATAGATTTTTAAAGTATTAATACTTGTCACAAAGTTATAGTCCAAACAAGAGAACAAAAAAGAAATTCAAGATTGCTCTGTACAATGACAGCCTCCTTATTGTAAGCATATAGTCTTCAAAAAATGCAGCTAATTTATATATATCAATCCTGATATGTGTGTGTGTGTGTGTGTGCTTGTGTGTACCTCATCCATCACCTCAAGTAGTTTTTGAAATTAGATGTAACTATAAAAGTTTAAAGAATTAAAACATTTAAAGCAATCATATTACTTTATAAATCACAAATCCTATCATTGGACTCTAACCATCCACTGGGGATAATTAATATAAAAATCAAAGAATAAGTCTGGTGGATTTTATAAATGCCATGGCTGAAATTTCCCTTCTTTTACTCTGATATTCAGGAAATAAAATCTACTTTAGCAACATTTTTTTTTTTTTTTTTTTTTAATTCAGGAAACTTAGAAGTTAAGCAGGATGCCTCGGTGTTATGAATGTCCTCCCACTTGTCTTCAGAATGGGATCTAGGACGTTCTGCCTGTCGGCCAGTAAGGGGAGCCATCACAAAGTAATTATGAACACATTTCCATGACAACCTTTCCTCTTAGAATGAAAGTTTGTGAGGGTTTTTCTAATGTACGTCTTGCTCTTCAGCGAATTTTCTAGGTCATCACTGACCATGCTTTGTCTGTGTGCTCGCAGGCTGTCATAGCAGTGGGCCAGCAGATAGTAAGTGCTGTGGAAAAGCTCAGGTGCTGTGCTGTTTCTTTGGAGTCCTTTTTTCCCCATGTCCCAGGCTTTTTGAAAAAGCCTCTATAACATAGGATCCAGGCCAAAGGCTCTGATCTGAGTCCTGCTGTTGCTTTAATGTGTGCCCCTACTCAGGTCTCTTTATTAACTCCTCTCACCCCTCGAATAATAAATGTAAATTACATGTTTCTTTCAAGTCCACCTACCCACTTCTTTCAGGAAAAGCCATTTGTTTCCATGCACCTGGAGCTAATTCTCACTTCTTGCATCTTATCCACTGAGCCAACCTCCTGCCCTGCCGCCTCCCCCCAGACTCCCCTAGATGCCATTTTACCTCTTCTGGTGGCCTGAGCACCTCTGTTTTCAGGTTGGCCCAGAATGAAAGAATTCTAACATTGAGTTTTCCCAGGTATGGTATTTCTCTGCATTGTTAGTGATATCTCAAGAGACGAGGTATAGCGTTTGAGTGTGGCACATAGCCAAGCATAGATGTTTCAGGAAAAGTCAATAATGCATATTACAAACATGTTTTGGTGATCAAACACAGCCTCCCAGCTATAGGTCTCCCATAGAAAAGTGAGGCAATTATCTCAATCAGTCAAGTGAAAAGGTCCATTTATGCTTCAATTCTCTGGCTAATTCAGGCAAAAGTAAAATTTTCATCTGAATGATCTCAGTAATTGGCTTGCTGCTCTGCTTTACCAGTGAAAGCTTGACAAAGAGGCAGAGGCTGTTCCATACCGATAGGGAGGTGCTGATCATCGGGAACTCGTGCATACAAAACGGCTATGAGAAAGCACATTAGCAGCGGAAACTTTGTTGAGAAATTTCAACAAAGGCAGCTCTTAACCATAGATTATTAGGTGAACCTTAGAATTCAATCTTTCTTTCCTTCTTTCCCTTCCCTTGTCCATCGTTAGTCCTCTTTTAGTGTTTCTGGTCTAGAGCAAGTGTACCTCTACGTGCAACTCAGGGAATCTATGCATTACCCTTCAATCCTTCCTCTCCCTTCATCTGCCTGCATTCAGCCCTTGACATATGTTTTGAACAGGTTGCCCCCTCGATGTTCTCATGGCCCTTGCCTTAGTTCAGGCGAGCGTTGGTGCTGGCTTGAGTATACACTCATTTAATGGTGATTTATGGAGGCTCTTCCATGTGCAGCCACAATGCTAGGTACTGCAAATACAATAATAAACAAGGCTACTTCCATCGATCATGGCTACTCTTTTTTTAAAAAAATAAATTTATTTTATTTATTTATTTTTGGTTGCGTTGGGTCTTCGTTGCTGCGAGCTGGCTTTCTCTAGTTGCGGTGGGCGGGGTCTACTCTTCGTTGCGGTGCATGGGCTTCTCATTGCGGTGGCTTCTCTTGTTGCGGAGCACGGGTTCTAGGTTCTAGGGCTTCAGTAGTTGTGGCGTGTGGGCTCAGTAGTTGTGGCTCACGGGCTCTAGAGCGCGGGCTCAGTAGTTGTGGCGCACGGACTTAGTTGCTCCGCGTCATGTGAGATCTTCCCGGACTAGGGCTCAAACCTGTGTCCCCTGCATTGGCAGGCGATTCTTAACCACTGCGCCACCAGGGAAGCCCCCGATCATGGCTACTCTTAATCGGTTTCTCTGCTTCCTGTCTTGTACACCTCTCCCAATCCATTCTATTTTGCTGTCAGACTTACCCTTTTAAAACTCTGAGTGGAATAAAACTCGCCACTGCTTAATAGCCAAAGTCCTAAGTATGACATACAAAGACCTTGATGATCTGCCATTGACTTCGTGTGCATTCTCCCTTTTTGCCTCTCTTGTGGTCTTATATTTGGTGAACCTGAACTTTGCGCACTTGCCTGAGATAGCTACTTTGATCGGAAATGCCCCTTCCCTCCTTCATCTGGCTGACTTACACCTGCACTGCTCTATTACTTGGTTTTAATTATTAATATTATTCTCCCTATATTATGAAAACTTCCGCCTTTCTAGACTTTTAGCGATTTTTTTCCACAGGGAATAATTTCCAGAGTCTTTGAGTATCTGAAGAAAACTTCTATTTAGAGTAAACATCAGTTCTTTAACTAGGCCTGTTTTGTTGTCGTTCTTAGCCTCTTTACAATTCAGGAAGTGGATATTCTTCTTAAACTGCAGTAACCAGAATTGAAGTCAGCACTCCATGGGAGGAGGAGGGGAATCTATCATGAAGGACAAACCTTAGTTAAAGACTTTACATTTATCTCTTAAGTCTTACACATCTTCACTTCCTTCTTTTGAATCCTAAATCTGTGATGAACATGGGGATGTCCCAACCCCATTCATTTCAGGGCTAACTTGTTATCTCTCTTTCAGGGATGGCCTCAGCTACAGAGAGATGCCTTGCTTAAAAGCATGACCAACCTGGGGTACTCACATGCCGTGACTGATCACAGCGGGCTTAAAGACCTGACATTCTTGGCTCATCAGGGGACAACTCCAATGGGCCATATTGGCTCTGGAACTCCCTGTGAGTTGTTCTGAGGCTGCATCTCAGTTCAACTGATTCCGCTGTTTAATTGTTTCCACTTCCTTGCTTCCACGGTTGTTGATACCTAATAAATATCTGCATGTCAATCTCCATTTTAGAATCTATTTCTAGAAAACCCAATCTGACATTTGTACCAGAAATGGTCCACAAAAGGCAATCAGTATGATGGAATTTTGGTGCTGCACTTGCCGCTTGGCTAGTAATGTGGACCCCATCACTGATGATATTATATATGGAGCACAGATACTTCCTGGCCCAAGGTGGCAGTCCAATGGGGATGGTAGAACCCTAAAACAATAGAGGACAGGTAGTGGCACATAACTGCTAAAAGCCGGGAGGTTGCAATTATCATAATTAGCGGCAGAGTCAGAGTGGCAGTGAAGGGTCCTGACACAGAGAGCTATGGAAATGGTTCATAGAAACTGGTATAATGCGACAAAAAATAGATGGGCAGCCAACACAAGTACTACTCAGTTTATACCATCACAAGAAATTAGGATGGATGACTAGGAGCCTGAAGGCAATCACCCCAATAAAAGATCAAATATCTCTTGCCCATTTTCTAGACCTGGGTTAGTTTTCAGACTCAGGCTGATTGACCCAAGAGGAGGCCAGATCCCTAGGAGGAAGGACCCAGCTATATCATACAAGTATACATGGTAATGGTTCCCCAGTCCTCCTGAAAAGGTACCTACAACCATTTACTTAGATGCCTGTGCACCAGGGAAAGGGGAATATCCCAACATTTAAGGACTATTTGACACTGAATTAGACTTGACAATGACCTGGAGAACTGAAGCCTCACTATGAGCCCCCTGTTCAAGAGGTGATCTATAAGAACCAGGAAATAAACAGTGTCCTGGTTAAGGTCTGGCTTAAGTCCACTGGGTCTGTAGACCCATCCAGTGGCTGGTTCCCCTGTCTCCGACTACATAATTGAGATTGGCATATTTGGTATGTATGAAATCCCCACATAGGACATTTGGCTTGTGGGATAAAGGCTATAATAGTGAGGAAGGCCAAGAGGAGATGTCTGAAAACGTTCCTGCCCCCTCCCCCTAATCAAGGTAAAATTTAAAAACAAGTTTGCATTCCAGGGAGGATAGTGGAAATTAGTGGTACCCTTAAAGACCTAAGGATGCAGGGGGGAGGTCCCATCACATCTCCATTTAAGTCACCTGAGCCCCTGCAGAATGCAGATGAATCCCGGAGAATGAGAGTATATTACTGCAAATTCAACCAAGTGGTAACCGCAATTGCAGTTGCTGTGCCAGATGTAATATCTTTGCTAGAGAAGGCTAACCAAACTCAGGTACATGGGTGAGACCATTGATTTGGCAAATATATTCCCTTCTATTCCAATTAGAAAAGAGGATTGAAATTATTTGCATTCACATGGAATAGGTGACAATATGTATTTAGTTTTGTACTCTGTCATAATACAGTACAAAGAAATCTTGACTCCCTGGATATCCTGCAGAATACCACCCCACTTATGATATTATGCTAATCAGGCCAGATGAGTAATAAATGGTCAGCATGAATGCTGAAGGTCTTGGTAAAACACAGGAGCTCTAAAGGGCAGGAGATAAGCCCTTTGAAGATTCAGAACCTGCCACATCAGTATAATCTTTGGGGATCCCGTGGTCTGGGGCATTCCAGGACATCTCCTTCACAGTAGAGATAAATTATTGCACTTCCCACCATGAAGAGGGAAGTACAATACCTGGCAGGACTCTTCAGGTTCTGAAGACAGCATATCGCACATCCGGGAATACTGCTCTGATCATAAATTGGGCAACGTGACTGCCAGCTTGGAGTGAACATAGAGCAGATGAGGTCTATGTAGCAAGTCTTGGTTACAGGGCACAAACCCGGCAGACGCTACGACAACAGAGGTACCAGTGATGGCAAAAGAGGTGGTGTGGAGATTAGGGCAAATGCCAGTTGTAGAATCACAACCCAGGCCCAGGGATCAAGCCATTGACATTTGTAGCAGTAATTTATATGCCTTTTGAAAAACAACTCAATATATTACTGAGGCCTTGTCGAGAATAAGTATCTGACTAGGGGACGCCAAGTGACCATGCCTCTGGAACCATGTCTCCGGAGCTGGTTTCCAACAAAGCCACTAAGTCAAAAGATAAGGCAGGGCTAGCAGCAAGTCCATGGTAAGATCAAAGTAGAAAAACTGGGATTAAGCACAGATCAGACTGGAAGGCACAGGAAGCTTCATGAACAGGTAGCCCCACCTTCCATGTCATCCACCACTGCTGTGCCAGCGCCTCTGCCTCAGCTCACCCTCACTCCATGTGGAGGATTCCTTATGGCCAGCTGATGGAGGAGGACAAAGAGTTGAATTTTGTTTGGAAGGTGGATGCAATGTAAGCCGAAAATGGATGGCAGCTGCTCTGCAGCCTCACTCAGGGGTAGTTTTGAAAGACAGTGGCTGGGGAAGATCCGGGCAGAGCATCAGTGGTGCACCTGGTTGTTCTCCTGGTGTGGAAGGAGAAACGGCGCTGTTAGAATATGTGGATCATGAACAAAAGTGAATGGCCTGGCCGACTGGTCAGGGGCCTGAAGGGAGAGAGCTCGGAAAATTAGGGAAAAGGAGGTCTGGGGTAGGATCACGCGGGTGGACATAGGGGAGTGGGCGCATGATGTGAAGATCGTAGTATCGCATGTTAACGCTGACCAGACAGCATCCACAGCAGAAGGGCCACTAAACAGCAGGACGGATCTGTGCTGCCCAATACTTTGTCCACTATCCACATGTGGCTCTTCCAAACTGAATCAGGCCCTCAGTGAAAATACATACCGGATTTTAAAAGACTTAGGAGTACAAAAAAAGAAGAATGTAAAACAATGTTTTTTTAATTGATTACATGTTGAAATGATAATGTTTTATATATTAGGTTAAATAGAATATTTTGAAATTAATTTCATCTTTTTTTTAAACTATTTTTAATGTGGCTACCAGAAACTGTAAAATTACATGTGCAACACACCCTTGTGGCTCACATTATATTTGCTTTGGATAGTACTGGTGTAGGCAGAACTCAGCCAGCTGACAGCAGCCAGCCTCAGCCACTGGCTACTCCAGTGCTGCTGTGATAGGCACATGAATTGGGTGGCAGCAGAAGATAGGAAGGCTGGGCCCATGAGCATGGCCTTCAATTTACCAAGGTCGATGAAGTTACAACTACTGCCAAATCTATAGAATGCCAGCAACAGAGACTCATGCTGGGCCCTCGATATGGCACTGTTCTTCTGAAATCTAACCAGACACTTGCTGGCAAATTGATTACATTGGACTTTCTTACATCCTGGATGGACAAGAGATTGCTTTTTGCTATTGTTGTTGTTTGTTTGCTTTTAATTAAAAAATATATATATTCTAAGTCTGATTTTGCCTTTCTTAGCTGCAGGGTTTACAGTATATATGATCGGCCCATATGGGGTCCCATTTAACATCATATCAGAGCCGTGAACTAACTTATAGGAAAGGAGGTATGGAGTGGGCCCATGACCACAAGATCCACTGGTCATATCATGGACTCAGTAGCTGCCAGCCTGACAGAGTGTTGACTGACCTGCTAAAGATGCAGTTGGAGTACAAGTTTGGAGGTGATACTCTATAGTAGGGGTCCCCACCCCCCGGGTCACAGGCCACTACCGGCCTGTGGCCTGTTCGGAACAGGGCTGCACAGCAGGAGGGGAGCGGCGGGCGAGCGAGCGAAGCTTCATCTGCAGCTCCCCACTGCTCGCGTTACTGCCTGAACACCCCCTTGGACCCCACCTCAGCCCCCTGTCAGTGGAAAAATTGTCTTCCACGAAACAGGTCCCTGGTGCCAAAAAGGTTGGTGACTGCTGCTCTATATGATGGGGTACCGTGCTTCAGGATGCAGTATATACGTTGGTTCAAAAACCTTTATATACTATTACATCCCCAGGAGAAAGAACACACGGGTCTAGGAACCCAAGTGTTCCTTCCATGGGGTGAAAGCAGAAGTGGCCCCACCTAACATGACCCACTGGGGAAAACTGTGCATCCTATTCCACAACTCTCTAGGCTCTGCTGGGTTAAAGGCCCTAGTTCCCAAAGGAGGCACACTTTTATCAGGGGACTAAAGATTCCCATAGAATGTAAGCTGCTCCCTGGGCATTTTGGGCAGGGAGAAGAGTCGCCATCTTGATTATCAGGAAGAGATGGGTCTATTACACAATGGGAGCAGGAAGGAATATCAGTGCACTAAGATGCCTCTTGGTCTGAGTCATACCACCAAGTAAGCCACGAAGATTAGCAGAAGTGGTTGCTGAAGATGAGGAGAATGTAGAAATTATAGTGAACCGGGGAGATGATGAATATCAGTGGTGGTTCTAAGGCCAACTGCAGGGGCAAGAGCTGTAGTTTATTCTGCTAACGAAGCTCTTCTAAGTATTCCTGAATCCTGGAAGGCCTGCTCCCTGAAATTCAAATGAAGAAGTGGGTCTGAATTATGGACTGTGGAAGACACAGAGCTGTGCCACCTTCAAGGATTCCCCTTCAAGGAAGGACTTTCCCAGCTTCTGAGAGTGCTCCTAGCAAACAGCCTCCAGCTTTTGGCTCTTTTCAGGCATTTCTTCTATTACAGAGTACCAACTCGCCCCAGAGCACTCCCATCCCAGGGGACCACCTCCAGTAACTGACTGTGGGGTGACTAGGAAAGCCCAGCCATTTTCAGCCCCCAGGCTCGGAGGAGCCCTTTATGCTCCAGAGCACCCAGGTGGGAATGGCTGGCCGGGGCTTTGTTGCATCTGTTTTGTACCTTGAGTTCTCCCTCTTGCTCACCTGCGTCCTCCTCCAGCTTCCATGAGTTATTGGTCCCTAATGAAAATCCCGCTTGCTGAACTCCATCTCAGCACCGCTGCCTGAGAGCACAACCTACAACCCCAGCCTTTGAAAGGTTCAGCCCTCTCCTCTGTACATTTCTCATTCTCTCTCTCTGGTGTCCTCTTAAAACACCCATTCATTCCCAATCTCACATCTTCATCTGAGCTCTAGATTCATATTTCCTTCTGTCCATTTGGTATTTTCACTGAGTATTCCAGCCACAATTCAATGTCCAAAATGAACACACCTCTTCCTCCTTGTAACATCGTCATTTCTGTTAACGAGATATCCATTCTCTTAAGTCCTTCCCTGTACTCGACCTGTCGTACTTTAAGCTCATCCTCTTTTTGCTGCTCGCTAGCTATTTATTTATTTATTTATTTATTTATTTATTATTTATTTATTTATTTTGGGCTGTGTTGGGTCTTTGCTTCTGTGCGAGGGCTTTCTCCAGTTGCGGCGAGCGGGGGCCACTCTTCATCGCGGTGGGCGGGCCTCTCACTGTCGCGGCCTCTCCCGTTGCGGAGCACAGGTTCCAGATGCGCAGGCTCAGTAGTTGTGGCTCACGGGCCTAGTTGCTTTTCGCTGCTCTTAATCTCTCACACCTAAGTAGGCTTTCAAATAACCAACGTTTTCTCTGTCATCATCATCAGGACCCCTATCTTTGCTTGTCTGGAGGGGATCTGCCTGTCTTGCTCAGCTCTGCCCCCTTGTAATCTAGCAAAGTGTCCTAAACAGAGTAGGTCCTTGACGATGATTTTCTGAATGAGTAATGACTGCAATACCTACAAGGACGATTTTTACTCTGGTGTTCCCATCTTCCCAAACTGTCTGTGTCCTGCAACCACACTGATTCCACTCTACTAAACATCACTCTTATTTGGTTGAACTTCCTCTTCTAACCCCTTCAAGACTTCCCTGTTTCCCTAAGGATACAAGTCAGACTCTCCAGACTGGTCTTCAGAGCTTTGCAATATCTGAATCGATTCTCCTCATCTGATGCTCATTTGTTCCTGAATGTAAATCATCTGCTCTTAGCAACGTCCTTCTACTCTACACAGAAGTGGGTGATTTGGTCCTGACTCAGCCCTTCCTCAAGCTGTTCCACAACATGGAATCTAGAATGTCCCCACCAGCCGAATTTCTTCCTCCTCCTGAATCTGACACCCTCTCCACACTTTCAGCCACGCATCCTTCCCTCATCTGAACTCCTACAAATGCACCACTCAGTTTTTTACTGCACATACATCAGTTATCATACTTTAAGCATCTACTGTGTTCTGGGCGCTAAGCTGGATGCCAAGGACATGGCGAGTAAGAAGACACATTCTCTGTTCTCAGGGAGTCCTGTAGAGGGATTAGGTACCTAAATAAGTGCAGTGAGACTTAAAGGGAGGGGCGCTAATAAACGTCTGCATTAGGCATAAAAGAGCAGGTAATCAATCTTCAGGAAAATCAGAAAGGCAACATAAAGGAAGGGGCATTTGAGTTTTCTCTTGAAAAATAAGAAGTCATTATAATTGTGCTGTCAGGATGGGGTGTGGAGTGTATACTCTGGGCAAAAAGGGAGGAAGAGAAAAAATAGGGTAGTAGGCAAAGTCTAAGCAGTCTGTCTGTGGGCAAGGGAAGCAAAGAGAGAGCCTGATGAGCAAAATGGCTGGAGAGGTTTGCTGTACCCAGATCTTAGGTGATCTCGTGGGGGCATTCCAAAGAGTTTGGGTTTTATCTTGTTGGCAATGAGGAAGGAAGAGTACAGAAGAGTTGTTACGTGAGCAACACCATCAAATTTGCCTTTGGGGATGATCACACAATCACATATTATTATTTAACTTTCAAAAATACAGACCAGTGTCCAGATGTAAGAAAAACAAGTTGTTTGAAGACAGTGACCTGCACATAGTAGGAGATTAGGAAGGATCCATTGTCTTTTCTCTTCATTCTGCTGCCAATAAAAAGAAGTTTGGTTACCTTAAGTCAGCATTATCAAATAGATAGGCATATATATGTACTTACGTGTACATATATATTCTAAACCCCAAATCACACAGATTCTGCTTTAAGCAAAGCGAAACACAAATACTACTAAACAGGTGAATTGCAGGATACTACTTGCAAAAGATTGGATTTGTCTTGGTGAAAATATCCTCCCCGGTTTCCTTGGGATAGGATGTTCCTCTCTGGCCCTCATGTGTGTTTACATGTCATTACTTGATGACAGGGTTGAAGAGTTGAGGAGGAAACATTTTATTAAGCACGTCCACTTAGAGATCAATCATTATAAAGTTAGCACATCTTTGAGATGATAAAGTAATGAGTCATTTCACAGGAACTGGCTTCACACACAACTTTTCAGGAATGTATCTTTTGTACCAGGGGAGGGAGGTATTCTTGTGTGTGTGTGTGACGGCTCAGAAGGTAAAAACAAAGGATTTACACAAAATGCAACAAAAATGCAACGGTAGATACAACTTAGAAACCGGTTTTACTCTGCTGCAAACAAATGGACAAGATATTGTACAATATATAATGAAAAGTACAGCATAATACAAGTGCCACTAATAAAAGAAACTTAAGGATCAGACTTAAAAATGCTTATTTGTAATAGATATATATATATACACACTGCAATAAAAAGCCACAATAAATACACGAATTTCCATGTCATTCATAATAAATACTGAAAATATAAATACAGAAGACTACAGCTAATATGAATAAATTATTACAACATAAGGTCCAGGTTAAGTTCTGTTGAATATTATTGTAGCTTATTTTATATACCCTTTGGCATCTTTGATGTTGTAACTTATACACAAGAGAAATCAATCTAGAAACTACGTGACATACAACATGACAACTTAGTGTAAAGTGAAGGTATGTATGAATTGTAGTTTGATTTTCTTCCCTTTCAACCTTTCTAAATGATTAGATTGAACATAACAGTAATAAAATATCTATTGAAATACTGTTGAAATTGAGTAAAACTCATAATAGGAATCAACTAAAAGATAAAACCAATCACAATGTTGAAAATGTTACAGTGGATTGATCTCACTGGTTTTAGATACTTTTTTTTGGCCAGCGAAATCCAAAAGACACAAAACAAAACAAAAAACACCCCCACAAATACTCTCAAAAGACTTCCCTTGTGTAAAAACCATTCCCAATGTCCGAATGGTTCAATGTAGACTGAAAGATAACACCCAAGTGCTTTGGATCATTTGATCTACCATTACATTCAGCTCACTAGATTTCACCAAAATTTGCAAACGTACCAAATTTCTATGGCAGCTGGAAAGTGGGCACACAGTTGATGTCTAAGACTATGATGGAGATAAAGATACTGCAAAAGGTGACATTTGTCTATGCAACCAATTATACATATACATTTTAAATGGGGAGAATGCATTTTTGACCAATGTCAAATGACCTTTTCCTATCAAATTGTTATACCCTGTGACATTGAGGGAAACACATTGAAATAACAAAGTGCCATTTTCTGCATTAACAGGCATTAACCAGTACATATGTATTAATAGTTCTATCTTAAGAGGCTATTACACCAGAAATGCAATAAACTAAAATGAAAGCAGATCAACTTTACTAAGACACAATAAAGGCTGAGGTTCTCAGGAACGGAGTTGTAATCTACAGGTTTTTTTTTTTTTTTAACTATTTCTGTACTGTAAATGTCTAGCGTTTATTTTACATCAAACACTTTTGAAACGTTTCACAAACTACGCCTCGGACTTATTTCCAAAGAGGTGTCTAGAGTCAATTAAAACATGGGCCAAATGATTCAACATTCTTTACATAAGCATTCTATAGCTTTTTTTTTTTTTAAAGCAAAAAGGTTATTTCCCCTAATGTTATTTGTGGGGAGCAACCACGCACTGATGTGGCTGTCATTTCACAAGAGCATCTGAGTTGGGGGACATAAGCAGCTGTACCTAGATTGGAAAAAATCCCATGGAGAAAGGAAACATCGATTTTGAGGGTGTTCTTCATTTTCCGGTTAGTTCTGACTCTGAGTTGGAGGCAACTCTGAACAAACAGAAGAAGCTCTCTGCAGGGGGTGCTTGGGTCAAGTGATGTAACCAGGAAAAAATCACCACCCTCCCGGATTCCTTTCGTTTTCAGGCCTTGTCAAGATGACAACTTTTTAAATCATTTTGCTGATCCCTGAGAAGGCAAGCAGCCACTGTTTTAACAACATGGGCACAAGGCTGGGATCAAATGGTAGCTGAGTAATTCTCTGGAGTCGTTTCATTCCACACCAGACTCTCCACAACCAGTCACTTCCCCAGAAAAAGTGGAAAAACTTGAGATTCTCATTTGTCATTTTCAGGGTATAGAAAGATGAGTAAGAAGGTACTTATTTAGGAGCAAGAAGGTAGAAAATGCTCACTTTTTGTAATTGTAACTTCTCAGAAAATTGAACAGTTAAAAAGTGGATTCACTTGATCCTAGTGCTGATGTCTGTCACCGGGGATCTGAAACAGTCACTTTCCCTGACATCACAGCAATGGTAAAACAAAAGAGAAAATAAAAACGAACAAACAAAAACTACAGCCATATTCGTTGAGAGCAGGTCACGTTACTGAACACTGTCCCAATACCCACATCTTTATTTTTAAAACTCTGATTTCTTAGGAGACTCATGGAATCATCAAATGTAACAAACATCAAAGGTAGGGGAAACCTAACTTTCCGATTCTCCCGGTACAGTGGCCCAAATCACCACAACTGTTGCCAGGTGCCTAACTCACAAAGACTGGCCAAGATATTTTCGTACTGTGAGAAAAACCTAGGAGGACTGGATTGTGTTGCCAAGGAAACTGCCTTCCCTAGAGATGTTAAGAATAGATGGGTATCTATCCTGTAGAGCATGCCTGAGTGACTGTCCTCCCTGGAGGTAGATGGATGAGCCAGATGACCTCTGGAGATCTCTTCTAGTCTCAGGGCTATAAAATTTGAAGAATACAGAAGAATCTCAAACTTTCCATTATTCACACACAGTTGGCCATTGTGAGTATCTTTGAAAAGATGAAACTATTCTGAGATACCCGTTTGGCATGACTAGTGCCTAATGAATCAAGATTCAGACAGTAACCTTTGGCAGTGGACCCTATTTGATTATGGTACAAAGGAAATGACTTGCCAACTACTAAAATTTAAAATCAATTATATTCAGATATAATTTGGGTATCATTAAACCATCCAAGGATCAACACTAGATTAAAAACAAAACCAACTAATCTCAGGCAATTTATTTTCTAGGTTTAAGTATTTAGATTTTTCCTCTTTAGGAGAATTCAGATTTGGATTTTATTTTATTTCTTCTTTCTCTTTCATATGTAAGTATCATTTCAAAATGGTATATAGATCTTTGAATTTTTTTTTAAAAATGGGCACTTTATATATGGCTAAGGAGGAAAGCTTGGTGGCCAACATAAAAAGGAAGAACAAAACAAAATTGGATAAATTATGCTACAAAGTTAGAAATTTCAACCTTATTTTTTTTTTATAAATTTATTTGATTTGTTTATTTTTGGCTGCGTTGGGTCTTCGTTGCTGAACGCGGGCTTCCTCTAGTTGCAGCCAGCGGGGGCCACTCTTCATTGTGGTGCGTGGGCTTCTCACTGCGGTGGCTTCTCTTGTTGCGGAGCACAGGCTCTAGGCGCACGGGCTTCAGTAGTTGTGGCATGTGGGCTCAGTAGTTGTGGCTCACGGGCTCTAGAGTGCAGGCTCAGTAGTTGTGGTGCACAGGCTTAGTTGCTCCGCATCATGTGGGATCTTCCCAGACCAGGGCTTGAACCCGTGTCCCCTGCATTGGCAGGCGGATTCTTAACCACTGCGCCACCAGGGAAGCCCCTCAACCATATTTTTTATAGGTTCCCTATTTAGAGACAACAGCAAAACCATATTAGGAGGCCACATCCCTGACCAGGTCGTTTCGGGTCTTACCCAGTGTGGCAGGAGGGCTTGATGAAGATCTCTGGTGATAGAAGCTCCTAGACAATTTTTAAAGAGATATTTTCTAAATCAATTTCCTTCCTAATACTCATTAATAAATAACGTTTAAGATACTGCTAAGCCAGATAAAAATATTGGGAGAAAGCCACAAGAGAGAGGAATACCTAGCAAAGAAGTATTCCAAAATTGCAACTAAAACCATTCAAACAAGGTCACATAAATTAACTTAGACAAAGGCAAGGCTAATTTCTACCATAAATCTGTCTTTTCCTAAATGCTTCTAATCAATATACATTATCTTTAAAATATTTAAGTGGCCTCACATGTCACTAAAATGAGAATCATTGAACTGACTTGACTATCACCATGGTAACAAGAAATGCAAAGAAAGGAATGCCACCATTAGCATGTTGAACACAAATATTGTCCAAAATACATTCTATCATACTCTTGTGAAACTTCACTCTGCCAGAAACTTTTATGAGATGAAATAAAATGACACACCGGAGTTGGCTTTTCTTGAATTATAAGCAAGTGTCGAGTATCAAGTGAAAACAATTACCCTGTATAGTGGTATATTTATCACAAGTGAAAGAAAGTAGTCAACAACCTGACTGAAATCTTTGAGATTCATTTTCCATGAATGTAACAAGTACCTGTATTTACTAAAATCCCAGGCTATACGTTAGATTACAAAAATTGCATATAAAAGACGAACTGGTTTAGGCTTTGAATCTGGTTGTATAGACCTTCCTGTTTGATTCTGTCTGATTCACCACTGTCAGGATACGGAAATCAAGGCATTATTACACTTATTATCCAGACAGTACAAAATTAGACTAACACCACGACTGCTCACCAGGTAAAATCCAGGTCATATCAAGCTTCTGAATTTGAATTTCTGATAAGAAAGAAAAAAAACCAAAACACTTGCATTGGTTAGAAAGGGGGAGGGGAGCCTCATGCTCCCCATTCTATGAGAGGAGTTGAAATAAAACTTAGAAGTGACTGTTTTAAGCAGTCACATTGAATACACAGATTTGGCAGGTAAAATATTAAAGAGCTCTTTTATTTCCATATTCATTACTTTTGACAAGAGTCTATCAGTCTTTTTAATATAAAATGTGTTTAAATCTTTAAAACAGTTTCTTTAGCATGCTGTAGCTCTGTGTTTTTATTTTTTTTAAAGCATCGAATGATTTTTAGATCGGAAGGTGAAATTGATGGGGATAGTAGGTCACAGATGTGAACACCCACTGGGCTGTGAGTGTCCACATTGTAATTGACCCTTCTAGGTTTGGGGCTGCCATTTATGAATCTAGTTTTTCCAGTATAATAAAATTCTAGTTTGTCAGCTCTGTTGAAACTTTATGGTTCCTAGGAGACACCACCATTTATTAAGCTTATATTCCATCCTCAACCCCCCCGACACGTCTATAATTCTAGTGAGTTTTCAAATTGCTGATATTCAGTTAAATTGTCAATTACATTCTTTAATGCTACAGAAAACATCTGATGAGCTGCGCTGTCTGTGCAAAGCTGTGGCATTTGGTTTAGGCATTTAAGTCACTCAAGTTAGCAGATCTCAGAAAGAATAATGTAATCAGTAGTGGCAAATTTGTGTTAGAACTAAGAGTGATCAAGGCTTTAAGCTTTGGTGTTGGTTGTGGTAAGAATACATAGATTTGTTCCAGTTTTGAATTACAGTTAAGTCTTGCCTAAGAAAGCATGAAGGTACTTCTCATTTAAGGTTGGTATTTCATACACTGACTACAATAATATACTCTAAACTGTCTTGGAGACAAGGAGCAGATGCCATTTTAAAGAGAAAGATTAAGTCTGTATTTGGAGAAATGGAAGGCTCATGGCACCTTTTAAAAAGGCTGTCTCAACTTCTGAGGATGTCAATTTTCTACCTGCTATTTCAATGGTTTGTATCCCTGGCTAAAAGTGAAGGCGCTGAATGACCAGTCTGTTTTCTACAATCTGCAAGGCAATGCCTTTGGAACCAGGAACTCAGGCTTAGCTATTTTGATAGGCTGTTTATAAATAGAAGTAAGAGTGATGGTGTTCTACATTGTTGTTTCAAAGGTTTCCTGAAATGTTTCCTGGGTTATGTGTGAGTCAACCTGCCTTTGAAACTGTCAGGTAGGAGTTTGTTGGTATAAATTTAGCATCACTTACATAGGTCTAACAGGGAAGAAGCAATTATCTCACAATCTCTTTTTCATTGGATTACAGTTCTTCTAGCTGAGTCCAGATTTAATTCATAAATTTCAGATGGGGGGAGAGAGGGGAGAAGGAGGATCCAGTGAGTTCCATTAATTTAGGCAAAAGAAGTTCTCTCTTTAGTCGCAGTTTGAATGTAATTAGACAAGAATTGATGTCATTATTTCTAATATCACTTTATAAAAGCACAGATTAAAAGGATTAGAATGGGGCTTGATTATTTAATTCCATTTTTCATCATTATCATAATCCCTTAGAATTTATAGTGTTTTCCCCCTCTTTTTTAACCACCTGGGACAGTTCCTCTAACATAGTAAGTGTTCAATAAGTATCTGTTAAAAGAAAGAATTGATACTTAAAACATTCTAAATATCAAGACCAAAGGATTTTAACTTGTACAACAATCTTAGAAGTTTAAACAGAGACTCAGTGATATATGTTTATAGAAAATAAATCATATATTTTCCTGTTTAATGATAACCAAACCAGAATGTTGCCTAGAAGTCATCTGTTGGAGTATAAAAATTTAAAGAGCACAATCACTTATAATCTTCTTTTTTCTTGATTAATTTGTGGCCAGTGTTTCTGTAATTCAGCTTTTATTGGGGGAGGTATTGCTGGGCCATATATGATTGTGAAGATTTTAATAATAAAATTTAATTAGTAAGTATTAATTTCACATTTTATATGTGATTGGCACTCTGGGAAAAATATAGTTTCATCACAAAGAAAAGACTGGCTTTCAAAAAGTAACCATATTCTTCAATTAACCAAAAGACATGATACAAATGGATTTTACTAACATCTTTATAATCAATGATCAAGAGATGGGAAAAACTTAAGTAATTCTCTTTCATTGACTTCTTTCTCCCAGAAGAAACCTAGAATGACAAAGGAAATGCAAGCTGTTCCAGCCACTTGACTTGCAAATCAATTTGGCCTGGATTATAAACTGGGAATTAAGCCCTAATAAAAGGTAGAGGGCTGGTGCTAAAACAACAGGGACCAAAACACGAAGCTTTGCCATTGACAGTGAATGACTAAAAAGCTGTGTGTCAAAAAAGACTATAATTTGGTTAGGCATACTACGGGGGCAATACAACAGCTGCAGGTCAGGTTACTGTGTCTTGGTATAAAGATCTGAAGAATCCACTGGCTGCATCCAGCTTGATCCCCATTTTAAAAAGCTTAGAAAAACTGTAGTGCTTTCCTGGCATGTGGGCATTTTTTGTTGAATAGAAGGTCTATTAATGGAAAAAAAAAAAAAGTCCACTGGCACACAGTGCTCTCTTAGCTTTTCTGGGAAAGGAAGTGACAATGAAATTATTCCCTCATTAGTATTATTTGCAACTTTGAACCAATATTTTTAAACTATAGCTTTAAAAATTATCTTTATTTTTAAACCACATTTTTAGATCATAAAACCCAACCAGATGCTAGGGTGGGAAAAATTCAGTACTCATTACTGGCCATTGCCTAAAATCTGTCATTCTCTGATGTGTGGTATACACCTGCTATGTATGTGTGTGTGTGTACGTGTGTGTGCGTGCATGCATGTGCGACGTCCCGGGGTGATTTAATAGGTAATCTGTGTGTGTGGTTTGTGGGAGATGTTTAGGGCTTAGGTTATGTATATGAACATTTGGAATAGAAGCTGTTGTGGCTGGAAGGTTAATCCTTCTGTGTAGCAGTGACTTTCCACCCCAGTTGGACAGATAGGGGCCAAAGCTCTGTTTTTGTTTGTTTGCCTGTTTCTAGGTTAAACATCTTTTTGGAAATGAAGCTACAAAACAGAGACCCAGCCAAACATAAACAAGTAGGTGTCAACCTTCTTGTGAAAATAAAGCTGAACTAAATTAAATATCTACCGTTTCAGAATCTAGACTGGCATTCTATCCTTCAACTCTGCCCAGCCAGAGTCACCTCTGCCCCACTCTGCCACACTGTGTTCCAAGAATAAGCTGAATACTTCACATGTAGCGGCTTCAAAGGCTTGTAATGGCCCAGCCAATATGGCACACATGATTCTTTCACGTGCTCAGATGAAGGAACAATAGCCTCTTGTCATTTTCTCTTTGGGCCTGTGCTCTTTAGATTATATAATAGGGGGAAAAATTTGGAGATCAAGCACTAAGAACTGTAACTTTGTAGACAACATGGGATATACTATCAAGATTTGAGCAAAACCCCAATCTGATTAGCCCAAAGGGCTTGTCGTTCAAAAGGAACATCCCTGCCTTCATTAATGCTACCTCCATAAGGACCAACCAAAAGCTGCTGTACTGTTAATACTAATGGTTCTAGTTTGGCCCAGTGGTGGGGTAGAGTAGGGGCAGGAACCAACTGCACAGTGGAAGAGCTGCCAAGTAAACATGTTTTCCCCAAATCAAGTCTTAGTAGAAACTTTTCCATTGGAGGACTTTCTCTAGATCAAACATTTTTTAAGTTCAACGAAATAAAATAGTATTTTTTAAGGACTTGAGATCTACAATATATTTATATCCATATTTCCAAACATCCAAGTCTAAAAGACATAAAAAATAAGTAGCGATGCAGTCACTGAATAGCAAGGCATGTCCACATTTCAAAGAGGCATAAAATGTGAAATGACATAATAGAAGGTCAAAGATATGAAACAGATTTAGCATAGTCATATTGCATTGGAAAAAAAAAAGTAGAACACACTATTTAGTTACCTAAATTAATTTACAGGAAAACGGGATCTTAGAAGTCCTCCGACGAACCAAGCGCAGATAATCTAAAGGTGGGGAGTGCATGTTTTATTTCTATCTGTCCCCTTTAATAAGAGAACATGAGGTAATTAGAAAGTATTCAATGCATTCTGGACTGTTCTGCTAATTGTCCCAGGCAAGAGAAATCAAAATGCTTCAGAAAAGTAAGGCCTAGTTGAGTATTTGGGTAGAGGCCCCCCCTTCAATCAGCTGGTCACTAAATGGAAATTTCATTATACGCTCATTGTGTAGAGATGGATTGATCACGCTGTAGAAAAAGGCTGGTTGCTGAGGTTCTGTCTCTTCCGTGTTTTCTCAGCCTCCTCTGCTTTTACCGAGTTAGGTCTTGAGAGTGGTGAAGGAAAACAGGCCATTTTTCCTTCATAAAGTATCACTGGGTGATTCCTCTATTTAATTATATGAACCTTATAATAGTTACAGATTAAAAAATGTTTTTTTAAATTTTTCATCTCAAAGAGTTCTTAGTCCCCACCCCTCACAAGGTACCATGAAGGGGCACTAAAGTGCATTTTGATGCAGGGGAGTAGAGTTTGAAGGTGCTGTCCAAGCTAAGAACCAAGATGATGCTGTTTAAAAAAGAAAGGCAATTCCTTCTACCTCCATCTCTGGAGTCATCTGAGGGAGGGCAATGAACTAGACCCTCACCAGAGGATTGTCCTAACTGTTAACTTTAGAGAAAACTGTGTAAGGACCTGCACATATAGACTCATTTATTTGTCCAAAATAGCAAAAATAGGCCTATTTCACCCTTAAGAAAGTATTTGCAAATTTGATCAGACATGATCATAAAAATGTGAATGGATTCCAGAGGCAATCCATGTGGGCATGCTTGGTGGTACTAACTATGTGTCTTCAGCTTAAAAGAACATGCTGCTGTTCGTTTTCATCAAAACATGACTTCTAACTATCATAAATAAAATACGCATGGAACAATTAAATCTTTTTCTTACAATAATTACTTTTACATTAAAAAGTCACCATCATCTTCAGATATATCGAAAATTAGGACTCTAAATCTTATTATTTCCCAGTCTTAGTTAACAATCTTGCACAGGCCCGATAATCCAAAACTTGGAGCTCTGATCTACACAGCTTGGCAGGTTTCACACAGTTTAACAGGTAGGCAACTGTGAGATATGCTTTTTTTAAAATTAGCATTTTCTATCAAAACAGTCTGAAATCGTTTAAAACCCTCATAGAGACTGCATTCGTGCAACGGCACAGTCACGTAGCTAGAAGGGAGAAAACAAAATACAGTCTGGAAGATTCACCACGGTCCAAGTTTTCTTGGTCCTCAGCTGAAACCACGATGAGCCCAGGAAATCCAATTAAATACAGTGCTTTAAATAGGAGAAGAGTTGGTCCAAGAATAACTTAAGCTACTAAACAGGGACAGTCTCAACCACGGGCGATTTGATGCACTCTTCGTGCAATCTGCTCTTTTCTGCAAGGCTCAAAGAATCTTCAGCAGGATGCTCGGAAATGTGACTGTCCCCATTCAATGTAGAGCCAAACCCTTCCTGGGAGGGGCCTTTCAAGTATGAGTGAAATTCCACTTGAGGATGATTGGACCTGTGTTCGGGATATAAGCTATTGCAGGGCACACCGCTGTCATTTTCCGAAGAGGCGCAGCAAACGATGACGGAGGGGTTGGCAGCTGGGTAGTGAGAGGCCCCGTACGCCTCTTCCGCTTGCCGGGCATAGTCCACGAATTGCTCCGGGGTCATGGTGTAAGGCACCAGCGAGAGGGTACCGCTTTTGACAGTCTCTCTTTCCGAATAGTTCTCGGAGGAGATCTGGTTGGGAGTTCCTGGAATGTGGCTGTCTATTTGGTAATAGAGGGTAGAAGAGTTGGCATAAAAGGGGGCGTTTTTCGCGTGGCTTTCGTGAACGGCCGTGCCATCGGAGTAACAAAGGACGGAAGGAAGAGGGAGCCCTTCGGAGTGGGGACCCAAACCTTCCACCAAACTGTCCCCTTTCTCGTCGTCCTCCTCCTCTTCCTCCTCGTCCTCCTCCTCTTCCTCCTCCTCCTCCTCCTCCTCCTCATCTGACTCGCTGGGGGCCAAGCTTTGGGTGCTGGAGTCCGTGACTCCGCTGCAGAAGCTGCTGCCATCCTCCTCCTCCTCCTCTTCCTCCTCCTCCTCCTCCTCTCCTTGGCAATCTAATTCCTCCGCCGACTGCAGGTGCAGCACTGCAGCCTGGGGTTCCGTTTCAATCTCAAAATTGTCTGCGATGGAATATTCGACGGAGTGAGCCACAGGGCCCATGGAACTACTGTGGGCACTTATCTCCCCGTGGCAGCCGTTCAGCGTGGGGATTTGCTGCTCTCGGTTTTTCTCCAGTTCAAGTTTCATTATTGTGTGCAAAAAGTGAGTCCGGACACGGATAGGATTAAATTCAATTCTACCTGCTGTGTTACTACATCCTTCTTTAGTGCAGCCACATGGGAAAGACATTCGATCCACCTTGGAGGGAAGAACACAGATTAGCCCCCTGGAACTCTTACAAATCAAATAAAAATCCAGTACTTCAGGGCAAAGCCTTTGAATCTGGGATGACTTAAACCCACCTACGCCAGAACAAACGACCATCAAACTGCAAACAGAAACAAAAAGGGAAGTGAAGGCTTCGAACATGAGTTAACCTAATTTTAAACCCATACTCAAAACAAAAATGAGTTACGGTGTGTAGTTTTAGTTCATTTATCCCTCCTGCACTTGCTTTACTTCTGTCGCCATTCTCCCTTTCCTTCCTCTCTCCGAGATCCCATTAATTTTGCTCCCATTTTTTCAATGCTTCTGTCCTTTCCCCCAAGCTCCCTTTTTTTCTGCTGCATGCCAGCTCACAGGCTCAGTTTTAAACAAACTTACTGCCCTCATCCTCACCTGCTATTTTTAGTCTAAATTACATGACATTCCTCATTCTAGCCAGCAGTTTTTCTTTGCTTATTATGAAATGAACTTCTCTGCCTGAGGTGTCCAGATTGACACCACCTTAGTATCAAGCAGCGTGATAATTCACTCTCATTGGTGTACCTTCTCATTCTTTTGGATCCTTGGTAGGTGACGCATGTATGCACTGCAGGCTGCGATGCGTACGCACATTCATGATGGTGACTGGTGGATTTCTGTTTAGTTGCTGGCTCCCCAGCCTTCCCTACCCCTCCCTTAGACTACAAGCTTCTGGAGAGAAGGAGGTGTTCATTTAATCAATATCCCATGATTATCCGAGTGTTTGGACTCTGTAGATAGAATGATTAGGTTCAGCAAGTGTTGTTGGACTGAGCTCTTCACTCAGGTGACGAGTGGAATTCTGGGCAATCTAAGGAACTCCTAAGATCTTTGCTGGCTGAGATTCCACCTTTATGCAGACCAGAGCACAGGCAACCAGAAAGAACTTGCCCTTCTTTCCACCTTATCCAAGCATGGGGTATTTCCCATGCAAGAGAGGAGAAAGTGGATTCTAGCACAGTCATCCTGGTCCCCACAAAAAGTAGTAGCAGATGTCGAGCCAGAATCTATAGCTACTTTCTTACCTGTGATTCCCTTTTCTGTGAATCCACCTCAAGCAACTGTTCAACTGATAAGAACTGTCCTCTCCTTTTGTCTGCGTGAGAGGCTCTTATTGAAAAAGTTGAGTTTCTGCATAAAATAACAACCCCTAACTAATCATGGAGCACCAATGATATAGATGGATAGGAACCTGAGAAGCATCTAGTTCAGGGGTTGGCAAACTCTTTTTTTTGTAAAAAGGCCAGAGAATAATTATTTTAGGCTTTGTGGGCCATACAGTCTCTGCGACCACTACTCAACTCTGCTGTAGAAGTATGAAAGCAGTTATAAGCAACATGTAAACACACACACAAAAAACATGGCCGTGCTTCAATAAAACTTTCCTTACAAACACAGGGTGGCAGGCTAGATTTGACCTATGAGTTATCGTTTCCCAACCCCTGGTCTAGTCTAGCCCATTCATTTTAGAGGTGGGAAAACTGAACCCAGTAAGCTTACCTGACTTGCCAATTTCACATCATGGCAAAAAGCAGAGCCAGGAGGAGAACTCAGTTTTCTTAAGCCCCAGTCTAGTAATTTTTCCACTAATCTACACTACCTCTAACCAATCATCATTTTATACCCCATGGATGGATCAGAGAATACAAACTTTAAATGTTAGGGATGTCATGATCTCCCTGAATGCTTGTAATAAGCCAAAATAAGCTTGCATAAGAAATGAAGCCAAGAGCAAACAATTTCAACTGACAACTGCAGCTTGGATTGCCTTTCACACTATACCATATATATATGAATATTACATATACCCCTAAATGTCATTGAATTAGTATTTCTCTCTTCTTGAATCATGTGTCTTGCCTTACCCCAGAATTTTCTTCCACATGTGGAAAACTTCATTACATGGAACACAACTGCCTCTTCAGGGGTTGGCGTATAATGTCATGTCTTCGGATTCCCTGAAATCCCAATCCTTACCTGACACTTAATTCCTGCCAGGCTGCAGGTACACGTTTCTGGATCACAGAACACCCGGCAGTCACAGCCACAGTCCTCTCGAGATAGGCGGATGGCTCGTAGCTCATGCTTTTCCTCCACATCAATCTTTTTCACCCCAGAGGCCCGCAGCAGTGCTCTCCGTTTTTTTGTTGGCAGGGGTTGGAGAAAGAAGTACTCGTCTACCTCGGTGTTGTCTAAATCAATATCATCATCAGAAATGTCATCCACTGTAAGAGTGCTAGCTTCTTCAGATTCCACGGTGCCATTCTTCGTCATCTAGAAATACAAAGCAGCAAAAAAGAGACTTAGCATGGACAGGGTCTAAAATCCCTACTTCTGCACTTGGTAAGAATGAAGCTATTATATAACATTATGTCCCCATAATCCTTAAGTGTTTGTGGATAGGTGTGGGAGATTAAGAGGTATAAACTTCCAGTTACAAAATAAATGATTCATAGGGATGAAGAAAATGTTTGTGAGTCAAATCATTTCCTTTTACTTTTCTCTTTAGAGAAATTACAGGAAGGAAAATGAATGCATCAAAATGATAGGCTTTTTAAATGGACACAAGACTTGTTAATTGGAACTCTTAACCTCTTAATGTTAGGAGGTATAGTTGCTGGAGCTTTCAGCCTGCACGATGTGAAAAAGGCCAAAGGTTACAGATGCCCATCAGTGAAAGCTAACGTTAGACTCAGTTTGTGATGGGCAGATTTGATGTTGGAATAAATGTGTCCTTGTTCAGAGGTGATAGCATCTTAGTGGAAGCTACTGCCACCTAAATAAGCAAACATGTCCTTGAAATAACAACCCTGTCTTTTGGGCTCCAGAGAAACCATGTACTAGGAAGTAAAGTTTTGCTGTCCTGTGCTGTTGGGATTACAAACACGGTTTCCCTACAGAATGTTCCATGAATGGGAGCTTGATATGATGCACTTAGTCAGGTCACTGTGCTCTCAGTAAGACAAGGAGCAGAGAGTAGTGTGGCAGGCTCTTGCCAACAGGCAACCCAAACAATGAACTCGTCCCTCGAAGGAGTTCATAGGAAACTGCCCAGAGCAATACCTTCCGTATAATAGCACCTGTGGACGACTGTGTCTCATACCCATAACTTTTCTGCTTCTGTGTATATTTCTTTTCTAAATTAATTTCATCCATCGGGAAACCCTGAGTCAGTATTTCACTTCTTACTGCCATATCACCACATAATATGTTTTCTTCATAAAAAAGCATTTAGAAAGAGACATTTTCTCTGAATATAAGCAAGAACTATATTCTGGGAAGCAGCACAGGAATAAATGAAGAAACTCAGTAAGAGATTATTCAAGGAAGTTCCAGATAGGGAAGCTATTTTGATTCTTTAACTTTTATACGTATTACTTCATGAACTTCATTAACTGTAATTATTACTATGCCTTTTGATCTTAATAACAATTCAGTTATTACACAGTTAAAATACCCTGGTGACACCAGACATCATTTTCTTATCTTCCTAGGAAAAAGTCCTATATTTAGATAAGAATATTTATTACTGACCCAAAATCCCAGTCTGGACAACTCTGAATGTATTGAAAAACAAACAAAAGACTGATCTTTGCCCTCAGGTAGAGGAAACAACACAGTAGCAAGTGTATATTAAAATATATTGCAAAGGGTCCCTGAAATGCATTGTCAAAAGCTACAAATTTACGTATTTTTTTTATATTTCAGAGCTTAAATCTGTGTTCTTATAAAGTTGGACATTTCTTTTTATTGGGTTTTGTTTCTTGGTGTGATCTGTAATTTATTTCCTTCCTTGGAATTTCTTTATAAATGTATTGGTTAAGCTGTTTTCATTTTTCTGTGATATCCACTAACAGTAACTGGTAACATCACAAAAAGAACAAAAAACTTCATTTCATATGAATAGGGTTTGATTTTTTAAAAAATAATCATTGCTGTCATATAATACATGAAATCTAAAAATCAAAAAATAAGACTTCAGCAAACATTTTAAAACATGACAATTTTTAAGGCAACATGACTAACCAACTGGCATCTAAGAATGAAAAAGAAACAACTGTATCTCAAATAAACTACAGATGATGCTTATTCCAATACCGTATGATCCCACTCCTGGGCATATATCTGGAGAAAACTCTAATTCGAAAAGATACATGCACCCCAGTGTTCATAGCAGCACTATTTACAATAGCCAAGACGTGGAAGCAACCTAAGTGTCATCGACAGATGAAATGATAAAGAAGATATATATAAACACACACACACATATATATATACATACACATATATGTGATGAAATATTACTCAGCCATAAAAAAGGATGAAATAATGCCATTTGTAGCAATGTGGATAGACCTAGAGATTATCATACTAAGTGAAGTCAGACAAAGACAAACATCATATGAAATTGCTTATATGTGGAATCTAAAAAATGATACAAATGAATTTATTTACAAAAGAGAAACAGACTCACAGACAGAAAGGAAATTTATGATTACCAAAGGGGAAAGGGGAGGGGAGGGATAAATTAGGAGTTTGGGATTAAAATATACACACTACTATATACAAAATAGATAACCAACAAGGACCTACTATATAGCACAGGGAACTATACACAATATCTTGTAATAACCTATAATGGAAAAGAATCTGAAAAAGATATATCTATATATACATATATATGAAGATATATATATATATATTCAGTTAGATATATATGTATGTGTGTATATATATATATATATATAAATATATATAAACTGAATCACTTTCCTGTATACCTGAAACTAACACATTGTAAACCAACCATATTTCAATAAAAATTTAAAAAATACAATAAAACAATTCTTCACTCATAAAAAAACAAATATAAGAGCCCTTAGAAATAAAATCTGCATTTCTTATTCTCACACTTAAATTACAATAAACAGTTTCATTTTAAAATAAAAATTCAATTAAGAATCTAAAAGTCCTTGATACAGAGCTAGCTACATACTGTTCTTACTCTTGTTCAAGAACCCACAAGGGCCCTAATTTAGATTTTCAAAAAAAATCTCACATTATCATTGAAGTGATCTGGCAAGGTTTTCTCCTCATCTATCCAATATCATCTCTGCCATTTCTAGTGAAGACTGGAAATATTCTAGTTCAACCCAGTTAATTGGCTTATCTCTTTGTCCTCACAGTTTCTGGTTTGGTTACGTAACCACTGACAGATACTATTCTCTGCTGTCCCCTTGGAAGTCCTTCCCCAGCCCTCTCCTCAAGGATATGCCCATTTACCCCTTTAAAACGCAGGCCAAACCTATTGAGTTTAAATGCTCCTTTAAATCAGAGTATTACATATATTATTTTCAAATGCATTTTTCTATATTAGAGCAATGGGGAAATAAGTCAATGAGCTCTCTAATTCTGTCCACCAACTCATGTTCATCATGCTTTCAAGATCTCGTACAACAAACTCTAGGGAGTCTTCCATGATTTCCTCATCTGTTTTTGCTGACTCCTTTACCCCATTGGCCCATCTTCACAAGAATATTTATTTTGTACATTTTGTCTCTTTGACATGAGTAATACCTATAAATGTCTTCTTCCTATCTCAAAATAGAATCATTGAATTTTCAGATGTTAGTTCATCAAATACAGCCTCCTTATTTTATGCATTACTAAGGCTCAGATTAATTGTGTCCTCTCCAAGACATGCTTATAGAACCTAATTCCCTGACCCCTATTTTAGCATACTTTTCCCTGTGTAAAACAGATAGATTCCAAGTTTCCAATGGTACCTAATGCAGTACAGGGACTGTAATGTGGAATTAAACCTCAATGTGTCTAATAAGCCATTTTGTTTACAAAATAAATACATACAGAGTAACCAGCATATTCAAAGGAATGCTCTCTTTTGAAGTAGATTCCTTAGAAGCCAATCTGGGATTTGGACCATTTCTAGCTCAGTGTTCTTTTCCCAAAGAACACTGCCTTTCCAAGAGCTCAAAGAAACCTTGCCAAAAATGTGGTTTAAGGAGACCACCAAAGGATCCTGACCTTCAAGCCTGCTTTTGTGTGTGTGTGTGTGTGTGTGTGTGTGTGTGTGTGTGTGAGAGAGAGAGAGAGAGAGAGAGAGAGAGAGACAGAGAGAGAGACAGAGAGAGACAGAGAAAAAAAGAGAGATTGGAGGTGGGGGTGAAAGAAAGGTGAGAGAATGAGACATGAGACGATAATAGTAACAACAGTTTTGAATCTGTGTGTCACTGCTGCAAGCACTTTACCTGCGTTAACTCATTGACCATCACAAAAATCTCATGAAGTAGATATTAGCATTCTAGCCATTTAACTGATGAGGAGACTGAAGCACAGGAATACTAAATAACTTGTCCAAGATCATAAGCAGTGAGGTGTGTACCACATCAGAATCCTAAATATTTAACTCTACAGCTTGGGTTCTTAACTGCCTTGATAATTATATAGATATACTTCTTATATATTTAATATATATTCAGTAATCTTTTGTACTTATTTTACATTAGGCTCTAAGTGTGTTGGTGCACAAGACATGGGTCTGAAGTCAATGGATTAGAGTAAAGAGAAGAGGAATCTAGTAATTTTAATCCAGTTTATAAGGATTTCCTAGCTAAGCTTGAACACAAGGCATTGAAACGATGCAGGAGGGCCACCTTGAGGTGGGGCTGGTGATGGGGTGAGGAGGGTAGACTTTCACATCTAAGCTTGAATCTGAAGGTGGAGTAGCAGTTAGCTGAACAGGTGGAGGAGCAGTTAGCTGAACAGGTAGAGGCAGAAGGTGTTCCCCACTGAGCAACAACAGCTTCAAAGGCCTGAGATGGGACAGAGCATGACGCATTCATTGGCTTGCAAATTAGCCAGACTGGCTGAACTTGCCTGGCATCCCTTCCTGTATTGATCCATAAGCAAAGAACAAAAAAGTAAATAAACATCAGGTTTTCAGAAAGGAGCATCTCCCTTCCCCTGCCTTAGCCATTTTACAGATGAAAAGTAATGACTTAACTCATAATTTGATTTAGTGATCCTTATCTTATTTTATATTTATCTCATATATATGTGCATTTATTTATACTGTATGGGAAGTGTCTTAAGGTGTGTGTGTGTGTACTTGCTTTGTTCCAATGATGCTACTTAAGATAGGACTTAGTTCTTTTTTTTTTAAATTAATTAATTAATTAATTTACTTTTGGCTCTGTTGGGTCTTCGTTTCTGTGCGAGGGCTTTCTCTACTTGTGGCAAGCGGGGGCCACTCTTCATCGCGGTGCGCGGGCCTCTCACTATCGCGGCATCTCCTGTTGCGGAACACAGGCTCCAGACGCGCAGGCTCAGTAGTTGTGGCTCACGGGCCTAGTTGTTCCGCGGCATGTGGGATCTTCCCAGACCAGGGCTCGAACCCGTGTCCCCTGCATTAGCAGGCAGATTCTCAACCACTGCGCCACCAGGGAAGCCCAGGACTTAGTTCTTGAGCCACTGTGTAAACTTGTCCAGACTCACTCTACAAATGAAAGGACTATAACTTCTCTTAAACAGAATTGAAACATCTTACTTTTGCAAATCTGTCTGATATGTACTGTTAAGTATGAGTAAACAGTTCCCAAAGCGCAACAGAGTAAAACCTTCGCCCATCTAAATACATTTGCGGGATGGGACACATTACACATTACTGTCAGAATCAGCGGAGTGATTCTCAGGCTATCCTCAATCAAGTACCAGGTCAGGCGGGGGAGTGAGTGAGTGGGGGGGAGGGGATTATCAACTCAGCATTCAATCTTTTGTGTTTTTTTTGGCTATAGCATGTAGTGGATATATTCCACTGTAAATTCCTACAAGATGAACTTTCTGATGAATTAAGTGCTGGAAGAAATTAATTTAATGCAAAATGATTATGGAGAGGGAAACAATACTGAAAATGTGGATTGACTACAATGCTAAAAACAAAACAAAACCCACAAAAATAAAAACACTTCCCTTCAGTGGTTAAAAGGTGTTCTTAGTAATAAAATCTCCTGGTTATTACAAAGTTCTTAATACATGTAACAATGATAGTGGAAACAAGAATGTGAAAGAGTAATTCAATTCCACAAACACTGATTCCTGCCTATTATAATGATGATGATATGTATAATGAATGGCCCAAGCTATCATACATTGAAAACCAGGTACTGAACTCCCTCCATACTTTATATAAATTATCTCACCTGATTTGCAAACAATCTTAGGAAGTATTTTTACAGTTGAGAAAACCGGAGCTTTTGTTTTTGTTTTTGTTTTGCAACAGTGCTTTTTTCTTTTTTTTAAAATTGATCTTTATTGGAGTATAATTGCCTCACAATACCGTGTTAGTTTCTGTTGTATACCAAAGTGAATCAGCCACATGCATACACATGTCCCCATCTCCCCTCCCTCTTGAGCCTCCCTCCCATCCTCCCTATCCCACCCCTCTAGGTGGTCACAAAGCACCGAGCTGATCTCCCTGTGCTATGCGGCTGCTTCCCACCAGCCAACTATTTTACATTTGGTAGTGTATATATGTCGATGCTGCTGTCACTTGGCCCCAGCTTCCCCCTCCCAC
The DNA here is from genome assembly GCF_002837175.3 of Physeter macrocephalus. NCBI lineage: Eukaryota > Metazoa > Chordata > Mammalia > Artiodactyla > Physeteridae > Physeter > Physeter macrocephalus. The sequence continues at coordinate 71,569,567 of NC_041215.1, read as the reverse complement.
CCCGTGTCCTCAAGTCCATTCTCTATGTCTACATATTTATTCCTGCCCTGCAACTAGGTTCATCAGTACCATTTCTTTTTTTTTTTTTTTTTTTTTTAGATTCCATATATATGCCTGAGAATACAGTATTTGGAGAAAACTGGAGCCTTGAGAAGATAATTTGCCAAAGTCTAGTTACATAGATAATTAGTGTTCGTACTGAGAATCAAACTCAGGTCTGTTTGATCCAAAGCTTGAGCCAGGCTCACAAGACCAGTTTGGAGTGAAAATTCTTAGAGTAATAGGAAACCTGTATAGAAGAGAAGAAAAGGATATGGTTGCAGCCATGCTCTAAGAGCTGATCTCAGCACTGTAGGGCAGGAGGCAAAGAGCAGACAAGCTTCCTTATAATTAGCTCATTCAGAAATAAAAAATATATATGACTCATATACAGAGAACAAGAGCTCAAAAAAGAAGACAGGAAGCCAGCTGAAGATATGACATTCTCACCAGTTAGCATTTCCTTTGAGTTTATATTTTGTGGGCTTGCGGAGGTGTTCTTTCTAATAGATATGCCAGCAAAAGAAGCTGGTCCAAGTGACAGCTACCACTGTTGAAATAATGTGTTACTTTTGATTTCCTCAGCTGACTTTTAACTCATTTACCCCGGCCTGCGTTTAATCAGCGTAGTATGCTGCCTAATCTTGTAGTAATATATTAGTGTTGGTAATTGGTTGTATGTATATCTCCCTCATTATACTGTGAATACCTTGACAACAAGGACCATATCTGTCTTGCTCATAACTCTGTCTCCAGCACTGTGTTAACTGCAACCTCATACTAATTGACTAATAAATATTTTTGAATGAATGAATGAATATCCTTAATCACTATGCTATGCTGCCAGCCACTGTACTAGGTATCAGGGTTTACATATGTATAACAGTGCTTCCATCTAAGTAGCTTCTAGTCTGCTGGGGAGATGACCATGTAACAAACATGATACAGTGTGGTAAGTGCAACAAAATATATGAGCAAGTTATAGAAGAGGTGGGAAGGAGGAAATGATTGACAAGTAAAATGGGAGGGGAGATACAAAGACACAAAGTAGAATTATATACTTCTGATTCTGATTCCACAGTCTCTATCAAGGAGAAAAACCTTTAGACAAGAAATGGGAAAACAGCTAGGAAGGATTTCATGTAAAAACAAGAGGTGGGAGAGAGTGAAAGAGTACTCAGCTGTTTTACGTAAGAACACCCAGGCCCAGGGTATTCATGTTTTAGAGCAATGAAAAAGCTTAAAGTTATGATTGCTCAGTCAAATATCTGTGAAGAGTCATAGGGAAAGGAATTAAAAGGTAATCAAAATGCAAGTGAATTATTATTTTAAAAAGTGCTAATTCTAGATAAAATTCCAGAAAAGATGATTTAAACAGATGGTCTGTACATGTGAAAAGAGGGAACAGTGACTGTTGCCTGGGCTCACTAGGGAGAGAATGGCCATTTGTCAAATTAAAGCCCATGAAGAATCTTAACATGTAAAACAGACAAAAGCAAAACTGAGGAACCCAGAGCCCTGACCCCTGTAACCCCATAATTAGAAAACCAGTGATCTAGTCTTGAGATTCTCTGACAAAATTTCTTATGTTCTGTACATGGAAGGATGGAATACAAGATGATTAATAAGGGTATGGTTGAATGCATGGATTTTTAGTTAGTTGAAATGTTGAAAATGTTTCAAAGAACAGCGATGCTCGGCTCCTTTGCACCACCAATAATGGATGTGGCACCTATACATCCTATCGGCAGCAGTGACCCACCTGGCAAGGAATCTCCAGGGAGGTCGCTGTGGGGTGGTGACAGGAAAGTCTCCCCCTTTTCCTCTTGAGGGTCACTACTCTGAGAGGGTATCCTGAACTTGGCCCTGTCTTGTTAAATATAGTTTTTAAATAATATATTGGATGAATAACTAAAAGGCAGGCTAATCGCATCTTCAGATGACAAGATTAGGTTCATTAAAATAAAAAACAAAACTTTATTGATCCCTCTCTGTACACCATGTCTAGCACTAAAGAGGATTCTTGCTCAGGAGATGATAAAAAGTTTTAATTTAGGGCTTCCCTGGTGGTGCCTGCCGATGCAGGGAACACGGGTTCGTGCCCCGGTCCGGGAAGATCCCACGTGCCGCGAAGCGGCTGGGCCTATGAGCCACGGCCGCTGAGCCTGCGCTCCACAACGGGAGAGGCCACAACAGTGAGAGGCCCGCGTACCGCAAAAAAAAAAAAAAAAAAAAAAAATTTTAATTTATGTGATGATGCAGACCTGATTTACCCGGGTTTTGTGTGTTTGCTTGCTTGTTTTTTGTTTGTTGTTGTTGTTTTACTTACCACCAGCATAATATGAACAAAAAAATTGATTAAGGTCCAGAAAGCTACTGTACCTTTAGTGTATACTGTGGATAGAGTATCCACAACTTGGGAGAATGTAATGTGACATACTGAACAAATCCCACTAGGAGTACAATGTCCAGATCAAGTACCATATTTTGAGATGGACATTAATAAATAGCATTATATCCAGAAGAAGGTAACCAAGGCCATAAAGTGTCTGAAAAACAGCAGGATTAGTGAAAAGAACTAGGGATGTTTAATCTTATAGAACAGAGACACACGGAGCCCATCCATATAGCCTATTATCAAATATTTGCATGTCCATCAACACTGCTTTCAAACACTTGGAGTTTGGAGAACTGGAACAAGATTTATTCTATGTCCTTAGAGGCCAGAATTAGGGTCAAAAGGTATAATTAGATGATAGCAGTTTTATCAACAGAAAGAAGAGCTTTCTAACAATTTATAGCTACAAAATGGAACTGGCTTTCTCAAAAAGCAGTGTGCTTTTATATATAGTAGTGCATATATGTTAATCCCAACCTCTTAATTTATCCCTCCCCCCCTTTTCCTCTTTGGTAACCATAATCAACTATGCTACAATAAAATTTTTTAAAAAGCAGTGTGCTTTGGGTTGCCAGAGATGTATAGTAAGAGGCTGGATATACAAATCTGCATTTTTATATGCAACTACACACACGATATGTACTTGATGAAAGGAATTTCTGGTTACATGCTACGAGCTGGATAGATAACCTGGTCATTAAGGTCTCTGGCAAACTGAAGTAAAACATTCATATCATTTTGATATTCAGTCAAATCTTATAGTATAATTCTTTGGCTCATTAGTTGTTAATTGCAGGTGGCAAATTGGAACCAGATTAATCATGTCCTTGAAGAACCAGAAATGTTTGGTTGTTTTGTCAGCTAATAAGTATTTCAACAACCTGAATTTGCAATGAGTCTTTGGTTTACATATCACCCCAAAAGTCACCAGAAAAGATGATAATATCAACAATAAGACATATAAATTTTTTATACATTCCTTTATCCTCCCTTCTCGTTCAGACAAACTTTGCCTCTTTTAGCGGCAGCTAATAAGCTAAATGAATCCAAGAGTGTGCTGATAAATATTTAACAACTGGGTCTCTGAAAAAAAAAGGGAGGGGTGTTTCTAATTTGTTGTCGAATTTGTTTGTCTAATTGTGCTGTTAGTTTTGTGTTTGGCAAGTTGCATGGTGTGAATACTCCCATGATGGGTGATTTTGAGCTACCATGGGGAACAGATGAGCACAGTCCTCTTTAGTGAAGAATTTTTACAAGCTGGCTACAGCGCACCGCTGCATGAACCCCATATTTTAATCAGGAGAATCAGTTCAACAGATTTCTCCTCAATGAGAAGATCAATGTTTACTGTACAGGAAGAATGTAGAGATGTGATTACATATGCTTAAGTTTTCCATTTAAATGAAAATACCAGCAATATTTTGAAAGAACCTATTCTTAAATATATTGCATTTGCTCAGGGCTGAAGCCCAGTCTCTCAGGATGCATCACTTTGGTTAGGTGTGTCTTCTCTGTTCTTGTCAAAATAGGCTGTACATGTGACATGGCAAATGGAAATCAAAGTTTTGCATTCAGTGTTGGAGCAGGCCTCCACTGAGGGATGCATTCTGGAAGCACTGGTACTAAGTATGCTCCTGAGTAATCTCTACAGAGGCTGACAAAGAAGTTCTGTAGGAATAAGTGGAGTTTAAAACTACCAAGATCAGCAGATTCTGACCTGTCTAATAAGAACTGTAGTATAAGGAAGTAGTAAAACCACATCCCCAAATTTTGAAACTATAGGTTAGAGATATACAGTGTCAACCACCTCTCACAAACCTCTAATCCCTTCTATCTCCTAGGTATTTAAGAACTTTACCTGTAGGTTAGTTATACCACAAGACTCTTAAGAGGATACAAGGGGCAGAGCTGGGGGTGAAGAGGAAGAATTATAATATTGTACAGGTAAATTTCTAAATGAATAACACACAGTCATAAATCTAAGATTTGGGGTGAAGGAGATTTAGATAGAGATATTTTCAAGATTGCTCCTTAAAGGAAGAGTCACCATCTGGTAACTCTTTTTTTATGAAGAAAGACAGCAAACAACCAAGCATTAGTCAAGGAACACGTGAGAAAACTGTATAACCTTGGAAAGCCTCTGGAAATGGTACAAGAGTAGAGAAAGCCTTGATCTTAGAAAGGAGAAGAAAAACAATCAATGTTGAAAAAACATTGAGAAAGAGAGTCCAGTGAAAGCTGTGAAAACTAAGGTACATTTCCTACACCAAGGTAGTAGAATCCAGTAAGATATAACCCCAGAGGCAATTCGAATGCCAAGGCTCTTTTGAAACATATAAATAGCCGCCTAATGCATTTTACAGACCCATGTGAAATGGGAATAAAGTCTAATGTAATTGTTCAACAATGTGGTGCAGATGATGAAATCTAAGTACTTAATTTGGAAAAAAGTATAGTATTAAGATGACTGCATAGATTACTGTGAAGAGTACAACATGTTTGAATGGGCTTGACAGGGAAAAAGTACTGTGCTCTGTAATTTAGAAATCTAAAGCTAGTTATTTCTTCTAGAAACATGCACTTTATTCAATAAGCTTTCTCTATTAATTGTTTCTAGGCAATGTTTGGAACACCTATGCCAACAACAAAAAAGACACTAGAACCTCCAAAATAAAATTGGATTTGTTCTACAGATCTAATTGCATATATTATTTCTTAATATATCAAATTCATAATTTGATTAAGAGATGAATCACTAAATAAGAAGACATTTTACAATGAAGAGCTAAATTTCTATCTTATTTTGTTTCCAAAGAAACATAAAGAAACATCAAGATGCGTGTCTGTGTTCTTTTTACTAATCTTTCACTATGAAGGCCCCATGGGAGGAGGTGTTGTTATATAAATGGGCTCACTATTTAGAACCTAGAGAGACACCCTGGAAAGACGCACAGGTAGAGTGGAAAGAGAAACTTCTCCTTACTCTTCTGGGGCTGTTGGTTCTGAAGTAAGTAGGAAGGAAACTACCCAGTTCCAAGTCCAATGAGTTTCCTAGCAAGGGCTTAGGAAAAAGTTTGATACTGAGAGCTTTGGAAAGTGTTTTTTGTCAGATGCTGCCTTCTCTCTCCTTACTCAATGGGCAGTTCGCTGTCACCCACAGATGACCACCTCCAGGCAAAACTGAAGTGGCAAAGTTTGTCTTTAATAGTCCTCCCTTTCCTCTTTGGACCCCTCTCTCAGCTACTGACCCTCTCTTGCTGCTCCAGCCAAAAAAATGGAATCAGTTTCGTCACATTTCGTTGCTTATGCCAGAGGTACATTTCAAAACAAACGTCACATCAAAAGTGAAATTTCAAGTATCAGAGTGAAATTTTTGGATAGGTAATGTTTTTGGATAGCTATTGTTAGATTTTGGGTAGTTAAACCTTACACAAGCATTGTCAACGATATTTATCTTTTTTTTTTTTTTTTAATTTTTTTCGGAGCACAGGCTCCGGACGCGCAGGCTCAGCGGCCATGGCTCACGGGCCGAGCCGCTCCGCCGCACGTGGGATCCTCCCGGACCGGGGCACGAACCCGCGTCCCCTGCATCGGCAGGCGGACTCTCAACCACTGCGTCACCAGGGAAGCCCAGTCAATGATATTTAAAAACTCATAAAAGTTAATACACTAGAGGAATCACAATTAAAATATATGTTTTCCTCCATTAATCCCCCTCAGATTTTTTTAGCCAGTGAGTCCACATTGCTGTGATCTTTCATTAGTTTTATGTGACATGTGTTTCTGAGTTTTTGAATACTTTCAGTATAGTGAGACTTAGATCAGATCACCTTAGAATCCCATTATCTTTTTGCTTGATATTCATTTGGAAGGAGTGATGATGTCCAAATGCCTTTTGTTTATATCTTCACCAAAAGGGAAAGCTGCAGGTTTTCAGTTATCAATGACAAACCAAGACATGACACCCACTCGAGGAATGTCTCTCCAACTTCCAAAACTAAGCACAATGACAAAAGTGAATCAATAATAGAAGCCTCCTTTTTGCTTCTTCTTTAGCTTGTTAAAAATAAAAGGGTAGACGTAACTGAATACAAATTATAGTATCAGAATATACCATTGCCTGGTATGGAGGAAGGACCCTGCAGGTGTGTAGCGCCCCCTGATAGTCATCGCACATACACTGTGCTTCAAAGGTCACCACAATAAATCTTCTCTCAGATAGAATTACAGTCCCCCAGCTGTTAAAAAACCACTGCACACAGTACCAAACCCCAGAAAGGGACAACTCCCTATAGGTACAGAGATTGTCTTTCCCAACGCCTATAGGGAATAATCAATTACTTTTAGAATAGTAAGGAACAAGATAATAAAACCAGTTTTCTATTGAGTGAGTCAGTTACTTAACATCTTTGTGCTTCTTTTTCTTCGGCTGTACACATGGTCTCATAATTTACCTATCAGTGGGGTTTTGTTAGGGTTAAATAACGTTTATAAAATGCCTGGCAAATAAAAATCACTTAATGAATAGCAGCCATCACTATTGTTCTGCCAATATTTGAATCTGGAGAATGACTTCACCCTTTGGGTAGGGGGTAGAGTTGGTTTGCAGCGGGTTAGAAAGTTAGAGGGTGGATTTCAGAGGCAAATCTGAGCATTATCATTAATTTAGGCTACGTGCAAAGCAATCATGGAGAACAACAGTAACAGTGTCTTGCTACCAAAAAATCTTAAGAGACTTTCATTGAAATCTGTCAAAAATACCACCAAAGGAAATATGAGACACACTTTAGGCTAGGTTATGTCTAGCTTCATTTAAGCAACTGCCTTCTTGTAAACTGGGAACAAAGCACATGCATACATTGCAAAATACATAAAAACAAGGTGTTTTGAAACACACATCACACCTCTGCCAACTGACTGCATACTGGAAACTAAAGGTACAGGTAACACAGATGTGCTTATGGTGCTTCTGCTAGTTAACCAGTGATCCTTTATGTTTAGCACTCTGGATTTCCTAAGAAAGATTTCCTTTTTCGTTAGATAATGATGGGAGAGCATTTTCTACATATTGATATAGGCTGATGGATCACTACAAACACAAAGAGTGTCTCCGGTTGAGGAAAAGGTTTTCTGAGCTGTGTTTCTCTCCACTTAATCTCTAAGGTGGCACAACAATAGTTATCCCCACCTGGACCTCTCCCAGACATCACTTTGATAACTCAAAAGCCTCTCAAAAGCAGTATCTCCAAATACGATCTCATTATATAACCACCACCGCACTGACCCCCCTGCCCCCCACCCCCCGGCCTGAACCTGCTTCTCTTCCTGGATTCCTTGTCATATCCTTGTTATTGAGAAAAGTACTATCCCCCACAACCCATTTAGTTTTGCAAGCCAGAAATGCAGGAGTCTTTTTTTTTTTTTTTTTTTGCGGTACGCGGGCCTCTCACTGCTGTGGCCTCTCCCGTTGCGGAGCACAGGCTCCGGACGCGCAGGCCCAGCAGCCATGGCTCACGGGCCCAGTCGCTCCACGGGATGTGGGATCTTCCCGGACCGGGGCACGAACCCACGTCCCCTGCATCGGCAGGCGGACTCTCAACCACTGCGCCACCAGGGAAGCCCAGGAGTCACTCTTGACAGTCCCCCTCTTTCCCTTCCTAATCCAACCCATCATCAAGGACTGTTGATTTTATTTCCTAAATTACTCTCTCTGTCCATCTCTCTTCCTCTCTCTAGCATCAGTCTAATCTAACCTACCATCATCTCTCTCCTGGACCACTGTAATAGCCTCTTACCTGGTCTGACTCCATAAGCTCCCTCAACATGGCTGCCCCTGCTCCGAAACTATCCTCACATCATAGCATGAACCGAATCACATTACCCTGCCACCCCCAACCCCATGCTTAAGACTCCTATATGACTTCTGATGGCATCAGGATGAAGAGGAAAAAAATGCCTCAACCAGACTTACAAAGCCCACGCCCACCCCCCACCCCGCCATGTTATTCTACTCTCTTCATCTCTGCTCCAGCCATCCTAGCTCTGTGTGCTCACCGTGATTCCTCCTGCCACGAGGCAGCTCCAGCTCTCCCTGCTGCCTGAACCACTCTCGCCAACCCTTCCTGTCTAACCATCTGTGCAGATTTCAGCTCAACCATCACTTCCTTGAGGAAACCTTCCTTGACCTCCGGACCACATCAATTCCCTGTTACTTACTGTCATAGCACCTTGCAACTCCCCTTC
>NC_041215.1:71540887-71555887 GCF_002837175.3 Physeter macrocephalus | reverse complement strand
GAATGGGCTCTTGTGGGCTATCTCCTGTCTCCAGGCCCCGATTTGACTAACATCACAGAATGAAGTTATCAAAAAAGAGTTTGTGTTCTTCAAGCCTGGGAAAAACAGATTAAATTCACGCAGCACATCTGCCTTAGGGAATCTGAAACCTCCCTGATATATCTACCTAGTAATTTGTGCCCTTTACAGAATGATTGAACTCAACTTTGTGTCTCTACAGAGTTCAGGGTTCATTTTACTACCGTGAGGTCAAGAGCAAGAAGAAAAAGGACGGAGAAGGTGGCTTTCATTACTGCTTTGAAAAATAACTAGTCTGTTTTCATACACAATGCTAATTTTTTGTTGCCTCTCAGCTCCTCTTCTTTTATCCCGTTCACCATTACCATCCTGAAGCAGAAGTGTCTAAATGCAACAGTACTATATATCCTGCCCAGGACACAGCTTTTGGGACCACCATTATGGTGGTACAACAGGGCATACAGGTGTTGCTGTAAAATGATCACGTATTATGGAGATAATATTGACGCTTGTAAATTAAGGAATAAAGATCACAGAGTAACTGACATTAGCCATCTGCAGAAGCTACCCAAACTTAAAAAATGCTTTTAAAAATGAGTGAAGAAGAGAGTTGAGAAACTGACTAATTCACAATGGCAGGGTCAGAATGTAAGTAGATAAAATAAAATAAGCTGTACCATACATTATAATAAAGAGTTCACGATCAGAGTGTATTAAAAATGGAAGCCACTTGGGATTAGCAGATGCAAACTATTATATGTAGAATGGATAAACAACAATGTCCTACTGTATAGCACAGGGAACTATATTCAGTATCCTGCGATAAACCATAATGGAAAAGAGTATGAAAAAGAATATGTATATGTATAACTGAATCACTTTGTTGTACAGCAGAAATTAACACAGCATTGTAAATCAACTACACTTCAATAAAATAACTTAAGAAAAAATGGAAGCCGTAGTGCAGTCACTCGGGCCAATACTTGAGCAGCAATCTAGTTACCCTCTTAAGGCACACCTGGCTCTTTTAGTGTCAACAGCTATCAGCAAAGCCCTGGTATAGCTGGAAAGGCAGAAAGCAGTAAACAGAACTATGTGTTTTGGCACTAAAGTTGGCACGTGGAGGTTGAGAGTTTATGGTCCAGTCTGATGCTAAACAAGGGGTAAATTGTGGAAAATATTAACTCTACCATTTGGGTCTGAAGTTAATAGTATACTTCTATGCGCTATGCTCAAAAGGAAAATACCAGGTGATTTGTAAGTCAATATTTTGAGTTTATTTGTCATTTATTTGGGGGAAATTTAGTAGAAGCAAAGTAAGATTGCTGAAATTAATTTGTTTACCTTGATAAATCCTGGGCAATAAAAACTTGTGTTTTTGCATCATACAGACCAAATTAGTCAGGGGCTCTGAAAGTATGCATGTTGTTTCTTACCTTTTGAAGAACAAATCAAGATCATATCAGTTACAAAATCATGCATGAAAACTAGCTTTCAAACAGAAAATCCAGTTTCATCAGAAAATATTTTGCATAGAAATTAGCATAACAGCTTAGATATTAAATCAATTTCCAATGTTTAAAATCATTAAGATAAAAAAAATGTCCTCAATCTTCACAAGTGACTTCTGCAAATTTCCTGTGATCATATTCTTACATCTTCTCCAGCTTGACATGATTGTCAAGGTTGGCCCCTCTTGATCATGGTGTCACACACACGGTCTCAAATCTTAACCACAAGTAAGGAGTGAAAATGGATCTAGTAACCAAGAAACATAGGAGTAGTTCCTTTGAAAATGAAGGCAATTTTGCTATCAAAAGCAATCCCTCCTTGTTCTGATTGTCCCCCTTTATTCCTTTAAGTCACATTCTCAAGTTTCTCAAATATATTTGCCCCAGTTGTGTTTATTTTGTTACTTTGCTCAAGTAAGGTACTTAGGGCCATAGTAAATCATTTTAGTGGGAGCAATTCCAAAAGACTGATAAGAAGGAAATATCTTAAGGCATGGGTGAATGAGAAGCAAAATGAAAGTAAAGACTAATTGGGACTATTTTCCTTCCAATCATGAACAAAATCCAAACTACCTTAAGTATGTAACATTAAGTGATGGCCAAATCAATGTTATGGTATTTTATACTCAGTATGTTATTTTATACTTAGTTATAAAGGATATAACACAGGCAAAAACAATCACAAAGGAAAGAAAGAGACTTTCCCAAATACTGAACATGTTAGAGACAATATTGGGGTATTCCCAATATTTTGGAATTGAAGTGCTTTGCATTTCCCAAAATTTCATCAGAACTGAGACAGTCAGTAAGTGTAAGAAAATGTCAGAATCCATAAAAGAGCAAACCAGGGGCTTTTTTTTCTTTTACTACTGACTTTATTTCTATGAAAGCAGCATTCAAAAGCAAAAATCAAGGAAGAGTAGCTCTGACTTGAAGTGATGCTCAAGATATCAAGTCTCAATTTGTATTTGGTTTCCTATAGTGTGAATGATAGCTCTAAATGCTTTTCAAATTGTAGCACATCTGTCTCTCCAGCTCCTAAATGCCATTCTTCCCCATCTCGAACCAACCAACAAATTTATGTATTAGTAAAGCAGCAAATAGACTGGAGAATATAAAATATGATATACATACGTAAGAACCAGTCGTCTTCATTCTGATGTCACTCCTGTAGAGGAGGACTAGGTTTATAATTTGTAGACAAGATTAGGTAGTTTAACCATAAGTATTTTCCATCCTATAACAAGATGAAAATATTCACCAATGGATTACTTTTGAGACTAATAATGTCTTTTGTTCATTGCAGCTTCTGAGTGAAATAATTCAAGATGAGACCCTTTTGGTTAAATCCTTAGTTTACAAAAACAAAACAAAACAAAAAACCCTCTCACATAAGACTGTGTGATAATACATTTTCTATCAAGATATGTAAAAATATTGTATATGCATTTAAGCAAAAAAAAAATTAACAAGAACAGAAATAATATAAAAAGATGACCCTTGAGGCTAAAGCTTTGTTTTGGATCATGAACATGCATGTCACGTCGTCATCCACTGAGTCTGTCAGCTACGTCCACACAAGCAAGCATGAGATCTGCGTGGAGGGAACCAGCTCTCTCTTGAATTTCTCCTGACAGCTACAGCCCAGGCTACTCAGCACACTGCAATTTGACATTATAGGGGTGGTTTAATAGTGTAATCATCTACTTGCAATCCTCAGCTTGAAAAAAAATAAGGTTTATTGCCCAGGATTTTGATGTAAATTCAGAAAGCTGCATATAAAAATTAAGTGCAAACTTCGACCTTCCAGCTTTGATGTCCTAAATAATTAAGATGATTAACTCACAAAGAGTGGTTGGTCATTTCTCAGAACTAGCTGTTTTTCATTCACACATTTTTATTTATTAAAGGTGCCCCCTGCACTTTCCCCCTAATTCTTGTGAGTAATCTAAAAAATGAGGGAGGAGGTCATTTTGTTCTCATACTTGTTAGGACAAAAGGAATAAATACAATAGTTTGGAGTTATAAACTTGAAATTAAAAAATTGGAAGAAACTAGTAAGGACCTAGTGTATAGCACAGGGAACTCTACTCAATATTCTGTAATAACCTATATGGAAAAAGAATCTGAAAAATAATGGATATATGTATATGTGTAACTGATTCACTTTGCTGTATTCCTGAAACTAATACAACATTGTAAATCAACTATACTCCAATAAAATTTTTTTTAATTGAAAGAACAAAAATTTTAAAAAGAAATCATATTCTCTCTTTTATATAATCTTAATATATAGTTGACTTAGCACTGACCCTCTCCTGCTTACATTAAACTGCTGTTCCACTGAAAATGTGATGTGACTTAGAAAGCGCTAGCCATCAACATCAAATGCAGTTAATACTGAGGATGGTGAATTGTTAAACTGAAACAAATTTAGATTAAACCGTAGATTAAAATAGTACCACTAACTGAGCGATCTACCAAGATTCATTCTAATTTTCCTTTTTCATCAATTCATCCATCAAATAGTACTAGGCATCATGAATCTTGGAGTTCGAATTCTATATTTGACATGAAGTCTTCCTTCTGGTCTTTATATGATAAACTGTGTGTTTATACGATACATCACTTAAAGTTTACACATTAAAATCCTTAAGCAAAATATTCAAAAGACAGTATAATATTAAAGTGTTTTGCTAAATCTGGGCCCTGCATTCTGTTCAGTTCTGCCCCAAACAGACTGGAAATTGGGAAATTTCTTTCCTGTTCCATATATTCAACTGGCCATCTGACCTTATTACTAGTGAGAACAATTTCACAGAATTGTGATCAATATTATCACCTCTTTTCTCTGTTCACACTATGTATATTCTTTTAGATAACATTAAAATTTTACAAGGAACCTAAGATTTCTACAGAGCTGATATTAACATTTACATATGGAACATTCATTATTACTGAGGTCTTTATTGTCTTCTCATTTTTAAAGAATGCTTCTTTATTATAAGCGTACAGTATTACTAATGAATTAGAGAAAATATTATCCTATCCTGATACCTGGAAAATAATAAATTGTTAGATAATGTACTTAATTCAAAATCTGAATTCTAAACTTGCTGATCTCCATTATACAGATTAGATTAATTGGCACCTTCATTTCTCAGTCATTAGTATTTTCAGAATTATGTTTATCTACCTCACAGGTATATTATCAGAAATAATTACCTTTGTTAAAAGCCTTAGGAATCACAGATGGAAAGCATTACATATGCAGACTACTATCTTGGTATTTCTGTCAAACCAAACAAAAAGTGTGTTTCCTTATTATCAGTGAGAAAATAAGTACCACCTACTTCCCAGCTTGTTCCTTTAATCTTTCATATGTGCAATTAAACCCTAAAACTTCATGCTTAAGAAATACATTTCTCTGCTACTAAAGTAACAGCTATTTCCAAAATATATAAACTTAAACTCTCATTTTATTAAAATCTCAACATGGATACCATCTTAAGACTATACCGTTTCTTTAATTGGGAAAAAAAAGGTAGTCATTACTAAACATAAATATTCACAGTTCTGGCTCCAGTCCAAATTGTAAGCACTTTCCTCTGCTGTCTCAGCAATTCTCCTGATGTCAAAGACACGTTAAAATAAATGGGAACCATATGGCTCCGCAGCAGAATACCGACGCTCTTACAACGGAGAGGGCAATGCAATTCATTACCACCATCGGAGAAATATTTTGGGGATATAGAATATCTCAATGCAAAATAAAGCTGCATGAGGCAGGCCATTTGATTAAAATGCTCACACAGTGACAGAAGGAGACATTTGCTATTCTTTGGCTCTACTAACCTGTTTTGCTGCTTTTTACATTTTCTCAGTACCACCATGAGCCGCTCCTGTTAGAAGGATTAAACAGCACTTCCCACCTGCTCAATGACTTTCTCACACAGTATCTCATCTGATCCAACAATATAGCCCCATCAAGCCTCACATATCTTGACAATCCAGGTCAGAACATCACTGAACAACAATAACTACAAAACAAAGCAAAATCCTCTAAAACAACAAGAGCAACAAAACTCTTCTAAGAGCAAGTCATTCTGGAGAACAACACTGGGTCAAAGATAGTACACTTGAACTTTGAACTCTCCCAGGAAGGATGAAATCTGGAATCACATTTCTTTTTTTTACCCTTAGGCCTAAAAAGCCTTTATTATACTTACCCCCAATAAAAATCCAAATCATTAAAAACATAAAAGGAAGAAATTCATCAATGCTGTATTATTGGCTCCATATGTTAGAAATTCTAAATTTCAAAAAGAGATCCAGGGCTGCAGAGTTGGGATTAAAGCAGAGGCTGGGAAGGCAGCTGGGAGGGGGGCAGCTGGGGTTACTGAGGTACCTTCTGTTTCCTGGTTGTCAATGAGTGATTTGGGAGGCTTGTAAATGTCAAAAAAAAAAAAAAAGAAAAGAAAAGAAAAGAAAAGAAAAACTTTATGATTTTTCTACAAACATACATATTTTTTGATTGAGCATATTCTTCAAGTTCTCATAATCCCCTCCTTGTCTGTTTTAACACTTTTTAAAACTATGAATAAGGAAATCTCTAAAGTATCACGTCTGGCATAAAATTACTACCCAATATCTAACAATACTAGAAAAATAAATTGAGACTCAGCTCAAATGTCAACTTTAGGAAGACTTTCATAGAATCCCTAAGATGAGGTAAATGCTCTTTCTACACATTTCCAGACATCACTGCCTTGGTACAGATAATATGAGTGTGCGTTTCTCCTCCACTGCCTGGTAAGGACCTAGGGGGCAACAACTGCATTTTGCTCCCTGGGGAACCCTCAGCATACAGCTCAGAGCCAGGCACCGAGGACTCACTCGATAAATGTCTGTGTAATTAAATTCGATGAATGAATAACTGAACTATGGGCTAAATAAGTAGACATATACATTTCCTAAATATATTTTCCTTAATTTTAAATGATAAGATGACATTTGACAGTTTTCCCCTAAAGCCTCATGGTCAGTGTCTTCCTCCCTCACTGATTTCTATTCACTTTATTTTCTAGAGACACCTTTCAAAAAAAACCATTATATGCTGAAGAGGGGACACATCGCCCTCATGGCTTGAGGGTACACATAACTTTTGTATTACAAACCATTTGAAATGTGCTATATTTTACATTTCACTAGACCTAACATAAAAAACAAACCCTGGCACCATAATAAACCTCTAAATAATGCATTAATAATGAGTTGGTAAACCCATCTCTAAAAAGCAAGTAGCTGGTAGGGGAAAGAGTTATCTGAATATTATAAAACGGTTTTGAAAGAGAAATCCTGTTGATAAAATATCACTAATTGGTATTGACCTCTGGCAAAAACAGGATTGAAATTCGTGCCTTTAGCAGTTCATTAGTGATAGATCTACAAAACAATTCTCTTAGTATTTAAATTGTTATCTTTGCCTTAAAGTAGTTACTTACCTTAAAATATCATATTGCACAAGATTTATAATTTCATATGAAATTTTATAATAACATCCATATTCTAAGTCATCTAATTTTTCTCTTTTTGTTGATAGTGGTGATTCAACATAAGTAAAAACCATGGTTGATGAGCTCCTGAGAAAAGTTGTGGAAGCAAGCAAGGAGGATTTAAATTTTTATTGAAATATGAAAGCAAGATAGAATTGATACAATATGGGCTAGAATGTAAATTGAATGAAGGCAGAGATTTGCCTTCTCTGGGACGATTTTACCTTAACACTAAAGAGTTATCTTGTTAATGTTTTGCAGATGGGGGCAAAAACATGAGTTTCTGGGTCAGAAACAAACTATTTCATTGTTCACAGTACAGCAAGCAGCATGAGCATCTTGTTCTTGTTGGTACTCCTTGTCCCCCAGATTCTACAGGGGCAATGTGGAGGGGTCAAATAGATGCTACATGCATAGTAGGTTTGCATTGTACCGAAAGCATAGTAAGTTTGGGAACCCACTGTTTTTTTAGTAAGCAGTAAGAAAGCCTGCTCTTTGTCTTGGAAGGAAGGAGACATTACCTCATCCTTCAGGGTTGCTTGCTACAAACACCACACTGAGAAATGGCCCAGGTATAGAGGGGACAGGGCAGTGCATTCTTGGCATCCTCAGAAAGACATGTAGGAATGCAAAAACCCATAGAGAAGGGTCTCCCAACAGATTTTGTATTTATTTTGTTCATTCATATATCCCAAGCACCTAGAATAGTGTGGGGATATATTTAATACATAGTTTTTTAATGAATGAGTGGAATTTATTGATAGGGTTCTACTCTTATTAAACTGTAATTCTTGCAAAATAAAAATTTCATAAGCACCTACATCATAACTATTTATTACTTAGTATGTGAAAGCAATATTCAAAACACATAAAGAAACAATTTTCCCTATAAAGAGTCTATGAACTAAAGAGTTTCCTAGAGAATGCTTCGTGAGGTATTTTTATTCCTGTAAAGTATAGCATTGTTCCTCTAGGTCTCTTCATAGCTCACAGATACTTCCCTTTGCAAACATCTTGCCAAAGGAGAGAATAAGTCCAAAGTTCTTGGGAATGATTTTGGCAGCCCCCAGGAGTGGTACCAGTTACGATTTGCTATCACATCTATGGGGCATGTAAGGGAATACAGGTGTCCCTCAGTATCCATGGGAAATTGGTTCTAGGACCCCCATGGAAACAAAGCCCATGGATACTCAAGTCCCTTATATAAATTAGTATAATATTTGCACACAACCTATGTACATCCTCCTGTATACTTTAAATCATCTCAAGATTACTTATAATAGTTAATACAATGTAAATGCTATGTAGATTATTGTAAATACAATGTAAATATTATGTAAATAGTTGCCAGAGCATGGCAAATTCATGTTTCTCTTTTTGCAACTTTCTGGAATTTTTTTCTGAATATTTTTGATCATTCATTGGTTTAATCTGCAGATGCAGAATCCATGGATATGGGGGGCCAACTGTGTGTATCCATATATATTCTCAGGAACCTCTGGAGGTATAGAAACAGTCCTCCTTCTGGGATCTATGTTTTGCCTTTCCTATGCTACTCTTATGACATATGGGTTGTTACAAGAAATATTTTTTCCAAAGCTAAATGTGACCTCAGGTTCGGGCTATGTAAGGGAGAAGCAAAGGTGTAAAAAGGTTTCTTTTCCTTCTACATTTTAGGATTTTATATTCCTTGGGATGGAAGAGAAAAAATGAGCAGAATGAGTATACTGTGTTTAATAAAAGCAGGATTCAGCCTCTTCTATCTTCAAGAGCACCACTTCTCAATGATTTCTATGTTTCTTTTATTGTCTGGAGTGAACTCAAACTTGGAATCTTGGTTCTCAGCACTTTCCACTAACCAGTTCCCTGACCTCCCTCTCATGTATATATGGTCTTCAATGCTGCTAAGTCCAAGTTTTAAGTGACTTTCACAAGCAAAATACTCATCTACAACCCCTGCCACAGACCAATTCATTCACCAAAGGGAGTTGGTGCTGGGAGTTGGCAAAAGGAAAAATGTGAGAAGCAGAATCAATTTGAGGTAGACCCTGCCTTGACCCCCAGACTTCTGGCCTTTGATCAAGAATTCAGTAGGGATAACGTAGGATGTTTTTTGAGTATGTGAATAATCTTGGAAGAGTTAAGGGACTATTATTGTTCCCAGATGGTAATGGATATAATTACTTTCCATCAACAGAAGAAGTTACCCCTTTTTCTTTTACAAGTTATTGAAATTAAGAAAGACTAGAGGAGGCCATAGGTAGCTTTGAGCAAAGAACTCTTTGGGGAGGGGAGGTCTGGGTACAAGGATCCAGGGTGCCTCAGGGCAGCTTAGGCATATTAGGGAAAGATAAACCAGGACTTGGTGAACTATTGCTGTTATCTAGTTTAAAATTTCATGCAGTCTGTTACTACATCTATTGCTACACATTTCGATAATCTATACATAAAGTAAGGATATTTCTACATATGCCAATTTTAATGATAAAGGTGTGTAATCACAAAGTTTGGAAACTTACTAGTACATAAGAGTTGAAATTGTAAAAGAAAAACTTGGATAATTTTAAAATGTTGCTTCTATTATTGAAGTTTTATTTGTGTATTCACCGTGTGCCAAGGACCTTTCTTATTGCTTTATAGGTATTAATTCATTGAATCCTCACACCAATACAAGCATGGTTTGAATAGGTAGAACTGTTCAATTTTGTAGCTGAAACTGAGGTCCAGAGAGGTGAAGCGGTTTACGAAAACCTCACAGCCGGTAGCAGGGCAGCCTGATCTGAATTCAGACAGTGTCAGTCCATAGCTCAAGCTGTTAATCTTGACAATATCCTGCCTCCCTTCCTTAGTTCCGGAATGTGCTAATACTCTTTTTTCTTCCTTCTTATAGTCCATGAACACCTGCTCTCAGGACTCAGAAAAAAATCTAGAATTATGGCAATGATAATCTAGCCGCATTATTAAGAAACCAGGAAGAGAGAAAGCAAGTTGCTTGTGTTTTAGAAGCAGTTAGAAGCAATGTAGGTAGTAAACCATTGTAAGCCTCTGCTGTTTTATCACCAGAATGCTAGTGGCCTTGAGCTATAAATCCTAATGACACACGCTTTGGAGTCAGACACACCAGCAGGTTCATTGCTAACTTAGGTCAGTTACTTAACCCCTGTTTCCTTATCCCAAATCTCCCAGGGCTGCTGTGACAAAGTAGAGGTTATAAACATGAACTCTGGAGCCAAAGCACTTAGTTCAAATCCTGGGTCTGCCATTTACTTGCTGTGTGACCTTGGACAAGTTACTTACTCCCTCTATGACTCATGTATAAAATAGTTTTAATAATAAAGCCTACTGCATAGTGTTGTTACAAGGATTAAACAAATTAACATTTGTCAAGCATTAAACAAAGCTTGGCGCATAGTAAGTACTATATGTTAAATAAAAATAAAGAAATTAATAAATCATTCATATAATTTGAATTCACATAAATCATTTATATAGAGCAGTAGAGTATCTGAAATGGAGTGATCGACATTTGTTAACTATTCATTGGCAGGGACTAGTCCTGTATGACAAGTGTTTTACAATGAAAATGCTTTATTCTGTACTTTAAATGTAGAATATTCTGAACTTTAAATATATTTCTTTTCATTTTTGGTACATTTTGGCCATTGAGTATCTGACATATATATATCTGACACAGCTGACATACATATTTTGGGAATTATGCAAAGTCCTAGGGCTGTAACTGAAGAAAAGACAAAAGGTACCCCTAAGGGACATTTAGTCTAAGGAGGATATTTTAATGTTGATTTTGTGGAGGAGACAATGGAGGCTCAGAGTGTTTCTCATCCAAGGTCACAAGCTGGCAAATGAGTCACGTTCAGTTCTGTCTGGCTTCATGCTGGTGCCCTTTGCATTGCCCTGTTACATTCTTTCTCCTCAGGTGTCAGCATACCTGCTTTGCCATTCTCAGTTTTGGTCTTTCCTTGCCATGGGTATTGCAACTCCTGTCTATACTTCAAAATTATAGGATTTAAAGAACACTTTTCTTTTTACTTGTTCCCTTCAACATGAATTGATTTACATTTATCCGTCTATTCATTTCTTTACTCACCCATATTTATCACCATTTATCTGTGGCCAGATCACTAAGATATGAAGATACAGTCAATCCTCATTATTCATGGATTCCGTATTTGTGAATTTGCCTACTTACTGAAACTTATTTGTAACCTCCAATCAATACTCACGGCACTTTCATGGTCATTCACAGACATGCCCAGAGCAGTGAAAAGTTTGAGTAGCCTCATGTTCTCAGCTGAGACTGAACAAGGGGATTGCCTGCCTCCCTGTTTCAGCTCTCCTAGTGTAAACCAGCATCCTTCACGTAGTATGTTTAGTGCCACAGGATTTGCACTTTGGGGTTTCTTGTTGGTCATTTTGCTGTTTAAGATGGCCCCAAAGCATAGTGCTGAAATGTTCTCTAGTATTCCTAAGTGCAAGGCTGTGATGTGCCTTACAGAGAAAATATACACGTGTTAGATAAGCTTTGTTCGGGCGTGAGTCACAGTGCTTTTGGCATGAGTTTAACGTTAATCAATCAACAATAAATATTAAATAAGGTGTTTTGAAATAGAAACACATTAAACAATGTATGTATTGATCGGTGGATGAAAATGTTATGACCAGAGGCTCCTAGAAACCTAGCCTTGTATTTCTCCTAGGAGCAGTGGTTCAGAATTTGCTAATTTGGTGTTTGCTGCAACTTTGTAGAACACAACTACCATGAATAATGAGAATCAGCTGTACTTCTTCTTTGTTCACGGGCCATTTTCTAACAATTGACGGCTGAGCAAAGTTAATAAATAGAAAAGTGACAAAAATGGTATTTAAATGATTAAAATATATAAAAAGTGTTAAACTCACTAGTAATCAAATAAGTAAAAACCAAAACAATAACAAAATCCAATTTTCTCCCATTTAATTAGCAAATAGTACAAAATTGTAATAATCTTAAATTGTGGCAACAGTACAAAGAGATGAGCACTTTTCTGTACTACTGATTGGTATATAAATTATTGCAACATTTTCAGAAAGCAATTTCTCAATGTATACCAAGAACCTTAGAAAATCTTCATCTTGTTTTGAATAAAAATAATTCTGAATCTAGAAATTGATCTTAACAAATTAAGAAATTTAAAAAATTATTTATGTCCAAACATGTTCAAGTTATGCATACTGACAAACTGAAAACCCCTAAATGCTCGACACTATGGAAACGGTTGAGTTAAAACAAGCCTCTATCCATATGAAGGGATAGTTCTGTAGCCAACAAGATTAATAAGATTGTGCAGATGTTTTAATAATACTAGAAAATGCCTGATATAGTGTTCAGTAAAAAACAGTAGCAGATTAGAAAAAAATGCTTAACAATACATAGCAGCTATATAATAATACACGAAAGAAATACTGGGACAATATACCACAATGCTAATATTGATCATTTTGGAGTGATAGGATTATAGTTTTAAAAAATCCATTTCTTTATGCTGTTTTGAATTTTCCAACTCTTCTACAATGAACATCACAAAAAGCTGAAAACTTAGACTGTAAAATCTCCATTGTGCACTTTAAGAACACGTCTATAGCTTTCTGAACATAAGACAATAAAATTGTTTAGTGCATTCATGAAGTGGCATTACTATAAATGAGTTTTCTTATACCCCAGCACTTATGGCCATATATTTTACATTTTCTAAATTCCATTAAATATAAGCACAAGTACTTATACATAGAATTCCATATAGTATGTTTAAGAGCCTAAACTACTCCATAATGGTTATGAATGTGTCATTCCTTGCCGGTCTCATCACAACCAGCTGTGAGTACTAATTTGGAGCCAGTGAGGATGAGCCTGGAAATATATTAATAACTTCATCTCCATTAGCATGCCAGGTATACAATTAGTCTGTTCTTCCTTACAGGGCATACTGACATCCACTGGATAGTAGCGTTTCTGCCAGATCTCTATATAAAGACCCAGACAGTTCAAAGCGGCCTCATTCTTGGTTCTGAATTCACATTCCATTTCCCTGTTAGAACTGAAGCTTTCCTATCAGAGCCCTGGTCTCTTTTAGTTCTTTCCCCCTACTCAGGACTTGGTCTTATTCCTTCAATTCCAAGTTATTTTATGAGTTAGTGCTATATGGCCTTGTTGAATCTACCTAGAATCTTAGCTCTGTGACCTGCCTATTTCCTTGATCCCACAATATCTTCTGCCATACTTCTTTTCACCATATCAGACATTTTAGCTAAAAACAAAAAATTGGCCTAGATCAGAACCATATGCCATGATACCTGGGGTATCGTGAATAGGACTGCTGATTTTCTTACACAGGGGTCAACCCTAGTGCCCAGTCACTGCCCTCAATCCAAATCTACCAATCATAAACCACATCTCTGTGTGCTCTGCTCCAGCACTGGTAAAAACCAAAAGAATTTGTAGGTAATGAGTCAACTAATGCTTAATTCTCTAATTATTTAAAAAATAATATAAGTGTAGGAGAATTAGCATGATGGAATTTTGGAGTGGGTGGAAAAAATATCCATAGAGTCTAAGTTTTGCTAGAATTCAAATATACATGTGACTTACATATATTGGGTTGGCCAAAAAGTTTGTTCGGCTTTGTCTATAACATATTATGGAAAACCCAAACAAACTTTTTGGCCAACCCAATACAAGTAACATAGATATATGTTTTTACAGTCATATATCCATTTGTGATTAGTATCTGGTTGATTTGCTAATTTGATTCTAGCAAAGCCAAGTTTGCACACGGTAACAGTAATCACCTGTCCTGTCTTGTACATCAATGCTGTCAGTTATGAGAACTAAATGGGAGAGATGAACTTGAGTAAGGCAAATACATCAACATTACTGGGAAAGCATCTCAAGACATGTCTTATCAATGAAGTTAGAATGGTTTTCCTCATACACAGATCTCTAAAAACACACAGATCATCTTCTTATGTTATTCACTCCTTCAAGGAGTTCCTCACATATACGCTCCTAATTTATGCACCCAATTATGTAGGCATGCATTCATATTCATTCACTGAAGAAACATACATTAAGCACCTATAACCCAGGCAGTTTCTAAGTGGCTTCTGCATAAATTGCCAATCTGCTGACAAAACGAGTATGCCACTGGCCACAGCTGATAAGGACAAGGAAGTTCATTTGACCCAATGGAAGACATTGTTTTTCTTAATGTCTATAGGAATACTATTAAAACAGTGTCATGTGTTTACATAGATTCAGGAAACTGAGTTACAACAAAAACCAGGTTTCTTTACTCTTTAGTCTGCCACTCCCATGCTGTGTTTGAATGTTTGGGAGCAGAAACTGGAAGGAGCTAAATGGTTTTGCATAATGAAAGGATGTGCCTTGCAGCTCTCAGGGGAGCAGTTCAGGGGGAAAGGAGAGAAGGGGTATGGAGTGAGGACGAGTAGAGCCAGGGAAAGGAGCAAGGTTACACGTTTTGTTATGCAATGATTACCTATGACTCTGAAACAGATTTTCATTTCTACAGAATCATGTCATTCTCATCTGCAATCCTGGTGAACTGCACTGGACCATGGCCACAACATCGAGATGACTACTGTCATCTGTCACAAAATCTAGACCAGTCCCGACTAGTCTCACCATTAAGTGAGATACTGTGTGCAGACAAGATAATACTGTCTCATATGTAAATAGTATAATAAATAAGATTAAGGATTCAAAATAGCTATTTGTTCTGGGTGTACCAACATTCTATGATGCCATGTTTCTACCTGCGTACAAATCACTCACTTGCACTTTCTTTTTTTTTTTTTTTTTTTTTTTTTTTTTGTGGTGCGCGGGCCTCTCACTGCTGTGG
>NC_041215.1:71524753-71540871 GCF_002837175.3 Physeter macrocephalus | reverse complement strand
CCAGCGGCCATGGCTCACGGGCCCAGCCGCTCCGCGGCATGTGGGATCCTCCCGGACCGGGACACGAACCCGCGTCCCCTGCATCGGCAGGCGGACTCTCAACCACTGCGCCACCAGGGAAGCCCTGCACTTTCTCACTTGCTCTCTTTCTTTCTGCTTCAATGAATGCCAACCTCCTTGTTAAAGCCGACAATTATCCCAGAGAGTAAAGTCTCAGATGTGCCTCTGAGAATGAGGGTTAGGGTTTCTGAAGACTTTGGAATTTAGTTTCTGTTTAAAATTCCTTCTTTTCTTGGGAGGAAAAGAGAGGCAGGCTTTTACCAACCTGGATGAATCAAATTGCCCCGTGTGGCACTGGGATATATTTTTGATATCTATATATAGAGAGAAAAGAATAAGAGTTCTCCTAGTTCTACCCAGTCACCTCCACTGTGATCACAGTAAGCTTTTCAAACAGAAAGCAAGAGGATGACCTCACAGGTGCCCCGGGGGGGCCCAGCCTGGCTGCACTGCTTTGGCAGCTCTCCCACTCATCAGATCTGCTGCCAAGGGCTTCTCAGTGTGGACAGTAATTCATAGGGGAGAGCAATCTGCTCCCTCTGTGGAGAACACCCAGACGGAGCTCCAGGCAGCTCCTCCCTCAGTTCCAGCCTCAGTGCCGGGAAGGCTCTGCTCAGGACTGCACTGGCCAAACCCACCAGTCTGCCGGGCCAGGAAGGCACCAGGCACTGTGAACATGCTGGGGGCCACCAAGATGAACAACCCATGATTTCTTCCTAGACAAAATGACAATATAATAAGGAACACAGAAGCACCTAAAATAGCAAGGCAAACACATTGGTGCTAGAATGGCTTTCGCCTACAGGTTGTGTTGGCATTGTTTCCAGACACTAGAGTGCAATTATTATCACCTAACAGGTAAGTTTCTTCATGTTGTTGAGAGCAAGGAGCATGCTTCACAGTCTTTAACTTCTCAGCCTCTAGCACAAGGCCTTGCACACTTCCTTGTGTAATCTAGGTCTCTGCTCACGTGCCTTTTCCTCAGAGAGGCCCATCCAACATTCTCCATTCCCTTCCCTCCTTTATTTTTTGTCAGAGTCCATATCACTTCCTGATGTGATACATTTGTCTGTTTGTTTTCATTATGACCATCAGAATATAAACTTACAAGGCCCTTATCAGACTTTTCACCACTGTATCTTCAGTGCCTGGAACATTGCAGAATAGGTGCTCAAAACATATTTTATAAATAATATTTCACAACAAATAAATACTTGTAGAATGAACGAATTGCTTTAATACTGTAACAGATGTAGGGAATGCTATGAAAACTCAATGGCGAAATTAGTCTTGGCTACTGAAGGATCAGGAAAGGTTTTATGGAGCAGGGCCTTGAAAGTGTGGGTAGGATTTCAACGGTACTGAAAAGAACCCCAAGGTTGCCAGGGACAGAACACATTCAGGGAACCACAAAGAATGGATGGTTGCAGTTCTGTTTATACTTCAGTTACTAGTTAAATTTAACAGATATTTACTGAGCACCTTACTATGTGCCAGGCACTATTCTCAGCACTGAAGAAATGAACAGAGAAATTAGACACAAGCCCTAGAATCCAACATATAATAGAATAGACCAGCTTGGTTTTAAACTCAAATCTTGTGATCAGGAGACCGGATTTTAGTCTGCTCTCAGTGGAGAGTCTTGGAAAGCTTGTAAGCTGCGGGATTGAAGTTATTATGTGGAAAACAAAGAAAGGCATTAGAATGTTGAATAAAGCAAGACTAAAGAAGCTTCAATTGTCAGAAGAGATTTCTTTCTTTTTGTAATTAAAAAGTAAATATTTCCAGTCAATTTCATAAGAAATCTTAGAAAAATAACAAGATCAAACTACAGTCGATGCCAGAAAGCTGAGGCTTGATGATAGACCATTACATTCTTCCTTAAAGATAGAAACTCAAGGACTTCCCTGGTGGCCATATAATAGAATAGACCAGCTTGGTTTTAAACTCAAATCTTGTGATCAGGAGACCGGATTTTAGTCTGCTCTCAGTGGAGAGTCTTGGAAAGCTTGTAAGCTGCGGGATTGAAGTTATTATGTGGAAAACAAAGAAAGGCATTAGAATGTTGAATAAAGCAAGACTAAAGAAGCTTCAATTGTCAGAAGAGATTTCTTTCTTTTTGTAATTAAAAAGTAAATATTTCCAGTCAATTTCATAAGAAATCTTAGAAAAATAACAAGATCAAACTACAGTCGATGCCAGAAAGCTGAGGCTTGATGATAGACCATTACATTCTTCCTTAAAGATAGAAACTCAAGGACTTCTCTGGTGGCACAGTGGTTAAGAATCCACCTGCCAATGCAGGGGATGCGTGTTCGAGCCCTGGTCTGGGAAGATCTCACATGCTGCAGAGCAGCTAAGCCCGTGCGCCACAACTACTGAGCCTGGGCTCTAAAGCCCATGAGCCACAACTACTGAGCCTGCGTGCCACAACTACTGAAGCCCGTGTGCCTAGAGCCTGTGCTCGCAACAAAAGAAGCCACTGCAATGAGAAGCCCGCGCACCACAACGAAGAGTAGCCCCTGCTTGCCGCAACTAGAGAAAGCCTGCGCAGAGCAACAAAGACCCAACACAGCCAAAAATTAAAAAAAAAAAAAAAAAATTTATTTTAAAAAAAATAGAAACTCAAAACCTGCTGACTCTGGGAGGTTAATGATCTATATTCCAACATAGTTACAGGTGATTTAAGTGATAGAAAGAAACAATAAAAGACAGTCCTGGCCGCATTCTTTTTAACAATATTATTGCATTATTAGTCCTTTGGAGTTGAGCATCCCTAGGTTTCAATCAGTTGAAATGGTATTTATCAGGTAACGACGGAGATGAAGGCTTTCAGAGACAAGAAACCAGCTTCACCATTTCGTCAGCATTTGGTTCACCCGGGTGGTCCTTTTGCTACGTTTAAGGTGACAGGAACATTTGCATTGAGTATAACATGAAAGAATGGTCAAATATCACAGAATGTATCAAAAAAAGGGAAGGAAAATAACATTTTTCACACATCTACCACAGTGCTCAATGTTTTTCAGGTTTTATATCATTAATTCTCGGCACAGCCCTACAGATAAGATAAAGGGCTTCTACTCTGTAGATAGGAAATGGAAATTGACAGCTGCTGAGTCGCTTGGTCCATGTGGTTCAACTAGACTGGAGAGTGCAAATTCTGGTAAACACAGAAGCAAAATAAAAATGTGGGCGAATCATGGGGTATGCCACAATTATATTTATTGGAACTATCCCATGAGGAGATATTCATTTAATCCAAGGTTTTTTTTATGAATCACAAGGAAATATTCTGCTGGAGAATTTATTAAAACACAAATGCGTTTGATTTGTTGATTTCCTAGATTTAGATTTTAAAAATGTAAATGTAAGACTCTAAACTCCCATCGCAGGGAGATACTGTTGAAGAGAGAGAAAACAACATTTGGTTCTTCTTATTTCACTTTTTTTTTTTTCTTAATAGGATGTCAGACTTGTGACATTGATAAGAAAATAAAAAGAACATTTTCTCACTAAATTCAGAATTAGTACCTAGGCAGTATTCTAAGCACTTATACAATGCTTAATGGTTTTCTATCATCATTAGTGTGAGGATGGTCATATTTCATTATTGTTTCTAGGTTTGGCCACACAGCACAGAAAGTGTGAAAATATTGCAAACAATTCTTGAGTCAAATGTTTTAAATGCCAATAGTATTTGAACCCAACACTTTGAAATAGGTTCATACATATTTTATTGCAGGGATCAACAAACCTTTTTCTGTAAAGGGTCAGATAGTGAACATTTTGGTTTTGTGGGCCATTCCACCCCCTGCAATTATTCCACTCGCCATTACAGTGCAAAGGCAGCCACAGACAATGTGCAATATGTACAGGGACCAGGATGGTTGTGTGCCAGTAAAACTTTACTTACGAAAGCTGGTGACAGGAGAGGCTTGGCTTGCAATGGCTGTAGTTTGCTGAACTCTGAATTATAAAATAGATTATTGCTGTAAAAATATCATTTAAAACAAGACGTATTCTGAGTGTCTAATTACCAGTTTGTGTAACTTATCTGTTTCCAATTCTGCTTCTTCTATTGGATTGAGGTATTTCGGAGCATGGAGTGCATCTAACTTTTCCTTAATATCCCTGATATATTAAGGGCAGGACAGCTGGACAGTTGCCAAGCATTCCAATTAGGGCATCCATAACGGGATATTAGAATATCACTGGAATAAATAAAATATATGTGCCAGTATAGCTGGATTTCCAAAGGAGACTGGCAACTTGTAAATTGGTCTCGTTCCCAACAAAGTATATAAAAAAGCCTTCACTGTCACCACTCATCTTTGTTGAGGATATGCATGGCACACACACAAAGCTTCTCCTTGCAAGGACAGGAATGAGCCACATCCCTGCACACGTGCTGCCCCCAGCCCCTAGTCAGTTAACTGAAGTCATGGTCACTGGGACATGAAATTCTGAAAGCGCCTGATGCATGGCATAACTACTGTTTACCAGGAACACGTGATTTATTTTATCATTTAAATTTCAAACCCTCTTATATGCCTCCTCAGAAGTTATCTGGTTCAGAAAATTGCAGCAGCAAGGCAATTACGTTTAAGTTACAACGTTATGAAATGTTTAGTGCAGGTAATAAATCTCTCATTTTGAACATAATGAAAAAGGTATACAAATAATTGAAAACCCTGGCCCTAGTAAGAGAACGTGGAACAAAAGATTAGCCTCCCCGGGGCATCCAGATGTTCCTGTGTGTCCTGGGGTAGACTTTCAATAAATGTTTGTTGAATGAATGAGGGCAATAGGCCTTTGCTCCACCAGCTTTGAAGAAATGAAGAGCTGACTTTGAACATGTTGAATGTTAGCAATTTTACGATAAGAGAAATAAAAGAATTTCTGATAAAATTCCCACTAGAGGATATCTGTACAAGGTCAATGTTTCCTGAAATGGTGTTGAAATTCACCATGAGGGAGATATTCATGTACAGGGTAAATATAAAATGTCTACCTTGTCTTTCATCTGATATCTGGGAAAAAAGAGATGCAGTGTGAGAGCAGTTTTGGAGAGGATACTGGAGACCCAGGCTGCAGAAATTGTTGGCATCCTGCTGAAGGGACAACGCTCCATGGCAGGCCCTCACGGGTACCCAAAACATGTCCACCACTCACTACAGTTAATGCCCCGGGGAGATTGTGGGCTAACAAACAGGAGAAAATATGGCAGATTTCAAAGTGATTAAGGTGGAGGCATTACAAATGGGTAAAGCAAGAAAGGCAACAAAGCAGGGTGAATCAACACTGAAGGAAAAGGAGTCAGATATAGCAGTAGAAGAAATAAAAATTGCATTTCTAAATGCCATCTTAGTGAAAAAAGAAAAGACCAATCCAAAATACGTATGCATGATTAAGATTAATACATTGTTCACTAGAATTTAATTTTTCAGGCAGAAAAGGAAACAAAAAGCTTTCAAAAATTTCTTCAAAAATCAAAGAGCAGGAACCCTCAGATGGTGCCCCCCAGGTCTTATTTTAGTCTATATACAGATACGATGATTAAGCTTTTGTGCAGTCTGTTGAGACTCTTTGAAAGAAAGCTTGTTTTAAACAATCAAACTCACCTGCATACAAAAGAAAAAGCTGCAACCTTTCTTTTAAGTGGTTGAGAACCGAACCACAGGAAATCAGCTCAGCATCCTCTAGATCTGAGAGAAGGAAGAGTTTGCTGAATACACCAGGCAGGGCATCCGGGATTAAAAGAGGGAATCAATGAACAGTAGAGTGCAAAATGAAGATAAATAAAGATGAAAACTTTTAAACGGAAGAAAGAGAGAGTGATTGAATAGGATTAATGCTCAGCTGATGCTTCAGGTTTTCACAAGCACAGAAATTTGATGGTTCTGGAGTTTACTGATTTGGTTTCTGAATCAAACATGTAGAGATATCTTCATTTCTCACTTGGTAGACTAAATCACGGCGATCTGGAGGGAGAAGATTACACTCTGCCTCTGACTCTGCCCTCTCTGCTGACTTGACAGGTAACCAAATGACCTTATGATGCTTCAGCCACTTCACAGAGATAGACAGATCATAAGTGCACTCCTGAATTCAAAGCATTTTGGAGAAAAATCATGAGAGCTTTACCTCTGTGAATGAGATGTACGAACCGGGGAATGAGAAAGCATAGCTACTCCAAGTGAAATGGATATGGGAGCGTTCCAGGGTCATGGAATCTGCTGTTGTTGCATATTATTTAAAGAGTCAGCAGGAGGCAAATAGTGAGCACACACGGTAGTCCTCTATCTGTCCCTGGGCCCCCAAGCAGGAAGGAGGGAGGAATGTCAGGAGAACAACTTGGTGAGGGCTTGAAGAAGCAGACTATGCCTCTAGCAGGGTCACATGTGATCTGTGAAAATGTTCTCAAACTTTAATGCGTATCAAACTCTAATGTGTATTCATCAAGTTGAACAGGTTGAGGCTATAAACTACCCATTCTCTTTTTCAAGAATTCTACAATGGCTCCAAGAAAGGGCACCAAAAGCATGGTTTGCATGTGCTTCAAGCAATCAGTGCAATGTGAGGGAGAAAAGGGGTTTCAAAAAGGAGAGACTATCGTGAATTCTTTTAAAAGGGGGAGAAAACGCTATTTCTAGCAGATTGCCACAAATCATTTCTCAGTAAAGGTAGGCTATGTCTACTTCAAGGGTCCAGAATGAAAGAGAAGAGAACTCAGGGAAGCTACCTGTGGCTATCATAGCATAGAAAGAGCAGCTAGTGCAAAAGGGCTTGCAGGGGTAATGGCAGAGGATTTCAGGTGATTGAAAGCAAAACAAACTAGCCCAGCTTGGACAATAGAGAAATCAAGAAAATGAAAGGGAAATGATTGCACCTGCTGAAGAGAGGCGATGGGTAGGCTTACATCAGAGGTAGAGGTCTTCTCAGGGTAGAAGGAGAAGATGGAGGGAAACATCCAGCCTAGTTAAATGGCTCCCACAAGGTCTCAATGTTGTCAACTACTGGATGAGAAGAAGAGTCTTTAAGAAAATATTTGAGATAACCAGCAGGGAGTAAAAGAAAAGAGTCAAATAAGAGGTGAAGGGGTTCAAAGGAAGCCATGAAGAACCTCTTCTCTAAAGTGCATGAAAGCCTGAAGCCAGAATAAGCAACACATATCACACCAGAAACGAGGAAGCCAGAGATGCAGCCTGTACAACGGTGAGGGGAGTGCCACTGGAGAAAGAAAAAAAGAATCTGTTCATCGTGTTCGTGGGGAAATGGTATGTGACTGGGGGTATGGAAAACTAGAGGCAGGAGTAGGGATTTTCTCTGGTTTGGGGACAAATATAAGTAACTTTAATCTTATGATAAAAAGCATGGCAGAATCAAGAGCTTTCACACTGGGAGAGATTGGTCCACACTGGGGTGAAGCCACTTGGCCACTGGGTACAAAGAGGAGAGAGCAGGGTCAGTGAAAGGTGGTGGCAGCAGGCACAAAGAAACTGCACACCATAGCAGTGGAGCAAAACAGGAAGTCTTTAGATGTGTGCAGCTCTCACATATGATTTGGACAGGAAATATCGAGTGTTGGTAATACATGAAAACTTTGAAGGGGAAAAGATGACATTTATGTGCCTGAAATATACCAATCCATACACACTGTAAGGATTAACTTAATCATTAACAAGCTTTTGAGTTAGTTACTACTGAATCCTGCCTTTGGTCCTTTGCCCTTTCCTTTTGCCTGGAATATTCTTATAACAGATACCCATGTTGCTCCCTCCCTTTCTTATTATGAGTCTCTGCGTAAGTTTCACATTCTTGGAATGGTCTTTTCTTCCCCTCTTTTGTCTCACTCTCTCCTCTTCCCTGTTTTATTCTTTAGAGTGCTTACAACTACATGATATGTATATTCGTTATCTGCCTTCCCACTAAAATGTTGGCTCCTTGAGAGCAGGGTAATTGTCTGTCTTAGTCAGAGCCGTGTCCTCATGGCCTAGAACTGTGGCCAGCACATAGGAGGTGCTCCGTAAATATTTACTGAATAAAAGAAAGGATCGGGCTTCCCTGGTGGCGCAGTGGTTGAGAGTCCGCCTGCCGATGCAGGGGACACGGGTTCGTGCCCCGGTCCGGGAAGATCCCACGTGCCGCGGAGCGGCTGGGCCCGTGAGCCATGGCCGCTGAGCCTGCGCGTCCGGAGCCTGTGCTCCGCAACGGGAGAGGCCATAACGGTGAGAGGCCCGCGTACCGCAAAAAAAAAAAAAAAAAGAAAGGATCATTGGCCCCATGTTACAGGTGAGAAAATGAACTCAGAAGTTTAGTAACTTGGCTAGGACACAAACCAAATGATGGAGTCAGGATTTGAAATTGGATTTTTGGACTGTCACGTTGTTTCAATTACTCTGTGAGACTTCTTTAAAAACAGAACATGACAAGTATGTCTGAATGGCAGTGTGACACAGTGTTGGCTTCAGAGCCAGAGTGGGATTTCAATCCTGACTCAGCCACTATTTAGTTTCCCACCTTCTTCCAGCTTCGTAACCTCTCTTGCCTGTTTCCTCTTTGTAAAATGAGAATATCTACCTCACTGGGTTGTGGAGATTAACAAGTATAACGTCTGGCACCTAAGCGATTCCTAGTGAATGGTAGGTGAGACAATTGGAGTGGACAGAATAAACAAAGGAATGAGATGTTAGGAAGGAGGAGGAAATAGGGAGAGGCTGGGGAAGGAAAGGTGAGGATCTTGGTGTGTTTGGCTTTACTTGAGGGCTGTAGGATGGAAAGAAGCCTTCTTAGTTAAGAAGAGGAAACCAGGCAGCATTTGTGAAGAGGGAGGACCTCTAAGGGGAAATTTATGAGGCACCAGTTTGACAATGGATGAAAACAGCTAGCCAGCAAGGGACTCTGTAAGTACTACGGTACCTCGGAATGGATGAACCTTCAAAAAGTTGCAGTGATACAGGATGAATAAGTCTGGAGAGCTAACGTACACCATGATGACTCTACTTAATAATACTGTATTGTAGACTGGAAATTTGTTAAAAGAGTAGATTTTAGGTGCTGTAACCACACACACACACACACACACACACACACACACACACACGGTAACTATATGAGGAGATGGAAATGTTAATTAGCTTCACTATAGTGATCATTTCACTATATAGGTATATCAAAATATCATGTCGTATACCTTACACATATACAATTTTTATTTAAAAATTTAAAAATAAAAAAACAAAATGAAAGGTGTATCTTGACCCTTCAAGGTAAAAGGGCGAAAATCAAGATGAAATTTAAAAAATGTATCCTGGATTTCCCTGGTGGCGCAGTGGTTAAGAATCCGCCTGCCAATGTAGGAGACACGGGTTTGAGCCCTGGTCTGGGAAAGTCCCACATGCCGCGGAGCAACTAAGCCCGTGTGCCACAACTAGTGAACCTGCGTGCCACAACTACTGAAGCCTGCACACCTAGAGCCTGTGCTCCGCAACAAGAGAAGCCACGGTAATGAGAAGCCCACGCAAGGAAGAGTAGCCCCCGCTCGCCACAACTAGAGAAAGCCTGCGCACAGCAACAAAGACCCAACACAGCCAAAAATAAATAAATAAAATGAATAAATTCATAAAAAAATAAATAAAATAAAAATGTATCCTGCATTGAATGTATACTTTAACATGATGATTTTATTTTATGTGAATTTCACCTCAATGGAAAAAAAAATACACGGAGAAAAAATAAATGGGTGAACCCCCAGAACATTTGTAGTAATTTAAATCCCTGAAAGTGAGAAAATTGTGAGCTTACATCAAAGGAAAAAAAAAAAAAAAAAGACTGCCTTTGGAGGCCGTTTTAGGAAGAAGAAAGGACTGGCTTGATGGAAGCCCTCTATGTGATTCTGCAGAGCTGGCACGGAAGCCTTTGTTCATTCCCTCAGGAGGTCCCACAGAACCAGGCTGGGGCGTATATACTCAGAATCCCAATACAGCCCTGAGTTTTGACAAAGATTATTGTACCCTTTAGCTTCTGAATATATAGAGAAAAGCTTAAGATAAATAAAATATTTAATAAAATTTCTTTATTAAAAAGCCAAAATTATATAAAATAGAGACTATTCCCCTCCCCCCCCAAATTCCAGGATGGCTTTCCTGAATCATCTTTAGGGTTCAGGATGAAAGAAGAAACAAGATAACTGGGCTGGCGTAACAGTGCAGGGTAGCTAGGACTCTTCTGCTATTGTTTGTAAGGGTTGGGAATTGGCAAGAGGAAGCTCCAGAGAGGAATGGAAAAATGAGGCTGACAGACTTCCTGTGGAATCCCAGGAAAAGCCAGAGAAGGAGACCATTGCTTTTGTGGAGAGAAGGAGACAGGAAGAGTCACTTCACTTGAGGTTGCTCTAAAAACGGAAAGGAAGAGTGTTAGAAAAAGTAATGGTAGGAGACAAAAAGCCAAGACAACAGCCACCTATAAGAGAAATCTGAGGCTCAAAAGTGGGAATCAGAAGGGAGGGAGAGAGACAATCAGTGACTGCACACCATCACAATATCTGACGGCTGAAGGCTCTGCTGGGCAGGGATGTCAAAGAACAAATACATGAAACATCATACAAAAGCCTGGTTATGTCAAAAGGCTTGGGCATGGAGCCTCTTCAGAAAAGTGAGGGACAAGTGGATTTAAAGACAGTAGGTCTGGGTTGGAGAAGAAAGTGGGATGTACAGGTGTAGATTAGCATAGAGACTGGTAGTTCTTTCACCAATATCTTGACTTTTTCTCTGCTAATATTTTCAAGCTAGTCATCCAGCCTCCCTGGCAGTTAAGTGGGGTCATGAAGTGACTAGGTTCTGACCCATGGGTATGAGTAAAAATCATATGTGCAATTTCCGGGTCTTGTTTTTAAGATAAGTGTCTTTCTCCCCACCATTCTTTTCTTACCCCCTACCCACGAGTGAGAATGTGAACATGGTGCCAGGAGACCAAATAGCCAACCTGGAAGTTGTATGTGAAGTATCAAAGGTCAACAAGATAGAAGTAACCTGAGTTCCCACAACCAGGGAGCTGCCATACGGGCAGTGGGCTCCTTATGCTTAGACCCTTATGTTTAGAGATAAACTTTTTTTTCTTTAAGCTACATAATAACCTTAATCATAAGCTATATTCTATAATATAGCTAAAGCGGCTATAATTTTTTTACATCAGCCAAACTAATACATAGATACTAAAGAAAAGCTATTTAAATATATGCCTCTCTTTAGTATACTATTTTTAAAATACATATTTTGATTCTTACAAAAATATACAGACCCAGAACTAACCCATCAAAAATCTATAAAGCCAGATGAGAATTAAGGAGGCTTAGCTAGATAATAACATGGTGGAAAATACACGTATGAAAGAAGGGAAATAGGCTACTAGAATTAAAAATATTGATTTGCAAAAAAAAAAAGAACTTTTTGAATTCAATTTGAGACATACTCTCATTTCTGACTGCCACAGTAACTTCAGAAATTATTTTTCAATGTGGAAAATATGGCAGAAATATATACAGTAAGATGCCTATTAGAAAGGAGACATTTCAGAATACAATAGAAAGACCAGCACAAAGAGAGAAGTTCTACTTGCCCTTTAAGATCTGTAAGAGTAGGGGAACATGTTAAATGATCTGAAGAAAATTCCCTACGTGGTAAAGCTGATGTCTCCAAAGAGCAAAATAAACATTTGAATCCCCTGTGAGAACATTTAATAGCACACCTAGGTAGAAATATCAAATGAGAAGTCAAAATAATAAGAAGCAAGGAGTAAATGAGGCTAAGGCAATAGGGGAAGCAAGATAAATCCTGTGTGGGTGTGTGTGTGTGCGTGTGCGCGTGTGCACACTTTCAAGCATGCATAAAGACAAAATGTGTTGAGACTATTTAAAATAGATTAATTTTTTCAATGGTACAAACTATTAAGAACAAGAAAAGATAGAGAATTTGATCAGAACATATGTTAAATTCTCTTTAATAAAGAAATATTATTTTCAACTAAATAAAAACAAAACAGCTCAAATATCCCCTCATCTGTAAGACCTTCTTGGTCCATACCCCTTTCAACAGAAATAGTCTGCTCTGTGCTGCTTCACACACTTTTCCTTACTTTTACTGACTCATTTTATGCTCTACTGAAAACTGCTTGCATCTTCTTTTCCCATCACTAAAACTGGGAGTTCCTTGCGGGCCAAACCATGTTTTCTTTCCTAGTGTCTTCCATTCTTAGCATATCGAATAAAAGAATATTTGAGGACAATTTTTCCTGCTGGGAGGAAAGTGAGATGAAAAGCCAGAAAAGAGCTGGCATCAATGGTACTTCAAAAAAAGGATTGAAGAAGGCGAGCA
This sequence comes from Physeter macrocephalus, assembly GCF_002837175.3. NCBI lineage: Eukaryota > Metazoa > Chordata > Mammalia > Artiodactyla > Physeteridae > Physeter > Physeter macrocephalus. The sequence continues at coordinate 71,528,437 of NC_041215.1, read as the reverse complement.
GAACACAAATAAAAATATTTTGGTAGGACGCCTGCAGTAAAAGCTGCCAAGAACAGCTGTGGTTGGAAAAGACTCAGCATAACACCCAGGACTACAATGATCCACAATTGCTTACCAAGGACCGGTATTTGTTTAGTTTGGCTTCTGATTTCCAGCTTAAGATGTATCATAATGGGACCATACCCTTATGTTCTTTCAAACATTGGGGAAATAAAGTAAGAAAACTGAGGTTACTATATAGTGGTCATTGCTCTCCTAAAAGTGTAAGTTTTTGAAGAAAAGCAGACTAGAAAGAGGTCAGCTAAAGAACTGATCATTACATATATTATACTATATATATAATATATATAATTATATATAATACAATTATAATTATATAATATATAATCATTATATATCATTATATATGAATCATTATATATATGTGTATATATATATATATATATCACATACACATATGAAAGAGAAGATAAAATTAAGGGATGGTAAACAAAGCTTGAGGCCATAGGCAACATTGACATTTTGTTGTAGAAAAGGAATTATAATGTAATATCCTTCAGGTAAACTCCTTCTATGAAAATATGTGAGCATTCACTGAATGAAAAAGCACCTTACAAATGCCAAATGTAAGATATCAGACACCACATTTATGGGATACCAATATTACCCACTGTGAGCATATATCACAGAATATAATGGAAAATGAGTCACAATTTATCAAGGGTGTGCTTGCAGTATTTTGCAAATTCTATAGCAATATTTAAATAAAAGTCTTTTCTGCTTTATTAACCTTCTAAACAATTCTTAAAATAAACATTTATGTAGTATTGATTTGAACAGAGTAATCTATTTGGAAGCGACAGAGCCAACTATGCGATACTAATAAGTGCTGAATGGTCTACCTTATCAACCCCATTGGACATACCCTTATTTCTGAATAAATCATATTTGAGGATCTAGAATAATGGTTTTTCAATGTTTTCAACACTGAGGCTCCCTTTTAGTATCAATATTACCATTCCCCACATTATCTTTTAATTGGGAAATACACGCCAAAAAAGCCACTTTGGACTTGTAATCAGTTTAAGTGAATATATTTTATTTAACTACAACAGCATAGATTTCAAAAAAAAAAAAGAAAAGAAAATTAAAAATATTTATTAACTTTACAAGATTTCATTCTTTTTTTCTTTTTTTGAACAGTAGATGACCAGATACCTTAGATAATTTTTAGAAGGTTATAAGCTCTGGCTGGATCAAATTGATCAAAAAGAAAAACTAAAAGTTTAAAGTGCTTATATGCTTTATCCAATAACATTTATAGAAAACAATGTATCAAGTAATTATTAACTAAATACAAAGCTGCTTTAATTCTACCTTTAAAAAATTTTGCAATTAAATATTTTTGCTTAGGTGATATATAAAATCTCTAAAAATAAAAGAAGAAAAAAGGTTGCATTTCCTGTGGGTGCCCACTTCAGATACATGCCCTTCATCTGAGAATTTTTCTTTGATTTCCAAGCCTTGCTCTTACTAAGCATCTACTCCTCCAACCAGAGTAGTAAGTTTAGTCTTATTAATAATCAAATGAATGACTTCACTAGTAAGTTTGAAAGAATTCTTTAAATTCTTTTTCCTTGGAACTTCTAAGTCCTTCTGACTTAGGTGGTTGTGTAAGCAATTCAGTACCTTCATCAGATTGAGCGAGTAGGGAAACAGCACAGGTCAAAATTACCTACACTAGCATATTTGCCAGTGAATAAACTCTAGGATACAAGGCAAGCATTTCCGAGCCTCCAACTCTCCTCTTTTTGATAATGCTTTACATTGTGTGTAAGAACTTTATAACTGATTTTTAAAAAAACTTATTGGGGTATAGTTGCTTCACAGTGTTGTGCTACTTTCTACTGTACAGCAAAGTGAATCAGCCATTATGTATACACATATCCACTCCCTTCTGGATTCCATCTAGGTCACCACAGAGCATTGAGTAGAATTCCCCGTGCTATACAGCAGGCTCTCACTAGTTATCTATTCCATACATAGCAGTGTATACATGTCAATCTCAATCTCCCAATCCATCTCACGCCCCCTTTCCCCCGCTTGGTGTCCATAAGTTTGTTGTCTACATCTGTGTCTCTGTTTCTGCTTTGCAAGAAAGCAGGACTAGAGACAGGTTCATCTGCACCATTTTTCTAGATTTCACATATAAGCATTAATATATGATATTTGTTTTTCTCTTTCTGACTTACTTCACTCTGTATGAGAGTCTCTAGGTCCATCCGTGTCTCTACAAATGACCCAATTTCGTTCCTTTTAATGGCTGAGTAATATTCCACTGTGTATATGTACCACATCTTCTTTATCCATTCCTCTGTTGATGGACATTTAGGTTTCTTCCATATCCTGGCTTTTGTAAATAGTGCTGCAGTGAACACTGGGGTGCATGAGTCTTTTTGAATTATGGTTTTCTCAGGGTATATGCCCAGTAGTGGGGTTGCTGGGTCATATTGTAGCTCTATTTTTAGTTTTTTAAGGAACCTCCATACTGTTCTCCAGAGTGGCTGTATCAATTTACATTCCCACCAACAGTGCAAGGGGGGTTCCCTTTTTTCCACACCTTCTTCAGCATTTACTGTTTGTAGATTTTTTGATGATGGCCCTTCTGACTGTTGTAAGGTGATACTTCATAGTAGTTTTGATTTGCATTTCTCTAATAATTAGTGGTGTTGAGCATCTTTTCATGTGCCTCTTGGCCATCTGTATGTCTTCCTTGGAGAAATGTCTATTTAGGTATTCTGTCCATTTTTCGATTGGGTTGTTTGTTTATTTGATATTGAGCTGCATGATCTGTTTGTATATTTTGGAGATTAATCCCTTGTCAGTTGCTTTGTTTGCAAATATTTTCTCCCATTCTGAGGGTTGTCTTTTCGTCTTGTCTGTGGTTTCCTTTGCTGTGCAAAAGCTTTTAAGTTTAATTAGGTCCCATTTGTTTATTTTTCTTTTTAATAAAAAAAGACCTTGCTGTGATTTATGTCAAAGAGTGTTCTTCCTATGTTTTCCTCTAAGAGTTTTATACCGTCCGGTCTTAAATTTAGGTCTTTAATCCATTTTGAGTTTATTTTCGTGTATGGAGTTAGGGAGTGTTCTAATTTCATTCTTTTCCATGTAGCTGTTCAGTTTTCCCAGCACCACTTATTGAAGAGACTGTCTTTTCTCCATTGTATATTCTTGCCTCCTTTGTCATAGATTAGGTGACCATAGGTGTGTAGGTTTATCTCTGGGCTTTTATCCTGTTCCACTGATCTATATTTCTGTTTTTGTGCCAGTACCATACTGTCTTGACTACTACAGCTTTGTAGTATAGTCTGAAGTCAGGGAGCCTGATTCCTCCAGCTCTATTTTTCTGTCTCAGAAAATTTAATTTGTATGTTTCCATACAAATTAAAACATTTTTCTTCTTCTAATTCTGTGAAAAATGCCATTGGTAATTTGATAGGGATTGCACTGAATCTGTAGATTACTTTGGGTGGTATAGTCATTTTCACAATATTGATTCTTCCAATCCAAGAACTTGGTATATCTCTCCATCTGTTGTGTCATCTTTGATTTCTTTCATCAGTATCTTATAGTTTTCTCAGTACAGGTCTTTTGCCTCCTTAGGTAGGTTTATTCCTAGGTATT
>NC_041215.1:71425471-71523394 GCF_002837175.3 Physeter macrocephalus | reverse complement strand
TAGGACTTCCAAAACTATGTTGAATAACAGTGGCGAGAGTGGACATCCTTGTCTTGTTCCTGATCTTAGAGGAAATGCTTTCAGTTTTTCACCATTGAGAATGATGTTTGCTGTGGCTTTGTCATATATGGCCTTTATTATGTTGAGGTAGTTTCCCTCTATGCCCACTTTCTGGAGAGTTTTTATCATAAATGAGTGTTGAATTTTGTATATGAGGTATACTATGAGGTATACTATGGGGGGTAAATCACATGTGGCCCCAACCAACTAACTCACCAAGAAGCACTAAATACTTCCTAGGCTCACTCCTAATGTAATGAAATATTTTGTGGTAGCAAAAAGGGTCAGTTTTAATTTTCAGATTGTGTGAATCTGACTTGAAAGGAGTTTAGGTAAGTAGAAAATACCTCGTAATTTTTCACTTCACAACTCAGTAAGTGGAAAACTAGGACACAGAAGAGGGTATTTTCCTACAATCCCTCATCTACTCTGCATTCTTTTAGGAATACTTTTAGGTAAAATTATAAATTAGAAGAGCTTTGGCTCTAGTTCTCTTTTTGTTGCTCTTTTGCTTGATTTCATTGGAGCTCTTCTTTAATTCAGATATGTAGAACACTACTGGGGCCCCACAAACCTTCTATTAGAAACCAAGTCACTCACTATGCTGGCTGTGATTGACAGCTTTATGGCTTTAAAGCCCTGATATTAACCATCCCCAGAGAAAGAATGTGAAGGGTGGGTCTAAATGAAAAGGAATGTGTTCCTAACATATTACAGCACTTTTGAACAGCCTTCCAAACTCATACCACACAAATAACAACATTCATAAGGATAATCCACCATAATCCTACTATATACTTCTTTTTCCACTTCTAATACATTACCAAATCATTCTTTAAGCCCAACTCAAAATTTGGGTCTCTTAATAAACCTTTTATAATTAACCTCAGAGCATTTCCCATCCCTGTGAAGGCTATTATTTCTAGCACTCCATAATCCTTCCACATATATAATTTTCTCTGCATGGGCTGTAGACAGGGGAAAGAGGTGAATGGATAGCAAACATGTCCTGATGCTGGCTTCACAATTATATGAAATGGTGTAATCTGTGTAAATGTCAATTTGTTTAGTTCTTGGTTCATACTGTCTTTCCACTGCTATTGCCCCTAAATAACAAAGGTGCCTAACTTTGTGAATTTCAGAGCCCAATTAAATGAAAGAACTGTTTGGATGTTGTTAGTAAATATTCGCTAACACTGATGACAATGAGAGCTATGTTAATAAGATAACACACTTCAATTTCCAAGAGGGGAAAAAAGACACTCTTAGTTTTTCAAGCATCTGCTTAAAGATAGCATAGCAAATGACCTGTCACCACTCTGCTGAAAACTCACAGATGGAACATTTTTGTTGGTATATCATATGTGACTATGATCTGTGTACAAAGATCACTGAGCACCACACACTTTGAACTGTGTTTTTCTGTTGCTGTGGAACATTTTCATTTATTTGTCCTCTAGCCCATTTCTGTAGAATTGGAGAATAGACAGTGTAGCTATCTGATCAGAATTGGGGGTAGCCTGTGTCAATGGAGGAGAAGGAAGCTGATGCAGTTGTCAGTCTGGAATTGTGCCTGATATTCACACTCAAATTCTAACTGAGCTAACTGACCACAAATCAGACAAAAGCTTACAGCATAAAAAGACCTGAAATGGTTGAGAAACATAAGAGAAAAGCCGGATTATTCTTTTTTAATATTTAAATATCTATAAATTATCGCCCAAATTATTTTTTCATTTTAGTGTAATGAGTGGCTTTCCCCTCTATTTCTTACAGTTTTAAGAATTTGTAATGAGTCAATATTTATGAAAATTAACAAAATACCATTTTCTCAGTTAAGAAACACTAAAATTTTATACTCAGGGCATTCAAAAGGATAAAGGAAAAATGCAAAAAAAATTTTAAATGCACAAAAAACTGCTGGGTTTAACAATAATCATAGAGCTAACCAAGTAGTTAACAACTGGCTCTCCACAAAAATACATTTATTTATATAAAGAAGCATAGCCCATGATTTACAAATAATAAAATATAAATATTCTTTATTGTAATTCTATTTAATGAATTGATTCTCACAGAAACAATTATTAATTGACTTTTGCCTAATTTTTGTATCTATCACCAACTTCTGGTTGCAATTGATAGATAAGTGTAGTTAGATATGAATACTGATTGATATTTTCATTTAAGTAAATGGGTAAAAGGAAAATGAAATATCAAAAACATGTTGAAACTTCACTCATTCATCAATGACATGAATGACTTCTCTCCTAAGTAGAATAATAATTTTTGATGACTAGAAGAATATTTATTCAGGTTTTTGTGCTATTCACAATGTAAAAGGTACAGAAATGATATAATTTTAATTTGCATTTTTCACATTTTTTCCATCACTTTTCCATTGCACAATCTACAAAACAATAAATGGATAGCCCTGATGTGTGGTATTTGCCAATTTCTGTGGAGTAAATAACCCCACCATGGCTGGAAAGTAAATGTAATTTTATTTCAATATAATATTTATGGGAATAACTCAAAGTACAAAATAAACATACAAGCAAAAGCAAAACAGCTCTTATGATAGCCATCAAAACAGTGTAAAACAGTATTGTTAGAATTTCACTGTTTTGATGATTACGGTGACATTTTTAAGATTATTTAAAAATCAAAATGGAGTAACTATGATTCAGGCATCCAAAATGGAGCCGGGTTACCACTGTAGATGTGGTTTCAGACACATTACTGCATCACTGAGAACTTAAATTTTCTCTAAACTGTATCAAACTGAAGGACACCACCAGCCATTTTCAAAACAATATCTGCTAGCAGCTGCTAGCTGCAACCTTGTAGTTTCAAAGTCCCACCTCCACCTTTGCAACTATGTAATCATTTCAGACCCCAAACCAATCCTTGCTTAACAAGCACCCTTAGTTCTTGCCAGCTCCAATCCTAATTATTGACAAACAACTTATTGAACCTTGTAGTTTTTTTGCCTTTGTAAGCCCTCCCCATTTTGTAGTCCTAGCAAACACAATTCAAGTGCTTCTTAAATCTGTTGTCTCCCAGGCTGCAGTCTTAACAAACCCCAAATAAATTCCTCTTTATTTCAATCAGGTCTCCGTTTCTGAAATTTTGGTTAACAGTTACAAGCAATATTTTCACCCATATGTCCTCAAAACTTTGGAGAAATGAATGCAGGTTATATAGTACTCTGACATACACTCCTTTACACATGCATAGTTCTATTATTCAAGAATTCTAAGGTAATTGATTTTGCTACTCTATACAAAACACAATTTTGAAAATTGGAGAACTAAACGATTACCAAGAATAACCACAAAAATAATATTTAAAAATTCCTTTCATGTGGCAAATTTGTATTTAATATTTTGGCAAGCATCTTGTGGTTTTTTAAAGTATTACGTAGACAATATAAAGGTAGTCTTTATTAAAAGCAAGGGCATATATGATAAATTATAAATGTTTTTACTCTTTAGGCAATACTAATAAAAGCTGTACAATGAAGACTTTCTTGAATTAATGATTTTATTTTATACTTAGAAAATTAAATCACACCCACATAGATTTCTGCAAGGGTTAAATTCAAGCCTAGATTAAGAAGCAAATCAGAGAAGAAAAAGATTTCATTGAGCAGGTCCTTTGAGGCTTCCATAGAAAGGGAAAGGTGCATGGTTAAGAGTGCAGGCACTGTAAGGAAAGCTGACCAGGGTTTGAATGTGGTTCTGCCACTTATTAAAAATAGGACCCTGAAAAAAGTCACTAACCTTCTCTGAGTTCCAGTTCCTTCATGTGAAAAATTAGGATTAAAAGTAATAGGCATTAACTGTATTAATGCATGTAAAGTATAGCAGTAAACATCATTTTTTAAAATCTCACATTTCTTTTACCATTTGAAAGGAAACCCACCTTTCTTGCAAGGTTGCAATGGATTCTGCCTCTTAACTGGAAACTTTAAGAGATGCTAACTGGAACAGTAGCAATTGATTTTTTAATACATATTCTTATTTATTACTTGTTTGCTGTCTGTGCTGCGGGCCTGAGCCAAGCACACGCCTCCACCCTATGATGCTTTTCCTGCTTACTACCCTTTTCCTTTCCTAATCCCATATTCTGAGTATATAAGTATACATTTTCAGTGCAATCGACTGCATTATCTTCTTTCTCCTTCCCTTCCTCTCCCCTCCTTCCTTCCTTCTCTGACTTTTAAGCCTCAAGTTACTATCTATTTCTTCTAGTAAATTGTCCTTGATAAATGTTATAGAAAAATTTCCAGAAATACCTGTGCCAACACTTATTTCTCTGTCCTGGTATTTACACAAAAGTCACACTCTCTTGATGTTCTGATGGTATCTAGAATTCAGGAGAATAAGTCCAAAAGACATCAAACACCTGCTGTGACTATTTCCCATAAATCCTATCCTAAAGTGCACTCATAAAAGCTCTCACGTTTCCATTAAGATGGTCTACAAGAGAGCTCTGCAAATGGCTGATGCTAATGAGCTCATAGATATTTTTAAAGCCTGATGTGGTCAATCAAAGGGGAGGCAGCTGACAAGACACCCTCTTCTCTGCAGCTCTGAAGCACTTCCTGTGGGGAAGTGGGCCTGGCTGGGAGGTGCCACAATGCCCAGCCTTACACCTTCAGTCATAACAATGTCAGCAACTCTTCTTCCCTGTTCCTTTTACTCTAAAAAGAAAATGCCATTCAGAAAAAGACTAAGTGCTTCAGCTTCAGAAAAACCTAAGAGGACAAAATTCTGACTATCTGCCCTGCAATTTAAACACAAAGGAAAGAGTTAGTCAGCCAATATAGCTTATTACTTTGAACCCAACCCATGTAATATTTACTGAGTGTCTCTCATTTGAAATGGAATCTATGTGCTATTTTATTAATTAGCAGTAGATTATACTATATTTCCTAAACAGTTAGGAGATGTTTTCAGAAGTCTGAGAAGTGATGCTCGAATGAGAAAGACTGTTAATGCTGTTTTCAACAATAATTATGGGAAACAATATGATATAATAATACAGAAGTACAGGTTCCAGAGTCACACTGACATAAAGACTAAAAGCTGGCCCCACTACATGTTAGCTTTGTGATTCTGGGCAGCTACTTAAAATCAGCATCAGATGCTTCATAGGTTATGCTAATTAAGATAACATACATAAAATGTAAGTGCAGTCCCTCGCACTGAATGTTTAATGAAAGTTCAATAAATGGCAGTTAGTACTGCTATGACTGTTATTCTGAACCCTTATGACTTTTTAGGACTAATGCCAGCAAGAGTGGAGAGTATACTTTGGAAATTCTTACTTCCATAGCTGTTGTGTTGAATCTCATGATATCCTCTGAATAATGTTCCAATGCCTAGGCCAGGAGTAGCAAACAGGTAGTTAGTAAACTGAATACAGCCTCAAGAAGAATTTCATTGGATTAGACAGGTTTATTGTTATTATTGTTACCATTAAGTCTAACTCCTTTTAGTGAGGTATACTCTAGATCTGCCATACCTTCATGTCATACACCTGGATGCTTTCTCACAGTTCTATGACTTGCCTGGTTCTGAAGATATTTGGATTTGCATCTCTAATCTAGATCTTTTCCAGACTTCTCTCCCAGCCTACCAAAACCACAGCTATCATATGCCTCCTTTCCTCTGGAGAGCTATTCTCTGCATAGGTAGTCTTCCAAAATAACTGTTAATAAAATTTGTGTTGTCCCTCATTGGAACCATTATCATCATCATAGCTAACACTTCTTGGGCACTTACTAAATATCAAGTACAATGTAAAGCATTTTGCCTATATCTCCCATTTAAGCCACCATTAAACTTATAATGTAGGTACTATTTTTTGTTGGTATTTATAGGTGAGGAAACTAAACATCAGAGATATTACATTACTTACCCCTGAGTAGACAATCTTTGATGAGAATATAAGCAATTTGAGTATAGACATTACATTTTTAACTACTAGATAGACTAGATAGGCCACCTATATGTGGATTTTAATAGACATTCCAAAGGAATCATCCCAAAGCGATTACATTAATGGTGGGAATTCCAATCATGTGGTAGAAGATATTTTAGGACAGAAAAGCCTCTTAAAATATACTGCCTAAATGCCTGTACATTCTGTTGACAAGTAGGGTTGACCCTACCAATATTAAAACACAATTAGCACATAAATGAGACAAATGTACATATTTAGTTTTATAAATAACATTCCATGGCTTCAAATGACTATGCATTTTAAACATATTCCAGATAAATCATTCCTTCAATGCATCATTCTTTTGCAGCTTTCTTTAGAAATTTTTAGTTAGAATATTCCTTTGTGGTAATGAGATGTTCCGGAGTGTTCACTTATACATCTCAGATAAAGACAGCTTTGAAGATAATTTTTAAAATCGTAAGTACATGCATATTCTCTTTATTCTCCAATATTTCACTGTCAACAGAACAACATACACAACTCCTTATTACAACCATCATCACTTAATTTTACTCAGTCCTTATGAAACTGTCTTTTTTACAGTTCTAATGTACTATTCTTTGAGTGCATTATCTGTTTAATCAAGACAGCCCAAAATGTCATCAATTAAAATAACTCACATGATTGCCTTCTTTTTGGGGGGTGGAATCTACAAACTAAAAGCACCAGATGGAATATTCTATTGGACTTGTATATAGGTACACTAATAGTACACAAGCATAAACACTGAAAACACAAAGATGTCCTCAAATACAATACTATAAATAACTCAAGCGAAAAAGACTATCAGAGGCATATTATATTTGGAGGGAAAAAGGGTTACCTGAATCTTATGCAATTTAAAATACCTTAAAATCAATCTATTTTCACATTTTTCAAATGAAAAAACATGATATAATCACAGTCAGAGCTACTTGTAACAGAACTAAAACTAGATTGCGGATGTTCTGGCTCCTCGGTTGTGGCTTTTTCAGTTACAACAAATCGAAGGAATTTGCAGTAGAGTCTCATTCTCACAAATTCACCTGATGCACTAGGGAAAGCAAAATCATAGCAAACCTAAATATTTTTCTTTTACAATAGCTCCCAAACACAAGCAGCTACTTCACTGATAATCAAATAAAGAAACAATGTTCTATATTAACACCATAGAAGAGGCAAAAATGTTATGTGGGATTTACTGTATATACAGTATAACAGTGTATAGTGTATTTTATAAGTACAAGAAGCAAATTTCAATGGTAATTTTTCTAGATATCACTGTGCAGCCTGGAGCCTGACATCTGGAGAAGAGATGGCTCCCTACATTTTAGGACATAGGCAATGAAGGTATGTGAAAGGATTTCAGGAAAAAATTTGACAACGTCACTTGACTATCATTGTGGACAAGAGGAAGGCTCTGAATGTATATATTAAATTTAGTTTTACTTAACGACCAAATTTGGCCTGGAAGTTTCTTATGTGCTGCAAGGCTCTTTTGCCTTTTCCTATTAGGAATACAATGGTAAACAAAACAGATACACAAAGTAAACAAATACACTATAAAATAATTGCAAATTGTGGTATGTGCTATGAAAGAAAAAATAGAGTGCTGAGAAAGAAAATAATGGGGATGGGGATAGTAGGGTGATCCGTAGACTTTTATTCCAAGTGAAAGATACGTAAAACTTGCTAAAAATTATAAAATATTTGAAACTTCCAGATGTAACATGTACTTACTACCCATATTTAATGGATGTTAATATTTTGCATACTTATTTTAGATTGCTCCTTTTAAAATAAAAGTGAAAGTGAGAAAGTACAGCTAAAGCAGCCACCACCCCTTCTTATATCCTTTCTCTCTAGAGGAACCAATCCTCACATTGTTGTGTATCAGCCCTTCCTATGTATATTTTTACTTCCATAAAACAGAGTGTTGTCTGTGTGTTTTAATTATGTAAGTACTGTCTTATTTGCAACTTGTGTATTTCACTCAACAGTATATATATATATATATACACACACACACGTATGTTGTATACATATATATAAACCTGACCCTTCAGTTCAATCTGTTATCCAATATTTATTAAGTGCCTACTAGATACTAGGCATACAAAGACTGAGTTCCTGCCTTTGATGAGCTTACACTCATTCCTTTAAAACTCATTTTGACAGCCCTGCTTAAAGGTAGAATGTAAGGACATGCAGATAAGGACAAATAGGAAGGTAGCATTCACAGTGAAGGCAAGGTGATCTGTTGAATATGAGGTAGGAGGTGGAGGGACTTGATGAGTCTGATGAACACTCTGCTCTTTGAGATAGAAGAGAAAACGACCGTGGGCACCTTAGGAGGATGTTTTGTGGCAATAACAGGCAGCTGAGTTTGAAAACATACAGTTTCGTCATTTTCTCCAAAACTTCCTTAAAGTGTTCGGATGTTTCGAATAAAAAAGAAATATGGAGTGAAGGATATGGGAGGAAAATGGTTGAGTCCAAGTCTCCAAAAAAAAAAAGCTGAAATAATGGAGCGAATGTAAAGGGTGGAGTGGAAAGATATGTAAAGACAAGACGTGGGTGTTTTGTTGGGGGAAAACAGGATGAGGTAAAAAAGTGGGTAGGGGGAGAAAGGAAGTGGAAGGAAAACAGGTTATGGTCTGAGTTTGGAACACTGAAATTTGATATTTCGGTGATAGAGCTGTACTAGTTTATAGACCTATCCTGGGTGAAGCTGTGGACGTTAAGCAGCTATATGGAGTGGAGGTAAAGGACATGAATGGAACGGAAGACTCCAGAATAGAGGTGGTCAAGGAAACATGAGGCTAATGGTTCAATGAGCCATCACATGGCTACTGATGTCATGGTTTGGTGGGCGATACTGGGATGGAAAGAAGTTAGAAAACCATTGCCAAAGGATTTGAATGTTGGTGAAATACCGGGAGATTCAGGCAAAGAGGATGAGTATCATGAGAGATGTGGTAAAGTGTTCATGGAGAAAGAAATATTTGATATGAGCCTTGCAGCAGGTACAGAACTTTATAGTTAGAGATTGAGAGGCAGAGTAGGAGACATTTCAACCTGAAGGATGGTCTAAGTAAGGTCACAGGAGGCAGCAATGGTTGACTATTTCTGATTTATCATACTGGATCTCTCATATCTCTCAGATGAAATGATCTGAAAACAATTCCACTGTATCAGCCAATGGCTTTTATAGTACATTCAAGTGAGTATTTTCCAAATGGACCACTAACTCGTATCTATTTCCTCCACTCGTAATTGTCCCAACTACTTAAACTCCCACATTTCCACTAAACTAAACTTAATACTTAATGACTCAACTGGTCCATGTCTGGTGTTCAGATAGGGACATGACCTAGTATAATAGATCTGCAACTGGTTCCAGGTCTGATCTCACAAGGCCAGGCTATCTGGTTCTTTTCCAATATAAGGAGCTGCAGAGAGTCAGAGTCTGGAGATGTCTTAATTTAATAGCTTATCAGAGGTGCCTTGACCTACGCTGCTTATCTTTTCCCACTTGGTGTCTGCTCTAACTTAAGATGCTATTTTGATCCTTGTTCTTAGAACCATATTATTACAAGGTAGTAAGGAGCTTTTGAGGGTCATGTGGTCCTAAGTGCTGCACAAAGACTTCCCTAGAATTTCTGTGCTCAGTTTCTGCCTTAACACTCCTCCATTGTTTGAAAAATCATTGATCTAGGGATAGACTGCTATGTTTGTCTTTGCTATAGTAAGTTCTCAAATTAATACCACAATGCTGAGTAGACATGATCTGTCACTGTATCTCTGAGTTGTATTTATTACTTGTAGTCTATCATTTTGACATGTCTGAAAGCACCTACCACAGAGACTGTAACATAAGATACACTATATTTGTCAAAACTGAATCTAGATTTTCAATGCATTTTAACTGCTTGGTAAAGAGAATAGATATGTTTCGGTCATACTTCCACTACAAAGTTTCATGTCAAGATCTGATTTCTTTTGATTTTTTATCTCTAATCCCACTATGAAATGTGCAATCATTGCGAGGGAAATGACATTGGAGGAAGACTGTGACTTGGGTGCACGTGGCAGCGTATTTATGCCCTGTGTATTCAGAGAGAAAAGAGAGGGAAGTAAGAAAGGAAGGAAGGAAGGAGGGAAGAAAACAGATTAAAATCTCAGCCATTGGATAAATTAATAATATATCTCTGAATGTTAATTTCTACTTTTATAAAGTGGGTACAATAATGGCTCCTAATCACACAACTACTTTAGGATATCAAATGAACCCAAGAATGTGAAAGTGTAAATTAGAAACTCTTATCCCTATATAAGACATCCACTACCTGTTTTCATGTGCAATTTAGAATACCTATCATTTTGCCTTTTGATATTTCCACTTCCTAAATACTATATATTTATCTGTAGAAACACTCTGTTTCAGGAAAAATGTGTTCCTTTCATCACACAGCTTCTCATTACTCGTGTGAAGTGCCAGGAACCTTGAGAGGGCAGAAAAAGAAAATCATTCCAGCTTCTTTGTAGCTCTCCTTTTGACAGCACTCAAGTACAGGCTGATTTGGCTATAGAGCCACAGGGATTTGATGAAACAAAGCGTTCCACGGCAATACAGAATCCAGCTACTTCTATCTCAAGGGAAGTATAAGATATGACCTTGGTTCATTGCTGGTAAGTATGCTAGTTGCCTAGCAAAACTCAAAAGTCCAAGGTAAAAGCCATATGCCTTTACTGATTTATATTTCGAAGCTTTTAATACCATAATGTAATGTGCTGCAAGTTGAATAGCTTATAGAAAGCTTAGAATGGATGGGATTTTCTACTACCATAGCTGCTGACTTGTACCACACAGTTTTATCAATTCCTATATTTGCAATGATAAGAAAATGTTATGTTATACAATATGTTAATGCTTATAAAGCACTGAGTGCATCTGACATTTTAAACTTGAAAGATGAGCTCATGATGAGTGAGATTTAAATAACCGTATCTTAAAAGATCTCAGTGTGAAGCTAAATTTGGTTTCCTAATACTATACAAATTTGATAGTCATCAAAAATCCTTTTTTACTCTAAGGTAACTACTTTTTTTCTTGAAAGTAGAAAAATATATTAAAGAAATAAGATTCATCAATAACAATATTTCTAAAAATGTTCATAGATTCATATGCAGATAAGATCACTGTACTTTAGCTGAAAAAATAAATAAAACATTTTATAAAAATTTGTGCATCAATTTGGGGCTAGCAAATAATCTGAAATACACGTCTAGAAACAAGAAATCTTTTAAAGTATTTCTTTTACATTGGTTAACATGTTCAGATCTTTTATACAGCAAATATTTGAGGGAGAATTTTTGTTTTTTGATTTTTTGGGGTTTTTTTCTCTCACTTTTTATTTCTCTCCTTCTCCATAATGTGAATATGGTGAACTAAACAGACTATTAAATCAAAAAGGCACTTTTTATTAAATCAATCATTTAATTATCTTTAAAAATCATGAAAAATCTCCGCCAGATTTCATTTAATACAAAGTTAAATCAGCAATTTCATAAACTAACCATTGCCAACTACCACTGATAATAAATGATGAGTTGAAAATTTCAGTAAATTCTTGGGCATCACAAAATATGTCTATTTTCTTCAACAGGAAAAATAACATCTATTGGACATAACTCATAAAAACCCTTTACTGGTTAGCTGAAGTACTGCATGATTTAGCTGATCATGACATTTGCTTACATAAACACAATCAGAACTACAGTTATCATTTTAGTTTAAATTTAAAATTTCTTTGTTGTGGGATGTATAAATATTAACTGAAATAAAAATTAATAAATATTAAAATTAATCTATCATTCTAATACTTCAACAAATCAAATTGTTTTCAGTTTTTAAAGCACCTTACCATTCTTTGCCATTATGATACAGAGACATTCCCTAACAGGGTAGGTAAAATTTTGTGTTCTGCTTTTCTTAACATTATCTCCTGTCTTCATACCTATCATGTAAATGAATTAATTGTATGAGCTACCATAACTTAATGCATCATTTCCCCACTCTTAGACATGTTAGCTTCCTCTTCCCTGCCCCAGTTCCAATTTTTGGTTATTTCACTCAACAACCAACATTTTCAGTTATGCATTTTTCCCCATGTTTTTGATGTTTCCCCCTTCAGATAAATTCTCTGAAGTACAGACTTATAGATATGAATATCATTATGGCTCTTATATTTGCAAAGTGCTAAACAGACACTTTTATAAATGTCATTGCCATCAACAGCAATATGGATGTATGCAAAATTTGTACTGCGACCTTCACCAGCACTTAGGTGGTTAGTATTTTCTGTTGGAGGGAGGAACACTAATTTCAAGGAGATGAAATTTCCATGATTTCATACTAATGAAATCTCATTAGTATTATTTTAATCCGTGTTGTTATTACTACTGGTGTTAAATGCTTCAAAATATTTGCTAATCATATTTCCTATCATGTAGATTATGTTTGGGGATGTGTATCTTAATTTATATAAAATTTTATGTGTTTTTTTATTCGTTATTCAGACAGTAATGCTTTACCATATTAACTGCAAATATTTTTTTTCCAATATAGATTCTTTTACCTTTACTTTGGGTTTTTTGGGGGATCAGGTATGTTTAATATTTTTATATAAATATGTTAAGTATTTTGCAATGTAACTTTTTTATGTTACTTCAACGCTCAGATAACAATCCTACCAAATATGAAACTTCCCCCGTGATTTGATTTATTTTAATATTTGTCTACTTAATCCATCTGAAATGTATTTTGGCAATGTTGTGAGATGTGTATCTAAATTTTTCTTTTTCAAACTCTAATACCAAAACCATTTATTAAATACTCCTCTTTCCCATTGTTTTATAATGCCCTATTCATATACATATATGTGTATATATATATAGTTCTTATCTATACTATGATGAGATTGTCTCTATTTTCCTAGATCTAACATGGTACCAAAAATGTTAAACTATATAATTTTCTACGATTATTTGATATCTGGAGTGGCTTTTCAACATTTATGGCTTCTAAAAAATATCCCTTTATTCCCATTAGCTTATTTTTCCAAATGGATTTTTATTATTCCATCACCTTCTAAGAAAATCCAGTTGAGGGTTTTATTGAGATTATCCTTTTATATTCATAAATTAATGTGGAAAGTTTTAACAGATTTACCTTTATATCCAGAAACATAATCTGTCTCTCCATTAATTCCAGTATTCTTTTCTAACTCATAATAAATCCCATTTTAAAGATATGTCCAATACTACATAACTAAAGGGAAGAATGAGATAATGGAAAAGGTGAAGCCTATGGGGTGGAACACATAAATATATGGACATATATATATGTGTGTGTGTATATATGTATGTCTAGGCTTCAATCCTGTGTGATCTTGGGCAAGATGTTTAGCCTCTTTGATCCTCAGTCATTTCCTCTGTAAATTGAAGGTAATGGTAATTCCAGGATTGCTATAAAGCGTAGGAATAATGTATATATAACTACTGAATCACAGCATGTACCCAGTACATGTTAGCTATGAGAATAATTTTTAATATAACATGTGCTTAGTACTTGACATTTTATAAAGTTCCTTCATATGTATTATCTCACTTGCTCTTTGATCTTCACAGAACCCTGTCAGATGATGATGTTGTCGTTATTATCACTGTTAATATTAAGGCCAAATAGGTAAACATATATCTTCTTTTGAATCAAAACACAAGCTCATTTCACATCATAATGATATATGTAAATGTATTTGAAGATCACTACATCACACAATAACCTTGTCCCTGAATATTTGATGATTTTTTTCTGTTATAATAAGTGTAGTTGCCCTTTCATTATATTTTCTATTAATTTTGCTTGCTTAAAGGAATGCTGTTGATTTTGTATGTTTGTTTCATGTTCAATAGTTTTACTGAGTTCCTTATTACCTCTTAAAAATATGGTTAATTCTCTTGGTTTTCTGCGTTGTCACATTTCCAAAATAAATTTTATGTTATGGAATCACATATTAATCAAATCAGCTACTTAACTGAAAAATAAAAAAGCTAAGACTAGTTATCTATCATGATATCATGATATATTAAAATCTTCCTGTTGTAAATATAAATTCAAGATTATTTAGCTATTAATAGTCAGTTTCCTTTAGCTTGTAGATTGTATTTCCTTACAAAATCTTCCTGTCAGTCCTTCAAACCTCACCTTGTCTGACAGGAAGGAGTGATGTTACAGTGTGGCGGAAAAAGGAAAAAGAGAAAGCATACACCTTTTTTTTCTTTGTGGGCTTTAAATATTATTCTTAAGGATAAGAGAATAAAGGGGTGAGTGGAAAAGAGGTATAAACTGCACTCGCACACTTGGGAGAGTTTTGCTGCTTTTTCATTTCTTTTTTTTGCGGTACGCAGGCCTCTCCTCTCACCGTTGTGGCCTCTCCGGTTGCGGAGCACAGGCTTCGGACGCGCAGGCTCAGCTGCCATGGCTCACGGGCCCAGCCGCTCCGCGGCACGTGGGATCCTCCCGGACCGGGGCACGAACCCGCGTCCCCTGCATCGGCAGGCGGACTCTCAACCACTGCGCCACCAGGGAAGCCCCTGCTTTTTCATTTCTTAACGCATGGTTGGCTATGCTCTTTCCCACTGAACCTAGACCTTCCACTGCCAGATAACATCCTTCCCACTTTTTTTTTCTCCTAGAATATCATTTCAGCTATGGGAGGATACATTTTTTTGTGCCTGGACTTATCTTTCCCCATCTACTGTTGGAGTAGGGTGCTTCCTTTGAAAAGTAATAATAATAAAATGTCATTTTTTCCATTGAATCAGTTGGTTAACACTATCAAATAATCCACTCCCAAAAGCATTCTAAATAAAGGAACCCACTGACGCCTCAGAAATATTTCATTTTTACTTAATCATGTTTTGTTTTTAGCTCAATTGTAAAAACCAAAACAGACTAGTAATAAAAGTTAAAAAATGACCAAGATGATACTATTATTTTCACTGTAGAAGCAGACCATCAGTTTCAGGTATAGTTTCCATACTCACGGGGAAAATGATTAGAAGTGGATGGATTGACACTGTCCCCACTGTCAGCACTTTCACTGCTGGAAACTTCATCATCTGATTCCCGCACAGAGGAGCAGGGGGAGGAGCCGTCAACTTCTTCAAACTTCCTCTTTAAAATTCCACTCATCGCTGCAGCGCTGTCACATGTACCTGTAGCAGGAACGGGAGCAACGAAGCATTGAAACATCTGACCGCTGGATGTGCAGCCAAGGTCTCCGGCGTCATTTTTATGTGGCTTTTTATACATGAGCTGAGCTTTCCCTTGAAAGGATCACTAAGCAGTTTTTTAAAAAAACATTTTCAAATTAACAAAAATTAAATTAAATATGAGCATTTGACCGTTTGCTTACCAAAATGTATCAGCTTTTTTAGACATAGTTCATTTTAATGCAATACCTTTATTCCTTTTTGTTGGCAAATTGAGAAAATCCACCTAAGTCCATAAAATTCTGTATCGAAAATAAATGCCAATGTTCCCCAAAGTCCTAAATGATTGCTGGAAGGAACACATGTAAATACGCAAAAACTTCATACTCAAGTTTTAAAATGTAAGAAACCTAATTAGCTGAGCACTATATGAAATCAGGTCTAAATTTTAGGTAGTTTCCATGGAAATATTACAATAAGGTGAAGTATGTCCCTATGACACCCGGTTGCCGAAGCTGTTGCTACTGTTTCGGAAACCTCCTAAGGCTAGTTAGTTGGGACGGACGTAGCACTAGTTGGGTGGGAAGAGTGAGGTGTGGGGAGTGGGTACGGTTTCTCCTAAATCCTTTCTCTAGGATGAATGGGTTTTCCCCTCTCGTTGAGCTGCCCTTTCTCCACCTTCCCCATTTACCTTGACATATACATAGTCAGCTGAAGGGCATAAACTTTCCTTGCAGTGTAAGAGTATTTTCAGGAATAACTTATATATAAATGAGCTTAGATATATGTGATGGTCTTACATTGTTAAATTAATTTAACTTAGCTGAAAGTATTGCTTAATTGACTCCATGCATTCTATCTTCCATCTCATTATGTCAGCTGATTCTAACTCTCTTTTGAGCTCTTAGTTACATTGTCTAGGCACTGCCCTCAGAAATCTCTGTAATAACCCCTTCTCTACGCAGATCACAGAGCAGGCAGCCTGACCAGATCCCCTTAGCTGGGCCAGATTTCCAAATTTTAATTCAGTAGTTTTCAAAGTCGGCTACTGGGGTTAGCAGCATAAGTTATCACCTGGGAGGGAAATGCAAATTCTCAAGCCTCATTCCAGATCTACTGAATCAGAAACTCCCAGAGGGTAGGGCCTAGGACTCTGCTTTATGAAGCCCTCCAGGTGATTCTGATGCATCCTCAAATTGGAGGGCCATTTGTCTAATTTCTAGTCTGTTCTCCAGTAGCTCCTTCCTTGGACTTTTTTCCTTCCTTGGACTCTTCCTTCCTTGGGTGTGTCCACACACCAGCTCTAGAGAGTTATATAACTCAGCACTCAATTCCTAGTCAAAATCTTCTTCTTGGTCCATCACTGGTGTGAATTCTATAAGTACAGTACTAGATGTCTCTTAAGTATCATTAATTTCAACTTTCTCTACTCATCTATTCACGTGTTTAGTAACTGGTATGCATATGCTTGCCTCCTTGGGTGGAGTAGGGGATAGAAAAAGGAGTAGAATGTGTTACCTGCTCCCAAGGAGCAAGCATCCACTATGCTGGGCTGCATGGAATTGAGAATAACCTGCAAATTCATGTTCTACTGCCTTGTTTTACTAATTTATGTCTTTTTCACGACTTATATTAACAATAGAGATAACTGATAGCAATAACAAGATACTACACTGTCTATTCTTTTGAGAATAAAATCTCTACTCTGATTTTACCACTATTCAGATTAGCTTATTATTTTCTCCATCTTAAAGAGTGTGAAAGGCATAAGATGTTCATGCATATCTGAGAGGGTAGAGAGAAAAACAGATATTTTAAGTAAAGTTCCTGAAATAAAAGTAGGACAGGAGATAAATTTTAAAATTGTTCACTTCAAACAAGATGCAAAGTAATTCATGAGGGAGAGACACCAAGACACAAAATAATACAAAATGGAAACCCATGTTTAAAAAGTACATTTTTATAAGATATTGCAATGGGAACAGTTAAAAACCATGTCCTTAAGCTCCACTTTCCCATCTGACCTCCCCCAGCTTCCTTAAGAAAGGCAGATTTCTCAAGAATACCCAATGGACCAAAGGGAACTATATTCAAACATGGCAAAACGTGGTACGTGGTACTCTTCTCTTCCTTTCTCACTTCCTCAAGCATGAGAGGGGAAATTTTTGGAGGGATGATAAGGGAATTCAAAAGTCTCTTTTCCCTTTGTTATTACATTTGTGATGGCAAGACTTGAAGCAATGGAGTTGAAGGTTGGCTGTAATTTCTGTCTACATCTTTGAGACTGAAAGAGCCTGAGCTATTCCCAGGTCAAAGGGACAAAGGAACTGACTGTTTAAGGTGGGATTAGTATCTATGCCGGAAATTAAACATTCAAATAATTACAGGTGGGCATAACTTTAACTTATACCCATGAAACTGGTTAAGTGCTAAATTGTTTGTGCAGCAACCAAGCGTAACACCTGTCTAGTTTCACAGCCTTTAAAAAATATTATGTGAGCATAACAAGATGTCGTAATGAATTATGAGGGCCAAATGACCTATTGCTTACAAGTATATAAACCTTGATCAAGACCTAATAGTGGAATTGGTAAAGGGAGCATGTGGTTTTCTCCTACAGCATCTATACTAGCTCACTAGGAAAGAAAAGAATACAAGAATTTAGGGAAAAGACCCTGTTAATAAAGGAGTTGTATATACTTGGTTTGCTTGTACCCTGTATTGGTTCTCTCAGAATTTGAGGATGACAATAGGTGGCTAGCTAGGTATAGATGCAAGTGAGCAGAATCAATGCTTGTCCTGTGGCTGCCATAGCTCCTTAAATAGTCATTTAATAATATATTCTTGTTCCCAAAGACGAGGCATAATTAAACTTGGTAGGTATGAAGCCAGTGAAAAAGTGGTCAACATTTCAAATTGGCAAACAGCATCAAAGCTCAAAGAACAGAAGATAAACCTGAACAGGCATTAATTTACACTAAATATGATAAGCTGAGAATCTAAGTCTCGTTATCAGCCATTTAAACACAGCTACCATTTTCCAATTCAAGAAACACATGTTAGTCAAGGGTATCACCATTTCTCATTTGGACTAGGACAGCCACATCCTAATTATTCTCTCCCATCCACTACTGTTTGCTTTCAATGGGTTTTCCAGGTTAGGAGGCACAATGATAAATTTAAATTGCAAATGTGATCATGTTCATCAGCTTAAAACTCTTAAATGGCTTTGGATTACCTTAGGATAAAGTTCCAAATCCTCAAAATGGCTTATAAAGTCCTTAACAATATACTCTGGCTAACTCTGGCTAACTTCATCTTCTTTTTGAGCCATTGGCCTTTTTGCCAGTATTTCAGCGCTAATAATAATTCAGTTTCTCCAACCTGCTTTTTCTCTCTGGACTCTAAGCCTTTTGATGTATGCATGACTCTTTCCGATCTACTTTTTGATTTCTTTTCCCACAGCACTTACCACCTCCTAAATCCATATTATTTATTTATGTATTTTTAAGTTTACTAATTATTTTTTATCCCCTGCTGGAAGATACCAGGGCAGGGAATCTCTGTACTGATGTTCCAAGGGTCTAGAACAATGCTTTATATCTAATAGAGGGTCAATAAATATTTGTTTGATGAATGAATGAAACCCTTCTATTTCCATACTTTAATTATTTTGTCAGTGTCTATTTTCTCTGACAGACTAAAAGCTCCATAAGCAGAATCATGTACATCTCATTCACCACTCTATCTCTCGTAACAAAATATCTGGCATATGTGATTAGATGAGAATTAAAATGAGATGAAATTGACCTCAAAACATCATATAATATATATATATATTTTTTTTGCTTGCAAGCAACCCCAAAGCCAATTCTAGCTAACTTAAGCACAAAGACATCTGTTGGAAAAATACTGAACTAGTTCATGCAATCTAAGATAGAGCTGAAATGAAAAATTGAGGAACTGCAGGAATAAGGACAGCTTCTGGGATTATGGTTGTAGAAATTCCATGATCTTTTTTTTAGAGCACCACAGTTACCAGGTTTAAGCCCAGCAACTTCTATGTCTCACAGTTCAAGTTTAATGTTCCAAAGCATGAGCAACCTTTTAGCCCATTTTGGGTCAGGTGTCAGCCCCGCGACCATTCGACTATGTGGCCAGTGGACAAGGAGCCAGCCAATTTGCTATCACCTCAGAGAACCTCACTCAGAGGCTTCAATAAGTTCAATTGCATTTCAAAGCCAATATTCTTTCCTTGTCTAACACTGATTTTTCTCATTTTTTCACTTATTAATATAGTCCATTGTTGGGGAAGCTAGTAAAGTAGTCTTGTTCAGGCTTCAGAGGCAGCACCAGGCCTCTTTCTGACCGGACAATGATGCTAAAGCTGACTGCATGCCAAACTGCTGAGTTACACCCAGGCCAGAATCAATAATAAACCCCTAGATAAGATAGAGAGTAAGTCATGGGACTTCTTTCACCTTGAGGGTCTGGCCAGCCCCCGGGGAATCAAGAACATTCCAAAACTTATGAGTTAAGACCAAGGCATTTATGACAACAACCAGAGCTGCAAACTTGCAAGTAGGCTGATTGTTATCAGCCCGAGGCCTGGTGCTAAAAGCTGGGCTCCTTCGAGGGGCAAACTGAAGTCTCACCCGAGGGGTGGACACACAGCCCAGGACCTTCCCAACTGGGACTCCAGATTGCTGTTCAAGGGACTTCCCAGCGCTGCTTGGACCTGGATGTAGGTGCTTTCCCAATTCAGTGAAGTATAAACCTCTGCCTTTACTATTCTTTCTTAGTTAGTTATACTATTCTTTTCTTAATTAGTATACTGTAATTTGTTAATTCAATAAACTCTCTCTAAATTCTTGTTTAACTGAGTGTAGAGTGGTTATTTTGCGAGCGAATCCTACAAACCTTGAAACCGAAAGTAAGGCTTTCGGCAAAACACCCATGAATTCAACACTTGGCCAGCTTCTCAGTTTGGGATTCCTCTTTCCCTACACCTAAGTGCCCTTTCTATTGTCAAATTCAATTAAGAACTACTTTATTTTAAAACGCTACTAAACATCTTGTAATCTTGGATACCTGTTATTCTTAATTATCATATACTATTTATTTCATATTTGTGTTAGATGTAAGAAGTCTCTGGACACATTTAAAGAAAGAGTAGTAGAAAAGTATAAATGTTTCCATTTCTCCTCAAAAAGATACTGATAAACTACACTAGATTTTCTATGGTTATAAGTAAATACAATTATTTTATTTAATATATTTCTGGAAAAAATGTTGGAAACCAGAAGGCTGCAGGGTGAAGATAAGTAAGACACTGGATAAAAATGTACATTTTAATGCCTCTGGAAGAACTACTGAAGCTAAACTTTGGGTATTTGTTAGAATCTGGTTCATATCCCTCTCTTTTGACTGCCTAAAAATTTCATAGCTTTCCCAGGTAACTCATTGAGTTCTTACTATCCCATTTATATTCATCTAATGTTTAATCCTTTTTCTTCTTACATTCTGTCCCTATTTCCCAATGTTTTGCTCTGCATTATAGGGAAATGACCACAGGAAAAATGCCTTAAGAGCATCATCAATCTCCTAGTTCTGAAGAGCAAGTTGTCTGATTTGGAGAAGAATCATTTTAGGATTGCCAGATTTAGCAAATTAAAATATTTAGCAAATTAAAACAGGACACCCAGTTAAATTTGAATTTTAGATAAAAAATAAATAGCATTTGAGATAGCGGAGCACAGGCTCCGGACGCGCAGGCTCAGCGGCCATGGCTCACGGGCCCAGCCACTCCGCGGCATGTGGGATCCTCCCAGACCGGGGCACAAACCCGTGTCTCCTGCATCGGCAGGCGGACTCTCAACCACTGTGCCACCAGGGAAGCCCTGAGATATAATTTTACTTATTATTTGTTGCTTATCTGAAATTTAAATTTAACTGGGCAGCCTGCATCTCTTCTAACAACCCTAACTGGTGCTCTTGGCGAGAAAGTAGAATGACTATAAAATCAACAAAACATCTACATAAAAAAATGCCACCTACCAACTGGAAATACCATATGTGAATATTCCTGTCCTTTACCAATCAGACAAAACCCAGTAAATAAAATATGTAAGATTATTAGGGTGAATCAAGAGTTTATCAAACAACTGAAAAAAAAGGTCAGGGGGTGGGAGACAGTTAATAGGCTTAGGGCAGGCATGGCCTATCACTGACACAGGAAAAAATGAATTTAAAAGGAAGTAATTCTGGCATGGCAAGAATTTCCTTATATGGTAATGAGGAGGTCTTTTTGGTGAGATGCTGTTTCTTCCCTGGCCTGATAAAAGAAAGGGTGGTGAGCTGTAAGTTCCTGGTTCATTTGACCTGGCAGGTCCTTAACTCCATGTAGGCTGCTTAAACCGGGAGCTTTATATGGTCCTCTCTCAGGAACAAAGGGGGTGTCTAGAGCCCCTCTGTTCACTTTTACCTGGGAGTCTGCGTATATCCTTTGCATTGCTTGCTTGCTAGTTTTGTAGTTGATCAAAATGAGAGTAACCTTTAACTGCAAAGGTCATTAACAAACACCCTTCTGCCTTGGTGATATGGCATACATCAAAGGAGCATGTTAACTGCATTATAACCTGACATGAAGGATGTTTCTTCATGATATGTCAAAGAACAAAATCATCTATTTTACATCTTCATCAAATTCTTCCAGCAAGCACAAAAAGCTAAGAAACCATGACTGTTCTCTCCCAATGACTTTGATAAGCTCAGGCTGTTCGCTTTGAACAGGAAACACCAGTGTCAGGATTAAGTTGCATAGAAAAAGAAGCTTACTCTTCTTTACGTTCATGCAGAATGGAAAACAATTTTGATGTTTCTTCTGGTTGCTTCACCAAATTCAAATGATGAGATGAGAAGTACTGCAAACAAGTTGATGAAAATACTGGTGTGTGGCTCATCTGTGATAGCAGGTGGGAGAAGTTGAGTTGGCAAAAGCAAGATTATTCACAATGTCACACTTCATCAACCAGATTGTCTACAGGGCCAGAGAGAGGATGAAGAGGACAGTTGCTCAATTGATGGTGTGTAGGTTTTATTCCAATACTCAACAAAAGAGAGCTTGGCTAAAAAAATATCATACTGTGTTATTCTTACTTTCTGGTGGGATATCATTAGTTATCCAGATGTGTTCCTAACTATCAGGATACAATTTTAAACGAGTTAATTTATATTCAATCCTTTTCCTCCTCAAATTTTTTACACCATGAATTTGAGTAATCTTTGCTCTGCCCTAACACTCACACTGCTACTGCCCTTACGCTGTTATGTTAATCAAACACTGACTATTGGCTAAAGTTTCTGCTAAATAAGATAATCATTATCTTAAGAAGTTGGCATCAGATTTCAATGCCTTGAACACTTATCACGCCACAGGTCTCAGAATGCTTATGCATTTCTCTTAAAAAAAAAATAAGATAACTTCTTTCACAATACCAGGGCTATTTCTGCCTTAACCCATTTGGCAAGAAATTAACCTATCTGCCGCCAAGAAGATAGGGATTTGGCAATTAATTCACAAGATAAAATCCTGCAAGGTGTTTCCATGGGGCACCACCAATGTGAAAAATGCTACTGGTGGCTTGCCAACTCAAGAAGTACAAGTTAGCCAAATACACTTCTCTTGTCTAGGTGTCTGCTTAAGCCAAAAATGCTGGGAGCACTCTAGTATAATGAATATTTTTGTTGGAGAAATGATTGTAGGGTTCCCCAATTATGTATGAATTCCTTGTGCCAGAGTTGCCCATGACCTTGAGTTAGAGGTCTGAGTTACTTTATGTGCTTTGGATTTCGACAGTTTTGCAGCTTGATGATTTACAGTTTGAGAATTTGATTAAAGAAATGAGTGCTTACCCCTGAAAAAAATGCACAAATGCATGTCATTTACCCATGGATTCTCCATCAAAGTCAGATGCCTCTAACTGTCCACACCTCTTCCCTCACTGTGTGCAAACTGCAATGGCTAAATTGATTTATGCCCTGCTGATAAAGGGATGGAAGGCTACTCCACTTACTAATGGTAAAGGGGTTCTTTATGAATGTCTGGCTGGGGAGACCCCAAGAAGCTTTCCATATACCTGTCATTGGGATTAGTATCCATATAAGATACCCAGAACTTGGTTTTTAATGCCTCTTAACCCTAAACACTGTTCATTACTTGTTATTTGTCAACATGATATAGCAGAACACATGTGAACTGAAAGCCAAAAGTCCTTCCCCAACGTTAACTTTCAGGTCGTGTTTTCAGTTAGCAAGAGCACAGAGACCCAACCAAGAACATGATAAGGCTTTTAAAACTGTTTAAAATTGATCAAGTGTCTGTTGTCAGCCTATTTTTCCTACCCCAACGACGAAAGTACCAGTGAAAAATTTATTTGATGTGCTTGCTATTAAGACTAAAGAGGAGTACTTAGCCTAGTTTCTTGGCTGATTCGCAAGACTTACCACATTAAGGAAAAAAAAAAAGACCACACAGACATGGAAGAATTTAGAATTATTACCGCAGCACTGGAAGATAACGTATTTTTTTCTCCTTAGCACTTAAGAAGTTTCTCTTCAGTCTTTTAGAAAGTTTC
This sequence comes from Physeter macrocephalus, assembly GCF_002837175.3. NCBI lineage: Eukaryota > Metazoa > Chordata > Mammalia > Artiodactyla > Physeteridae > Physeter > Physeter macrocephalus. Next base: position 71,499,425 of record NC_041215.1, on the reverse strand, counting down.
TGGGCTTCCCTGGTGGCACAGTGGTTGAGAGTCCGCCTGCCGATGCAGGGGAACGCGGGTTCGGTTCCCCGGTCCGGGAAGATCCCACATGCCGCGGAGCGGCTGGGCCCGTGAGCCATGGCCGCTGAGCCTGCACGTCCGGAGCCTGTGCTCCGCAACGGGAGAGGCCACAACAGTGAGAGGCCAGCGTACCGCAAAAAAAAAAAAAAAAGTTTCTGACTAAATAATAAAGTAGTCAGTGTAGCTCAAAAGGTATGTAAGGGGCTTCCCTGGTGGCGCAGTGGTTGAGAGTCCGCCTGCCGATGCGGCGGGGATACGCGTTCGTGCCCCGGTCTGGGAAGGTCCCGCGTGCCGCGGAGTGGCGGGGCCCGTGAGCCATGGCCGCTGAGCCTGCGCGTCCGGAGCCTGTGCTCCGCGAAGGGAGGGGCCGCGACGGTGAGAGGCACGCGTACCAAGCAAAAAAAAAAAAAAAAAAAGGTATGTAAGAAATATGACATCCTTTTCCTTCAGAAGAATCATTAGAATAGTCTGAAGTGAAAGGATCTTTAAAAACACTTCCCTCATAAAGTACTCTAAAGTGGACATCAGAATAAAATATGGTCAAGCTTTAGGACTATACTCATCCAAGCACTGGGATCCTGCCAAAGACACTGTGCAAAAAAATAAAGAAGATTTAAAAAATTAGAGTAAGTAGAAGAAAGTACTTTGGATGTTCTTTAAAATGATTACTACCTTAGGCAAGATATAGATTTCTACTATCTGAGGCAGAGAACAATAGTTATTCAACCTGCAGCTGACATCACATTAAGCAGCAATTAGTAAAAATAATTTAGAGAGTAAGATTAAATACTTGGATTTTCAAGTCTCAGTGAAGGTTCTACTGGCATAAATTAAAACTGGTTCACAATAGAAATAAACCACACCACGCTCATACAATCTTTTAAAACTTGGAAACCCACTATTTAGAAAAGTTTCATCATTCAAACAAGTTTCACTAAAGCAGAGTCATGATATTCCCCCCCAACCAATGTATCCGACACTTGCTACCAATGTATAGTTATCACAGAGCACTTCTAGGTATGCTACTATTAAAATAATTTTTAAGTAAAAAAATGCAGGGCTTCCCTGGTGGCGCAGTGGTTGAGAGTCCGCCTGCCGATGCGGGGGAAACGGGTTCGTGCCCCGGTCCGGGAAGATCCCACATGCCGCGGAGAGGCTGGGCCCGTGAGCCATGGCCGCTGAGCCTGCGCGTCCGGAGCCTGTGCTCCGCAACGGGAGAGGCCACAACAGAGAGAGGCCCGCGTACCGCAAAAAAAAAAAAAAAAATGCAGATATATTTTCTAAATTTCTTCTGAAAAACCTTGTGGCTAAATCAATTGATGCCATATTTCTAGACATCATTCTGATACACAGGAAGTTTAAAATAGCAGTAAGTCCATGAAGAGACATCGTTTCATGATTCAAACAAATGAGCACTTTTAAGTCATGAGGTAGAACTGGACTCATATGCTCCACAACAGCATTGGCTCAGCAAATGTTTCTTGGGTGCCTAACATGAGCCAGGCTCCCTCTGTAATTGAAAGGTCCATAGTCTATGGATGAGACAGGAACTGCGGTGAGCAGAATGAACAACTAATGCCTTAATTGTACAAAGTCAACATGGAAAAGAAAAAATAGTCGGCAAAGGCCCAAAGATGAAACACTTTAAAGCAACAAATGATATAAAACAAGAGAGCTCAGAAAAGCTCGTATTACTACCTTCTATGTGAGGATTTGGTGGTCGTGATGCTTCTGATTGGTAAGATTTAAGCTATCTATGAAGCCACATATAGTTTGAATTTGGTGACTGCCTTCTCTGCTTGTCCCATGTGAATATAAGATATCAGCTGCTTAGTACTTCCTAGGTATGACCTCCAATAAACTCTTAGTGGGTTTCTATCTTTGGAAAACACGTCTTTTCCTCATCTATTGAAGTCTAAGATGTTTTATCAAGATTATCTGTAACTATAGGCTTAAGCTGAACTTGTCTTATCAGCACCAGGGAATCAACTCCTGTGGGATGAAAAATAGTAATATTAGTTATCACTTAAAATGATCTTATTTTGTGCCAGGCATGCATCACGCCATTTCATTTTCATAAAAACCCTTTGATATAGAGACAATTATCCCCACTTTGCAGATGAAGATGAGGCTTAGAGTTTTCAAGTACCCTGTCCAAGGCCACATGGATTGTAAGTTGCAGACCATGTCTTAGAAGTGACACCAGGGTTGGAACATGAAGGTAAGCTCCAAACCACTGTCCTATTCAGTCTTTTCACACTCCATGATATAGCTTGAACTCACACACTCAATAAACTACATAATAAAAGCACTTACTTATCAAGAAAACAATATACAATATTTTCCTGGTTTTTCAATTGTTCATGAATTGCCCTAAGTTTACAACGTTTTATTGTATTAAACAAAGTTACCCAGGTTTGTTAAAGTAGTTCTCAGGCCTTTTTAAATATTAATGGGCAAAAAAAGACCAGCATATGGAGCTTTTCCCCAATATTTTGGACTATTCTAATTCTTACAGAATGGGAAGCAATATTCCTTCAGCTTTTCAAAGATCTTCAAAGTGTAAAAGACCAGCTATTAGCTGCTATGGTATTAGCCACCTCATGTATCTTTACACATGCGTTATACTAGTGAATTTTAAAAGAAATGGAGATTGATGGCTCTGTTGTCTTACTTTTCTTGTATGTGATTGGGGAGAATGTTAGGTGTGCACACGTGTACGTGCATGCATGCACACACAAGCGCACACACACACACACACACACACACGACTAAATGCATTTCTAAATGAATATGTAGATTCGTAAGCTTGCATGGAGATAAGAGATTGCCTGAGTAACAACTCTTCCTAACTAGCATGGTGATGGTGCATCACAAAGCCCCAGGATTTAAGAATGAAATAGACACAACTCCTAAAATTGGCAAGAATAGGTATATGACACCAATCTTTAGTCAAACACCACCAAAACAATTGGTCTGTGTGTTTTCTTTGGTATACCTGTTAGAGATTCTTCATTTCCTTATTAGACAAAGTAATTTCAAATTTCTGTTGGTGGTTTACTATGACAGATTCTCACTGTAGCAACAAGAACCAATTTCTCATTTATCTAGAGCTCAAACATGATTTTCAATATCCTGAACATAAGAAAACGAAAACAAATTCTATTTTCTATGTTTCTATTCTCAGTATACTACACATATGTACGTGTCAGAAGTTCAGTACGTAGGAGAAGTATAGAGGGATGTTATCTCTCTCTCTTTGAGCACTGAAGTCTAAATGATTTAGAAGTTAATGTAAAATAAAGTGCATAAACTTAATTTTCGAATTACTCTCAGATAAGGAATAATTGTTAACTATTAAAATAAATATTAACATGAGAAAAGAAAGTAAATTTATAAAAAGCATATAAAGTATACAAAAAGTATATAAAACTATATGCAAAAAGCATATAATAGCAATACCATTTAGTGTTGGTGTACAGTTGGGGAACAGTGTTATCATTTGCAATAAGTCAATGTAACGATGTAAATAATGATTCTTATGCCATGAAGAAAAGCCTAAATGGATTTCCACTTTGCTCAATAAGGCAGAATGGCATGTACTGCATTTTGCTTCCATGAAAGCAATTAACACATTTTAAAAAACTGGCCATTTAAGTCATAAACTTTACCTATTTGGAAAATTGGTTAATTTAGTACAGATTATTTTCCAACTGTCCTAGACAAAGTATTACTATAATGTTGCCATGTGTCTAATAATATGGAATAAAAATAAGACCTTTAAAATCATTTTGCAATTTTATCATCCTTATACTCTTCAATAAAACTGATACAATTCTATTTAAATTTTAGAATAGGCGATAAAAATGCAATCATATGTTTTGTTTCCTAAGAAATGCCAGGTTAAAATGAAGAAATGTGATTGTTTTGAATACTCAATTATTTTGAACATTTTCCTGCTATATGTTATAAGTTATTTTCTTCTTTTTTCTATTTCATAGGCACCAGAAGTTCAGGAGGACACATATAGTGATAATACAACCTAAAACCTACACGTGCAATTTTGAGATGACAACAGTTATTTGTAGATTTTAGACTATGTTCCATACTGCTAGACTGAGTACAACATGTTTGCCCTAACATCTTTTCCAAGCTTACAATATGGTCTCTAGTTTCAAGTGATGACAAAGACAGACTGGTAATCAGAAAGCAGGAAATTAATTTTTGAAAAATCCTTAAAGATTCCTTTGAAGTCTGATGTAACATCACCTCTTCAAGTACACTAACTGCACTCCCTTCAATGATTTGTTTTTACATTATTCTATTTACTCTTTAAGTTTCTAAATTTAATTTGAATTGCATTTACACAAATGCATTTTTCTATATACACCCAACTATCCAGACCATGAACTTACTAGGTACACGCTGCTGAGATTTGAATGGAAGCAGTATGGCTCGAGTGAATGCAAAAAAAGACTTCAAAGTTCTGAGTGAATTTGCATAGAGACATAAATTCTCCAGGATATTCAAAGCCATAAATTTGCTGCAGGACATATATAGCTCTCTCGTGGCTCACGGAAGCACAACAATTCTCTTTATTTCACATTTGTCTATTACCACGTTTTCTCCAAGAATCTTCACAGGCTCTCCTTTGCCCGCACTGTTTTTATTTCTATATTCAGAATGTGCTAACGGGTAGCGGTTGCATTTACAAAGTTAATAGTATTGGACAAGCTAAATGAATTTTAAACCCAGTTCTCTCCTCCTCCCTGTGCCCTGCCTAGAACACACGCAGAGGTTGGGAGGCATAAACTATGGACACTACCTGAGTTAAAAATGAAATAAAGAGTTTTTGCTTTTCAAAATTGTTGGATTAAATATGGTTGACCGTAAGAAAGACTTTATTTGGCTGTTTGAAATATATGTATGTATGTATACATAAAAATATATATAATTTATAGTATGCATAACAATATATACATATATAAATATATGTAAACATAGGTATTTCATTAAAAATTATATGCATATGTAGAAAACAAAAGTAAACAAATACGTTGTTTGGACCAGAGGACAGAGGACAGCATTTTCCGTTCAACATAAAAAGGAAATAATTGATTTAAAATATACCCCCTTAAGCTTCAGTCATTACTGAAAGTTTCAAAAGAGAATTTAGAAGAAAATGGCAGTTTATTTGTTCTTTAAAAACTCATAACCAAATATGAATTTCTTTTCCTAAATTAATCTCGGGATCCTGGATAAATGTCACAATGTCCCCATAGAGTGATAAAGGGTGAGAATCTGGCCCTGGATAACTACTATGAAGTGATTTCATAAATATTTCAAGTAATTGTCTTTCACTGTTTTAAATGGCCATCCTCCTGTTTTGGTCTGCCTTCCATGCTCCCCCCCCACCCCCTATTTAAAAATAAAAGATATTGTTGCCAAACTGCCAAGGCTTAATCATTATAATAAAATAAACTCCCCCTTTTCAATGCAAAAGAAAGTTTATCTAAACATGTACTAGCTCTTTGTACGTAAGCTTCATAAAATTCACTCAAAAATATCTTATGCAAATATGAAAGCATAAAGCAGTTATTTCATGACTAAACATTATTTTGCCTCTTCATCTTTCCAATTTATTTTCATACACGTACAACCTATAATGTAGACAGATGCACACTTGATGCAAATTAAAATAACATTTTTTTCCCATCAGCATTGTAACTGCTGAATTGAAATATTTTAAAATTTTAATGCTATAAACAGTCTGATCACGATGCTTTAAGTTTATTTAAAAATATGCTTTGGAAATAAAAAAGCAATATGAACAATAAAAGTGAGTACACATTTGTTTGGTTCAGGTCAGACTTTTCTATGATGTGATCACACATTTTACAAAAGTGTGAAATTTAGTGCATGGAAAAAGAAGACTTTTGTCCTGCCTGTGACATTTATGAGGATCACTTCACAAACCAGATTTAACTGAAAGGAAAAGTCATAGGAAGTTGAACATGTTGAGTTCAAAATAACATTGTCTAAAAAGTTCCAAAGAAAATTAATAACAATTATGAAAATTAAAGTATTTAAAGGATGTGACCCCCAAACAAATTATTTCTTTGATAAGATGTTTAACAGTGAAATATAGAAAGAAGAATTTCAAAACTGAAACCCTCTCTTAAAATGAAATGAAAATATAACTTATTATAACTGTCCTTATGATATCATGTGGGGTATGAACAAAAGAACTCCATTATTTAGTTCCAGATACCTCATTTAAAATACATTTCTTAAAAATGTGAAAATCCTCTAAAAGTTGAAAGTCTTGATATTCAGCTAGATGTTTCAACCCAGACACCTCTCTGCAATCAAAAACTTTCCTCAAAATGGAATTATTTAGAAGCCCCAAACCAATTTTTTCCTCTCATGACATTATTCCATTGGAACAAAACACCTACGTTTCAAACTGAGACAACATTAAGAAGATTTAATAAACTAGTTAAGGGAAGCTGAAAATCGAGAACACCCTGCCAATTTCCACAGTGAGTTAAAATAGCCAATCCTCATCAGTATCTTTTATAGAAATAAAATCAGGCGCATCATGCAATCTGTCACCGTACCTGCGTGCACTTTAAACGACTACGGCACACACGCTGTTAAGATCTTCACTCTGAGAAATAAAGCACACTTCATGTAACTGCTGCAAAACACTGCTGCAGAGGAGCCCAGTGCATTTTTTTTTCGGGCAACTGATCCAGCTTTCCACCAGCCCTGTGACCTCTGAACTCCCTTCTGCCCCCCTCCTCTCGCTTCTGCAGTCAAAGCCTCGGAGCTGGTCTCATTTGCATAAGGCTCAGGCAGCCCTCCAGCAGCTGAAACGGAATGCTGGGTAAGGAATTGTGGAACTGCGGTTCTGCCAGAATACCTGAATCGCCCGAGAGCTGGAATACGCGATGGGGAGTGGGCACCAACTGCGCCGGGCTGTCCGCATCACACCCTCCCGCCTCCCCACGCCCCTGCGTCTATTAATGGATAAGTGTTTTTTAACTCTTTGTTTTGGAGTGCTGCTTTCCCCCCTCCCCACCCAAAAGAAGCTGTCAGCAGCGACAGTGGTAACCAAGGAAACTCAAATAGTCAAATACTTCATTTAAATACATGTGGAAGGCCAATTTAAAATTTTCATTAACTTCTCTTGTTTTTGAAACATAGCTGTTTTTTTTTCCCTTGGAATACATAGTACACGCATAATCAGGGACATAGGGTATTTCTTTTTGTTGTGGTTTAAACAGCATCTTACAGGCATACAGTTATTTGAGTCACTATACAAATACATGAAGTCACCAGTAATTCTATAAAATGTTAAATGTACCCTAGTGCCTTAGAGAAGATCATCCTAAATGGTGTCCAAGAAATTAATTGTAAAGAATTTAGGTCCCACGATGCCTTTAAAACAATGCAGCAGTAAAAATGCAGAGCAAAGTTAAACTATATGTTTTAATGTAAAGATTCATGCAGCAGTAATGATTATCTGTCTTTGACAGAGATGTTCAGTGTTGTGCTATTATTTGCTAGAGTTATTTCTTCCTTGTCTTCCTACACGCAGCAATCTCTCTATTTAAAACATAAACTCTCTTGCTCATAAACCTAAGAAGTGGTTATTTTCTAGATACAGAAGGTCATGTGTGTACATATTTTTATAAATACCCATGAAGGCACATATTCTTCTTTTCTAAATGGTGAGTCAATGGAAATATGCATCATCACATAATTAATCAATTCTTCTTTTTTAAATTAAGCTAATTTGTCTTCTCCACTAATGAGTGAATACTTATGAAATAAAGGTTTAATGCAATAATATTTTCCATCTATCAAAAGAAATATAACATGCAAAATAAAAGGCACACAACAGATTACTATAGATATATACTATATTATAGTTAAATATAAAATGCATTGTTCTGGGAGATAGCATTATTAACATTTCAAAATTTTCTTGGTTTAAAAATTTTTTATTTAAATAATTAAATATACTAAACCTCTTGCAGTGTACTGAAAGACATCAATAAATTTTGAAGTATATATCATCCAAATCATAAGACACAAACTATTGCAATACAGGATTTTTTAATACCGGAAAAATTACTGTGAAGCTTTTTACTTGAGCTATTTGTTAGTAGTATTCTGCTTTATGTTCTTTCTGAGTCATAGAAGATAAGAAATTATTGAATGATTTTTAACCCATAAATTTTTAAATAGAATAAATAACTTTTCAGTTTACTCTAATCATATAAACGTTTATCACATCTGACTACATCAGCCATTTAATTGAATTGGGTCAATTCAAGTGCATCCTTCATATTACACACTGTAAATATCTTGCAAAGTTTTTGTTTAAGGCAAAACACACATCAGACCATCCTAATTTAAATCCAATCAAACACAAGGAAGTGTTGGAGTAATTTATAAAACCACTGACCTGTTCAAATAGCTGTAGTCTTAGTCCTTGCACTCTTTATTCATTAGAATCCAAAATAAATTGATTATCATTTTATAATGTGTGTCAGCATCACCGAAGGCACTGTTCTTCCTGGTTCAGCGGAATCTTCTGAAATTTGCCAGCCCTGTGTTTTATTGCTGGTACCGTATGCTTTATTGTTCAGCGACAAGAGCTTCACTCTGCACAAAGACTCATTACCTACTGCTTGCTGCACGGCATCAGCCTCACTGAGGCTGCCTATATGTGATCACATGGGAGTTTTGTCTGAGAAAGCCAGGCATGCCACTGACTTCACTGTGTGTATGGATATTTTTATCAGCTGAGGTCTGCTAGGAGGAAGGAATAACAGATTAGGAAGCTGCTCTAAGTCATTAATGCAGCACAACTTATGGAAATCCCTTCACAAGATTTTTTTTTTATTATAGAAAGCATTTGAGCAGACATTCAAAAGAAGTTCACTAGATTTTATTTTAATAAGAGGCTGGATAATAATTTAAGGAAGGGGAACTAGCAAAGAGATATTTCCTACCTTCTGCTTTCTGAAAGTACTGTTGTACAAATGTTATTAAAGAGCCTTGCTTAACTGAATGATTTGACAGTATGTTTTAACCTTTAGATTGCTGGTGTTTCTTTTTATTGGAGGAGGTTGCTTTCTAAAAGGATAAGTGGCTATTTCCCTAAAAATCTCCTCAGTGAAAATCTCAATCACTAATAGATACAATATATGAATAAAAATAAGATACATCATATGAATAAAAATATAGATGTTCTAATTATTTTTGATAAAGTAGATGAGAGGGTGAGTCTCTTTTATTGATGTATATAAGTGAGGTAGATGATTAATTTATCTTCTCAAAAGATGACACATCCCTAGAACAGCTGACTTAAAAGAACAATGAAGATTTCAATTTAAAGATCTAAAGGACATGTGGTTCATATTAATTCTTAAAATCTCTGTAACTTATTTTAGACCGCTTACCTCAATAAAGCATATGGTTTACCTTATCTGATTTCAGTGTTAACAAGTAGTTTCAGAGCTGACTACTCAAGATTTACAGGAATTTTCTGCTATATAAATTTTGAATTAATACATATACATACACACACATAGGTATAGTCAGATTATCTTTCTGAAATACATTTTAAAATAATTACCTAAAATTATTTCTCAAAATTTGAAAATGGATTGTGTATTTCCAAATGAAAAAGCTATTTAATAATTGGAAGTTGATGAAAAAAATAAACTTCTTATCTCTTTAATAATCTAAATTGAATTTGTAACTGAAAGCTTGTTGCTTGTTAATCTCGATGGAAATCCTATGATAAGTACATGCAATGTGCAACAAAGAGCACAGAAAGAAAAGTCAGAAGCATCATAAATGAAGATCAGAAAATAAATTTTCTGTACAGATATATAGTATATTTTAATAGTGTTTGTAAGTAATACAGTAATCTTAAAAATAGTAAATCTATATACCTGCTTAAACCTTCCATTAATGAGAAGTTATTTTTTGGAAATAATTATAACAAAATTTTTTGTGTCAATGGAAATTTTTAAAAATAATTTAAAGCCAGAATAGGCACATGTGGCTAAATATTTTAGCCAGTCTCTAAATACAATGATTTAACATCATTCTTTATAATATTTTTTGTAGTGGTAGCATTGATTTAGAATGTTTCATGACTTAAATAAATGCCTTTTCATGGATTTTTCTTAACATTGAAAACAATATTCAGATATGTTTTAAATGCCACCATTTTAATGCATTTGTTCCAAAATGCTCAAGTTCCTTTTTCCCCCTGCACACAAGAGCTACGCTAAAGCTGCAAAACCTTGGGGCATTAGGAGGAAAAGGAAAACAGAGTGTTTCTGGCTTATAGTGTACCTCTGGGTTCTTAAAGATATGTACATTCTAGCTAATATCTTTGATGATGTCATCATGTTAATGTACAAGGAAATAAACAAAAGGCAGCCATTTTTCCCTTACTGCATCACTTCAAAAACAGTGAAATAAAATGGTTGCCAAATGGAAGGAAAGAATCAGTAGAAAACTGTTACTTCCAAATTCTTGGGAGAGGGAGGGGCAATGGGTGTGAAATTAGAAATAAAAATCCATATATGTGAATTTTGTATCAATGTATGTAAAGAAATAATTTACAGTAAGAAAGAACTATAAATAAATACAAGGATATAGAAATAGCTAGCAATTAAAACAAATTAGTAAAATAATGTCTCCAATGGAAAGACTATAGTCTGTAAACAATGTATTAAATGTAAAAGCTTATTAAATTCATTAATGTTGAAGAAGGTATTTAAAGGTGGACAACAGAGTTGGAAAGACCTAGAAAGAGACAAAATGATCATGAAACAGTAATAAGCTTCCCAGGTCTACTATTATCTTAAATGACCTTGGTGAGTTATTCTATCATCTTATGCCTTATTTGTCAAGTCTGCAAAACAGGAACAGAAAAATTTTGAGAAAGCATGTCATGGAAATATATAACAATATTTTTATACTTCAGTTCCCTAAATTGGTTTTATTCAAGCATTTTCCACTAATATTAGTAAAGTGAGAAAAAATGATGTAAAATTCTAATGATTATTTAAAAGAATTTTTAAATGCATTATCCTAATAGCCAAGACAAACAGATATAATAAGTAGATAGGACTTTTGGAAACAAGAGGCAGTTTTTTCCTAATACATACACACAAAAAAATAGAAATGAATTTAGTAAGTAATTTGAAACAAATCTCATAAAATTGCCTCAGGATTAAAACAAATTATAAAATATACCCATCCTTCCAATCAAAATTCTGGAACTCTCTGTCAGCGACATGACAAGAGAATTGCAGCAGAGTTTCTGATTCTCACATTACACAATGAACAACAGTGCCTCTGCTTATACAACACTTTCATCAGCCAAGAGTTCTCTAAATTTGAAATTAACAGAGAAACACAAGATCACAGCTTAAAGAAGGAAATTCCATCCAAGATTAAAAGGACGTTTTAATTTACTTTGTATATTAAAAGCTGCGAATTCAAAAAGATATGTCAATTCTTATTATTGACTCTTAGTAGCTTGGCTTTTCTCTAATGACAAAGAGGCATAATAGAATCATTTTGTTTGCCCCCCTTTTCTCCAAAATGACCAAAGCTTGTCAGAAGTAATCCAGAATGTTTGCTATCCAGCTCCTGCAGTAATTTGGGCATAGACATGCTAAATGGATGGTCTCTTGACCTTTCTACTGAATGAAGGAAGATGGAAAAGATTAACTGATACCATCACCTGTGTTTTCTAGAACTGTATTAGTTGGCATATGTATATTAATATATATATTAATATATATATATCAGTACCTCCTGTTGGATTCACCCTTGATAAGGCTGGATTTTCTTGCCACCTTTATTCTTCTTTATGGTATGTGCAGAGAAGTCATTAAGTTGGCCATGTCAGCCTCGAAATCCAGGACTAATTCAATTTAATTCAGCAAACATTTATTGAGAGTTTACTGTGTACCAAGCTCTGAGACAGTTGCTAGGGATATAAAAATGAAATATACACTGTACCCAAGAAGATTGTAGTCTATCTAGGTTCGAAAACAAAAGTGCTGAGCAAGTTATGGGAGGGTGGTAAAGTAGAGATAATGTTTTCTAAAGTTTGAATATTTTGTTGACAACATGCATTATAGGTACAATCAATACGATTTCTTTTCGATATTGTTTCCTGAAATAAGAAAACCATTACTATAATTAAAGTCATTTATCCAATGTCATATCTATATATCTATATATCTAATCTCTATCTCTATATCTATATATTATATATAATGGCTACATGTTCCTATGCTATCCTTCTCATGAAGAGGTTGAATCTAATTTCACTTGCCTTTACTCTACGCTAGTCTTAATGATCTGCTTAATCCAATAGAGGCTGCAGAGGTGATGTTTTAGATATTCCAAGGTTAGGTCCTAAGAAACTTTAAAGCTTCTACTTGGGCCTCTTGGAGCCTCTTGAGTCTTCCAGGAGCCTTGAGCTGCTATGTAAGAGGATTAATTACCCTAAGACTGCCTTGGAGAAGACACATATAAGCACTTTGTTCAAACAGTCCAAACCGAGCCCAGGGTTCTAGCCATTCCTGATGCCTAACATGTAGGTAAAGCCATCTTGGACCCTCCAAACCTACCCATCCACCAAACGGATATCATGAAGTGATCCTAGTTGTCACTATGTGGAGAATCGCTGAGCTGAGTTTTTCTCAAATTCTTGTCCTACAGAATTCATAAGATGTAATAAAATGGTTGCTGTTTTAGACACTAAGTGTTATGGTAGTTACTCAGCAATTGATAACTGGAACCTATTTACATGTGTATGACAGAGGCAACATAATAAACCTAACAGTACATGAAAGGACTGTCTGATACATATATTCAGTGAAATGGATGAATTTAATGGATGCATTAAAAGAAAACACAACTTAGGAGGGCAGAGAAAGAAGCAAAAAAAAAAAAAAAAAAAAAAATTCAGGTGTGTCCAAAGCACATAAGGACTGATTTATCTAAGAAGATTGTATTGCAGGAATGGGGTTTCTGCACTAATAGGGAAGAGACTGCCTCACTAGCCAGGAGAAAAGGGAATTCCCAGTAATGGTACTTTGGGAAAAGCCCAGAAACAGGGGCAAGAGCTTTACTAACTACAATGAGAGGACTTTGAGGAAGTTTTTTGGGTGACAGATTTAGGCATGTGTTAGGAGGTTGAAGGAGAAAAGGAAGTCTGGTGCCCCTTCTTGGAGTGCAATGAAGCTTAAAGTGAGGAGATTTTTGCAACATATGAGATGTTGGGAAGTGACCAAGGCATAGGAAAAGCGGTATAGTCAAAGTGATGAATAAAGAAAGCAACTTTGGCAGTTGAGGCGTGTCTAGACTCGTAGAGCACCAAGGCAGCACAGAGGCTGAGGAAGAGGAGTTAAGAAGATTTGATGAAAGTCTGAACTAAAGGTGACAATTGAGGAATGAGGAGAAAGGAATTCATCAAAAAGAAAGAAGGAATTTTATATTGGTTGGATAAGCCAAGCTCTGATCTCATTTATAGCCTTAAAAGTCAATGGTTTTATGATTCAGTTAGCAATTATATATGACAACTAGAGAGCATTTAACTAGTTTAGTTAGACAGATTTAGTAATTGTACGGGTATTTTGATTTGTATTGGCCTCAGTTTGTCTACTTTCAAATATTGTGAAAATTTGTTAATATCAAATATTGTTAATGTTGTGTTTGGGAAGCTGCAAAAGACTATAAAACAACAAGACCTTCCTTAAATAGAGTACATAGAGGAGACCATTTATATTTCTTTCTGCTGTCTGATCCCTCAGTTGGGAAAAGACAAACATGTCTTAATTCTGCAAAGATTAAAAAAATAGATAATTTTGGATAATGCAAACTAAGACAAAACACACCCCACCCCGCAGAACCACACACCATTACCTATCGAAGTAAACAAGCCTATTGGAGTTTTATTTTTCTGATTCTTCATTCTATCTGCACATTAGACTACCAAAGTAGCAGATGTTAAGTTAAGCAGCCAGTGAACGGCCAGTCAGAATGATGCAGGTTAAATGGTAGGAATAGCTCTATAACTGCTGCTTCTGCATATACAATATGTACATAAATCATCTGAACGTGGCTGTAAAGAAGTCTTTATGCAAAGTGACCCAGAGAAGAAAGTATCTAGGTTTCCCCCCACCCTTCATTCTCTTTATCACCACAAAGGCATTAGAAAACAGCATTTATCAAGAGAAAAGAGTAAATGAAGCAAACCTCCTCTCTGAGAACACAAAGGATACATTTATTTCTTAGTGACCATCAGAGTTGATTATAATGATTTCTTCTTATTAATGAATTAGATGTCTAACCTGGGACCAAAAATGTGGAGTCAAACAGCATATGCAAAAGCAAACGTGAACTGAGCAGGTAAAAAAGAAAAAAATAATAATTTAATAGGACCAGTGGCTTTTCCATGTCAATAGGAAGGTTACATCACAACTAAAAGGGCTATGATACTGCTTTGGGGTTCAAGGCACAAGAAAGAGTTTCCTATATTTTATTTCACCAATACAAGTCTATAGATACTTGGCTAATAGATTGAATCTACTTTGATTTGTGTAACAGACACATACACAGACAGTTTTGGCATATTATTTACCTGAGTTTGTTCATTCATTCATTCACTCACACATTTATTCATTTTACATTCACCGAATACTATATGCTCAGAATCTAGTTTGGTGCTCTGACAGGTTAAAGAGATGAATAAGTCACAGTCTTCAAGCTAAGTGGCTTTCCATCTAGAGGTAGGGACCTATATAAAGAGATAGATACAGCATAATGGGATACATTCTCTAACTGAAAATTATATAAGAACATAAAGACAGGAGTGAATAAACTATATAAAAATAGCTAACAGTTATCAAACACTTAACCAAGACTGATGTGTTTCACTTTACATGTATTAATTGATTCACATAACCATTGCAACAAGCCTATGAGGTAATTACTTTTACCATCTCCATTTCATTGATGAGACAACTAAGGCATAGACTGGTCAAGTGACTTGCCACGGTGACAGAGTCAGTATCCAAATCCAGGTAGTACAGCTTTAATGCAGTGTGGCTCTGCTGGTACCATGTTACTTAAGGTAGTCACAGTGGGCTTCATAGAGGAGGTGACATGGAAAATAAATCTTAAGGGATGAGTAGGATTTCTTTTGTGGAAAAGGAAAAGAGTATTCTGGGAAGAAGAGCTATAATATACACAGATTCTGAGGTATGACTAATGTATATGTGAAAGAAACTAAGAATTTCACTGTGAAAATGGTAACGTTATTTGATCTTGATATGGGATTGTGCATTTGTAATGCTGGGTTGTTTGGAGTTCAACTAAGAATCAATTTGTACTTATAGGGGATGTTTAAGTGGCTTGACTACAACTGTGTTTTATTAGGTAACTCAGGAGAATGAATTAGAGAGAGGGTCTGGAAGAAAGGAGACCAAATGAGACAGTTGAAATATCCTAGAAAAAAGTTATAAAGCTCTGAATGAAAGCAGTGGCAGCCCTTGGGGATGGAGAGGAAAGATATTAAGGAAATAAATCAACAGATACTTAAGTGGGAGTGAGGGGGAACCCTGAATCCAGGATTTTTAATTTGGGAGACAGTATGGATGATGATACCAGTAACCAAGGATAGAAATATAAGAGGAACTCTTTTCGTGCCTAGTGCAGCCATGGCTTGTGGTCCCAAGAAGCACCTGAATTGTGTAGAAACTCCAAAGCATTGGATGCTGGATAAACTGACTAGTGTGTTTGCTCCTTGTCCATCTACAAGTCCCCACAAGCTGAAGGAATGTCTCCCCCTAATCATTTTCCTAAGCAACAGACATAAGTATGCCTTAACAGAAGGTGAAGTAAAGAAGATCTGCATGCAGGGTTTCATTAAGATTGATGGCAAGGTTCGCACTGATATAACCTACCCTGATGGTTTTATGGATGTCATCAGTATTGACAAGACTGGAGAGAATTTTCGTCTGATCCATGACACCAAGGATCGCTTTGCTATTCATCATATTACACCTGAGGAGGCCAAGTATAAGTTGTGCAAAGTGAGAAAGATCTTTGTGGGCACAAAAGGAATCCCTCATCTGGTGACCCACGGTGCTCGCACCATCAGCTACCCTGATCCCCTCGTCAAGGTAAATGACACCATTCAAATTGATGTGGCGACTGGCAAGATTACTGATTTTGTCAAATTTGACATTGGTAACCTGAGCATGGTGACTGGAGATGCTAACCTGGGAAGAATTGGTGTGATCACCAACCAGAAAAGACATTCTGTTTCTTTTGATATAGTTCATGTGAAAGATGCCAATGGCAACAGCTTTGCCATCTGGCTCTCCAACATTTTTGTTATTGGCAAAAACAACAAACCATGGACCTCTCTTCCCCAGGGAAGGGGTATCTGCCTCACCATTGCTGAGAAGAGAGACAAGAGACTGGCGGCCAAACAGAGCAGTGGATAAAATGATCTCTAGGTGACATGATTGGGAAAGTCTTTGTACTTAATTAAAGATAATAATACATTAAAAAAGAAAGAAAGAAATACAAGAGGAATATCAGATATGGAGCCACTCGGTGGTAAATACTGAGTGCCTACCTTGCACCTGGCAAAAGTACATGGTTCTAAGGACACAAAGATTCCTTCTTGACCTCTGAGTGCTCAATGCGTGGCAGAGGAGCTCATAGACAAAATCGATTACCTAGATAAACAATTCCCTCCATCACAGCTAACTTTTAAGAGAACAGAATTTCTCTCAGTGGCCTGATTAAAGGTAAAGAAAGAAAAGCAACTCCACAATCAAACTTCAAATCTGGAATACCATCAATTGAACTTAATTGTGGTACTCAGATAAGGAAACTATATTAAAGTGTTCTATGCAGATTAAAATCATGATCCAGATCACAAAATCCACCTCTATGCTTTATATTAAACATACAACATGAAGAAATACAAGAAACAAATTAGATTTCTCCTTTAGGCAAATTTTTTAATGAGCTTAATCCCGTGGCTTGCTATTAATGCTAGTGACTGGCTTCTTTGAAATGAGGCATGCATTTTCTTCCTTGTTCATATAGTCAGCTTCCTGTTTAGTATTCATTATTCACGTCTGTTTTATCAAAGAGCACTATTACATGAAACCATGATCCAAGCATGTTTGGCTCTAATTTTTATCTCTGGAGGGAAGGAAATTATACACCCTTATTATACTGGTATATGATTGTTATGTACACATATGATCATAGTGCATATGTGTTCCTTCGTATTGGAAGGTGGTGTTATTTAATTCGGTCGTTAGGCTAAAGAACCTTGTCTTAGTCACACTTGTCTTAGTTTAGAACATCAACATGCCATTGAAGAAAAGCCATTAGCCTTGTAAATAAACAGGAAAAACAAGTTTTGATCACAGTCTCATTTAAACTCTAGATATTCTAAGAATTTCTTTCTTTTTTTTTTTTTTTTTTTTTTTTTGCGCTACACGGGCCTCTCGCTGTTGTGGCCTCTCCCGTTGCGGAGCACAGGCTCCGGACGCGCAGGCTCAGCGGCCATGGCTCACGGGCCCAGCCGCTCCGCGGCATGTGGGATCTTCCCGGACCGCGGCACGAACCCGTGTCCCCTGCATTGGCAGGCGGACTCTCAACCACTGCGCCACCAGGGAAGGGAAGCCCCTCTAAGAATTTCTTATGTGGGATTAAGAATAGAGAAAACGGTAAATACATTTTATCTGAATACTATAACTCCTGATAACTTTAGCCAACAACTGGGGATACCACAGCTATTGCTACTCTTTCGAAGCCAAAACAAGATTTGGATCATTGCCTCTTTAATTACTGATCGTTATCTATGAAACATGCAATTATGATGGCTGAGACAAAATTGGGCATTTTATTGCTACTGTTTCCCAGCCATTCACAGTGAGGTGACTTTAAGGTTGT
This sequence comes from Physeter macrocephalus, assembly GCF_002837175.3. Taxonomy (NCBI): domain Eukaryota; kingdom Metazoa; phylum Chordata; class Mammalia; order Artiodactyla; family Physeteridae; genus Physeter; species Physeter macrocephalus. The sequence continues at coordinate 71,481,326 of NC_041215.1, read as the reverse complement.
CCACATATGCTTATTACATTTTATTTATACAGTATTTCTTTGACCTGGGACACCTATGGCTACATTATTCCATTTTCCCTTTACTTTAATTTACTATATTCTATGGTCACTGTGGAACCAGGTGGCAGCAATGAATTTATGGTTTAATGGGCTACAAGAAGAATGAGGTTTTTAAATACAAAGCTATGTCAAGAAATCACACAATAATTAAAACTTTAAATTACCTAAATATACTTAATATATATTTATCAATGTAGTAGAATATCAGATAGCCATCGAAATCAGTGTTTTGACTTTGTAAAAACAATACATATGTTTAAAAAATAATAATTAGTGAAGAAATTTCCCAGAAATATAAAGAAACATGATTACAACTAATATGTATAGAAGAAGACTGGAGAGGAATTAAAGGAATTAAGGGACTATGTGTGAGTTTAAAGCAATATACACACTACGAGCTCAATATTTTAAGTATATATAAGCATAAAATAATTAGGAAAGTAGAATCAAAATCATAAAAAATAGTTATCTTTTGGACGTTAGGTAATAGGTGATTTTGATTTTTGACTCTGGCTTTTTCTATATTTTACAAGTGTTCCGTTTCCTGTTACTGATACAATGTAAAATTAATAACATTAGAACTTTTATATTAAAATTAATTATGCTAAATTAATTTAATGGTAAGAAAGGCATTTAAAAATAAGGACATATATATATTTTTTAACATCTTTATTGGAGTATAATAGCTTTACAATGGTGTGTTAGTTTCTGCTTTACAACAAAGTGAATCAGTTATACATATACATATGTTCCCATATCTCTTCCCTCTTGCGTCTCCCTCCCTCCCACCCTCCCTATCCCACCCCTCTAGGTGGTCACAAAGCACCGAGCTGATCTCCCTGTGCTATGCGGCTGCTTCCCACTAGCTATCTATTTTACGTTTGGTAGTGTATATATGTCCATGCCACTCCCTCACCTTGTCCCAGCTTACCCTTCCCCCTCCCCATATCCTCAAGTCCATTCTCTAGTAGGTCTGCATCTTTATTACCGTCTTGCCCCTAGGTTCTTCAAATAAGGATATTGTTTAAACAATTTCAACTGCTGTAAGTTTAAGCCTTAAGATATGAAGGAAATTGAACTCTGCCTCCACACTCCACCCTTAGGCTGGACTGGACACGATGCCATCCTGTCTACCAGGTTTGTTAAAGATGTGATTTCTTTTGATTGATGAACAGATTCCTTTTCAACATTTTCTTTAAGCAACTGCATACCGCACTGCTTTTCTAAATTCACTTTTGAGGTACTGCAAAGAGATTCACATATCTACTCCCATGCCTTCTCTCGGTGGCAGTGGACAAGAAGGGGTGACTGGAGGTGGCACAAGAAGGTCTCAGTGAGTAGAGTAACCCTACTTCTGACCCAGCTGCTGAGCCCTACATTATGATAAATTATTTTACTTGCCTGGAGGAGAGAGATTGTATTTTCACAAAAAATGGTAAGGGCACTAGAGGTAAGAGATACATGTTTAAACTGGAAGAAGACCTTGAGAATTGAAAAAAAAAAATCTATAGCTGGGCATTATGTAGTTCCAGTTGAAATTTAACAGCAGAAAAATTGGAAAGCCTGAGGTGAAAACATCTAATCGGGAAAATATTGATGTATTCATACTAAATTTTCCTTATGCTTGGAGAGGGCCTGCAAAGCAAATGTCCAGGAGTGGAACTCTTGCTTTCTTACTATCCCAGAGAGAAATGATGCTGAAACTTCTGAACCTAAATATACTATTGTCAGTTTTGTTATAGTTATTAATTGTATACTGGAAAAGAACCAATCATAACATAGTTGGAGAGTGTTTCCCAGGCAACAATTTGAGGGGCCACTTTTAATCTGTAATGACCCATGAATCTTTAGCTATAAATAGGAGAGTCTGGAATAGAAGCCCATTCTCAGTCCACAGGCCAATATTAACTGTGAAATGGTCCTCTGATTTCTTTTTTTTTTTTTTTTGTGGTACGCGGGCCTCTCACTGTTGTGGCCTCTCCCGTTGCGGAGGACAGGCTCCGGACACACAGGCTCAGCGGCCATGGCTCACGGGCCTATCTGGTCTGCGGCATGTGGGATCTTCCCGGACCGGGGCACGAACCCGTGTCCCCTGCATCGGCAGGCGGACTCGTAACCACTGAGCCACCAGGGAAGCCCCCTCTGATTTCTTATACTCTTATTTCCTTCATCAATCAACTCCTGCCTCCCCTTTAAGACTTAGCTCAAAATTGCCCTCCCTTTAAAACCTATCTCCATATCCTCTGCATATGGAGAGAAAAGGCCATTCCTTTCTCTCTCTTTCATGTGTCTTTGTTGAGTACTCTACTATCCACTTTATAACATCATACTGTATTAATGTGTCTACATTTCTAGAAAGATACCAATAAACTGGGATCTCAAAGATAAAGGCTCCACATTATTCATATTTATATCTTTAGTGCCTACCACAAGCCTTTCACACCAGAGATGCTCAATGCTGTTGCACAAGTTCTTGCAAAAATGTTTTTAGAATATAGACATAAGGTGTACACAGCTTTTAGATAGCTGTCTTTATAATGTTTGATAATGCTGGCAACATGCAGGTTGTTATTCAGAGGACAGAATTATTGTTTAACACCAGCTTCCAGTTTGTGTTTTCTGAGCTTGTCTCAATAAAAAACAAATGAAAAGCTGGAGATATTGCACACACTCCCTCCTCCCACCCGTCACAACAGGGTTATGAGAATTGGATCAGACAGGATACCTTGCAATTTTTCTCCTCTGGTAGCTGTTCCACAGCTGGTAACACATTTTCAGCCTTGTTAAAAATTCCTCCAACTGATAAAACGTCTTGGACCTTTTCCTCAAGTACCAATCATCATTACTACCCCCTTTGCCAACAACTTTTCTCCCTTTCCTCCTTTTCTTCCAAATGCAGAAGAGATGTGCTTCAACTGTTGCCATGTCCAAGAGCAGTGCCTGTGATTTTGCACGTACTTATTTGTCTAACATAGTCTCTTTGAAGTCAGCGGTAGGTTTCTTTTAGAGTACAAGACACTTGCACATCAAGAGGTATTCAGGCTTTGCTAATGGGCCTTCACAAACATTTCACATTTTGGATCAACATGTCTGCCAATATGTAATCTATTTTAAGAATGCTATTTCTGTAAACAGAAGCTTTCTGTCAATTCATGACATGTGTTAAATAAAAGTATGCTAGACAGACTAAAATGTCCACACGCTAATATTACATATAGAAGAGCTTTGTATTTATATTTTTTCAGCATTAAGTTCATTAGACTTTAATGGCCATTAACGTAAGAAATACTTATTGAGACACTGATTGATGATGAAAACACCCTCCCGCATCAAATCTACAGCAGATGGACCAGAAGGAAAAAGGGTTTACAAAGTAGAAATTTCTTACTCAGTTTTTGTCTATCACAACTGTCTATTCTTTCCTCTTGAGGCAAGGGACATACTGTGCTATGGAAAATAGTAAGATTTCAGTTTAGTTGTGGAGAATTTCATAAGACAAAAGAGAATATAATGTGGCCTGTATTGCAAGAATTTTATAAATATTGTTGTTAAATTTATTGAAGAGAGAATAAATGTAATTTTGTAATATTTGCAGAGAGAATGAAACCCAAATGAACAGTTCATGTTCAGTTTTGGTGAATATACTGCCAAGATTGAAATGACTTTTTGTTGAATATCAAGAGCACAGAATAAACAGAAGAATCATTACTGAATTGGAAAAGTAAGAAATCATTCTTGGAGAGGAAGAAAAAAACATTTCAACCATTCTCCCTTTATAAGTCCAATTTCATATGGCCTTTGGGAGGGTTTTGCTGGGTAACTTGAATTTATTCAATCTTTTGATGGACTTGAATTTTCTCCTGAGGTGTTTTAAGTATTTTTTTCATCCTTAAGTAGCCATGTAAGGAAGAAGTTTTACTGGTGGGAAAAGTAAGGCATAAATATTTCAAGTAGCCACTTTCTTAGCTTAGACTAGTGCTCTTTTCACTCAAACACTCTGGCTTTTTATTATTTAACTGCAGAAATGTATTTGACAAGTGGTAGCCCTTAGTAACTACTATAAGGAATTAAAGTCTTTCCTTTTATATGTTCGATAAATGGATAGTGTTTAAGGGGATGTTTCCTGTTCCTAAATGCACTGTGTGAAAGTGGACAGCTATAACTAAATATAAAAATAATAGCATTTTTTACCCCTCAAAGGTTTAAGCTTCAGTGAGCCAAATCGTATCATAAATACCAGTGAAATAAACAGTTTAGAGATTAAAGACAAACCACTAACAGAGTAGATCTGCAAGCCAAGCACATAACGGGAAAAAGTCTGGTTTGCCATACGGACCTGCATTTCATATCTGATCAAGTAGTTAACCAAATTATACACAGATATTTTGAGCTTTGCTTTTAAATAGTACTTTATCACCTGATTACTGTGTTGCTTTTCTTCTTATCAAAAACAGAGTGATTTGAACAACTCAAGCTCAGCATGGTAGCCAGGCTTCCGGTGGTTTGGGTAGACACCACAGGAGATGCAGAGGCTGCGGGGCATGAACGGAATCACTCAGTGAGAACCACATGGCTGAAGGGTAGAGAGAAAAGATAGCATACAGCTTGGGTTGGCTATAGAATAACATGACAGACGAAGATGCAGGAAAAGAGATGGGCATATAAGGATTGTTCACAGGTATTATGAAAAGTATGGTTGAGGTGAGTGCTAAAAAGCAGTCATAACTCCCCGATTCTCTTACTACATAGACCAGTACCATGGGTCATTTTCAAAAAAAGCTTTACAGAAGTCACTATGCAACTTCCTCTGCTCCTGGGAGTATATGTATACTATATAAAATTGACACTCCTATTAAAAACATATTTTTAGGGAAGAAGTCCATTGATCTCATCATTTAACAAGGAGGAAATTTCCAGATAAAATAATAGTTTGTGAGCTCTCTAAGACAAGAAATAGGACCTAACTATAACCTTTTGTCCTTGGGTAAGGATGAATAAAAAATGATATTAGGTTTGAAAAAGTATCACATGCAGAGTAATTCCATAATATAGGACAAATAGGAGACTAGAAAGATGGCTTAAAATGCAAATTTAACATTTTTCCTATTCTTATAGATCTCAATTTAGTTATATTCCCTTAAATTCTAATGTGTCAAAACTAAATGGTGACAAAAGAACCTGATTTTGCTCATTAGTACAACTATTAGTTCTATTATACATCCCTTTTATTTACTTGTCAATAACTGGGACTCCTTCCAGAGAATAGTCTGCTAATAAATTATGTTTTGTTCATTTTTTTAAAAAATGTCAGCTTCCCAACATTTATCCTGGTCTAATGCATTTAAATGTTGTTCAGATAGAAAGCCTAAAGTAAGATACTTATTGAAAAGCATGTTCAGCTGCAACCATATCCTGTTTCTCCTAGCCTTTACCTATGAGGAGTTTGATACCATTTAGAACAAGTGATCTTAAAGGTACACCTCTATCAATAGAGATCAACAGTTAAACGGACTATTTTTATTGCTGTTTCTGTCACCTCACAGACCATGCACTGCTTTGTTTGGGGATTTTTTTCTGGTACCAGAGTGATTTATTGAAGAAAGTGGCCAAGAACCAAAATTTTGTATTTGTTGAAAAATAATGCAGTTGGAAAGAAGAAACAAAAACTCCCATTTTCCAATTCTTATATCCCATAGGAATTGATTAATAGGCAAAATATTTTGCTTTTTTTTTTTCCTTTGCACATGTCCTCTCTCTCTCTCTCTCTCTCTCTCTCTCTCTTTTTCTCCCCCAAAGCTCCTGACACATTTTACTGCAAGTTTGTGCTGTACTTTACATCTGTTAGACAAGTTTCTAGATTAGAGGTGGCAGCCTGGGAGTGTGTAAATGTGCCTAGTTACTATTTCTTTGAATGTATAGATATGTTCTCTGTCACTGGGTATTATAACGCTATCATCAGTCACTTCAGAGTATTCTTTTCGGCAATCTATGCCTTACTAGAAGATTACTATAAGGATGATCATGCCAAGATGAATATCATTATAGGTCGTCACATGTATAGCTCCCTTTGGAGATGGAAAGATTTATTGGGGAGCTAAAGAACATTAGATAACTGAGTGTTTGCAAAATTAATTTTCACATTCACAATAGATTAATAAGTAAAATAGACACTTTCACAAACACGCTGTTACTTTTTTAAAATTTTGGTGCTTATTTATTTGTTGACTTATAATTGGCACATAACATTGTGAAAGTTTAAAGTGTACAACGTGTTGATTTGATATATTTATATATTGTAATATGATTACCACTGTCATGCTGTTACTTTTTAAGTAAACAAGAGCGAGCTGATGATTTGGCTGATTGGGGTGAATTTATGTATATTCATGTAAATATTCTTGTATGTATATGTGTGCATGTATATTTAAGCCATGATGAAAATAAACCTCAAGCTGGTCATCTGTACTGTTCTGTGCTTTCAGATAACTCTTCATTAGCAATTATAAATTTAAATACTTTTCAGGTCCGGCTGGCAATAGATTCGTATGAGCAGGTATAAGACAGTAGAAACTGTGACAATGGCAGTGAATGAGTAGTGTATACCCGAGCGTGTTAAAATTCAAACTCTTAAAACTCACCATGCTGGCTAAATAAAATAACTAAGGGTTGTCATATATGCTACTCTATAATAATTTTTCCCCTTTAACTTTTAAACTTTCCTGTGGTTCCTATTTTCTTTTTACATTGTTAGTAGCTTTAAAAAAATCTGTATTAATAACTTATACTTGTATAGTATTTATTCTTAAAACACGTTACTGATATACAAAACTATTCCAGTTGAAAAAAGGGGAAAACAGGCCAATTTTAATAAGAATGTTAACTCTTTCTGACTATATGGACTCCATTTAGTGAACTGGAAATTAACTGAATAAGAAGTCAGCTTCCATTTTCTTTACACCTCTAAACATAACATCAAACTTGAATAAATGTGGACTCAGATAGTAAGAGAATTAAATGCAAGTCCCTAAAGGCAGAGGTTTCTAGGAATGCGCTTATAATAGAGTTTCACCTGGGATTCAATTAAATATTTAGTGAGAGTGGCTGAAAGAAAGGTTCTGTGCTGAAAGCTGTGGGGAAGACAGAGATGAATACGACACAGTTTTTGTCCTCTAGAATGTCATGATCGATGGCAGCTAACACATTTCACTTAGAGTGTGGGGTGTAGGTGGTGGGGACGAGCCCCCTCCTCTTTCTCCTCCAGCCCCTGCAAAACTGTTTATATTTGCACAATCCTATCATCCTTTCCCCGTTTTGTAGGATGAAGCATCCTTTTTCCTGTTCAAGGCCAATACCTCTGCATGTGCCCTTGATCCCATCTTCTCCCTCTCTCTTCTCAGGAATTGTACTATAAATCAGTAGTCAACAAGTTTTTTCTGTAATAAACCAGATAATAAATATTTTAGGCTTTTGCAAGACATATGGTCTCTGTCGCAACTATTCAACTCTGTTGTTGCAATGCAAAAGCAGCTGTAGACGGTATGTAAACAAATAGATTTGTCTGTGTTCCAATAAAATTTTATATATGGGCGCTGAAATTTGAATTTCATGAAATCGTTATGGGTCATGAAATGTTCTTTTTATTTTTTCAATCGTTAAAAAACATTAAACCGTTATTTGAGGGTCATACAAAACGAAGTAGTAGGTCACATTTGGCTCTCAGCCGTAGTTTGCTAACCTTTGCTATGAATAATTGCCATTTTTCCATATCTTCAGCCATTCCTTTTCTACTTTCTTCCCTTTAGCCTATAATCACACTAAGGAGAATATAAAAAATATTTAACAATGACTCTGGACACTGACTGATGACTCTAGATTCTGAATAGATCGGAATAGATTCCACCATGGAATCAGAATAGATAAATCTGCCTATCAGATCTAGTAGGAGCCATACAACTAGTGAATAATTTCAATGTGTATAGGATAAATACCAAGCCAGAACACACCTTCTCATTTCATTTGAAAAATGAAACAAAGCACTTTTTGCACTGCCGTCTTGATATTACTCCACTTCTCTCTTTATATCCAATAATTTGGAAAATGATTGTAATTTGTCATCTCTCATCTATTCTTCCATAAGGCATCTGCTTCCATCATTCCTTTAGAACTGATCTTTCCAGAAGAAACTTTCCCTTTAGAATTTTTCAGCCCTTTTTAAGTGTTCTATTTCTGTCAATTGCATCAAACTCCCCTAGGCATCGTCCACTTTTTTTTTTTTAATTTATTTATTTATTTTTGGCTGTGTTGGGTCTTCATCTCTGCGCGAGGGCTTTCCCCAGTTGTGGCGAGTGGGGGCCACTCCTCATCGTGGTGCGCGGGCCTCTCACTGTTGTGGCCTCTCCCTTTGCGGAGCATGCTCCAGACGCTCAGGCTCAGTAGTTGTGGCCCACGGGCCCAGCCGCTCCGCAGCATGTGGGACCCTCCCAGACCAGGGCCCGAACCCGTGTCCCCTGCATTGGCAGGCAGATTCCCAACCACTGCGCCACCAGGGAAGCCCCATCGTCCACTCTTCCGACTTTTGATTCTTGGTTGCCATGGCAGGTTCCTCTTCATCCAGCCCTCTTTCCTACAGCCATTCCCACCTGGTGTTCTCAGCATTCTCCACCCACTGCTCCCTGTTTCCCGTTCTTGCCTTGGCAGTCTGATCTATTCTCAGGGTTTGATTTTCACTTTTATGCAGATGACCTCTATGTCTGCATCTCCAGCCTTGACCTCTCTTTAGACTTCAGACTCATTTTGTCACTTGGATTTCCCTGAGGCATCTCAAAGTCACTGTGTCAGACAATGAACCTGAAGTCTTCCCCACCAGACCTGCTTCTCTCGCATGTTCCATATCTTAGTCCAGCAACACCATCCCTGTTGCAGAAGCCAAGAAACCTGGAATCACTCTCGGGGCTTTCCTGCCCTTACTCCTAATTCCACTTAATTAAGCCCTGACTCCTCCGCCAAATATTTCTTAGTTCTGCCCATTGAGCCGTATCCCTACTACTGCTGTCTGTGCCCAGGCATCTTCACTGAGCTGGACCACTGTGCTGGTCTAGTCCCTGGTCTCCCTCTTTACACCTGGCACTGGGTGGATAATCGCAAACAGAAGTGTAATCAAGGAACACCCTCCACCCCCCCACCCCACCCCCCACCCCCCGCTAAACTCCTGCATGACTCACTATCAGGATACTTAGCATGGTCCCAAGAGCCTCCACCATATAGACTCTTCTTCCTGTCTCAGTCTTACCTTCTATCAAATCCTATATGGTTTTTTTTTTTTCCATCCCACTAACAGGGCACTGAACATAAAATGCAACTATACACCTCCATGTATTTGCAATGCTATTTCTATCACCTAAAATACCTCCTCTTTTCTTCTCTGGCTATTCCTACTCATCTGTTAAGATTCAGCTTCTGGGCATGGGGTGGGAGGGCGAAGCTGGGGCGAAGTGAGAGTAGCATCGACATATATACACTACCGAATGTAAAATAGTTGGCTGGTGGGAAGCAGCGGGGTGGGATAGGGAGGATGGGAGGGAGGCTCAAGAGGGAGGGGATATGGGGACATGTGTATGCATATGGCTGATTCGCTTTGTTGTGCAACAGAAACTAACAGTATTGTGAAGCAATTATACTCCAATAAAGATCTATTAAAAATTAAAAATAAATAAATGATTTAATTAGAATGAAAAAAAAAGTTTCAGCCTCTGAATTCATAAAACTGCTTTAAGAGCCTTTCCTCATTGTTTCCATTTTATTTTCCAATTTGTATTGAAAGTACAACTTCTCTCCTGTAACTATCCCAGCTTCACCTTTAATAAGTAAGCAAGGTATGATTAGTCATTGCCACTCCAGCTCCTACTCTAGCATCTGGTAAACAGGTTTAGGTGAAGAGTACTTGGCAAGGCATGGGACTCAGAGTGCCTGGGTTCCGGACTCAGCAGTACAGCTTACTTGCTCTATGGTTTTGGTCTTACACTTTCTAAGCGTCCTATTTAAAATGGAAACCATTCATGAAAAAATACTTTTGGGACATCGACTATGTTTCAGGCATTTTTCTAGGCACAGAAAAATTCTCACCTTCGAGGAACTTTCATTCTAGTGGACATAGGAGAAGAAGGGGAGAAAGAAAATAAATAGGTAATAAGAAAATAACTAAATAAAACATACGCTGTATCATGTGGTAAGTGCACAAGGGATAGAGAGTGAAGTGTTAGGATGGAGGAGGAGGTTGGCAAATTTTAGAGAGTGATTAGGAAAAGCCTGACTGAGAAGTGATATTTGAGCAAAGACCTGAAGGAGGTGAGGAAGAGAGCCATGAGAGTATCTGCAGTGAAGAGAATTCCAGAAAAAAAGAAATGGCAAACACAAAGGATCTGGCCCGTTCCAGGAATAACAAGGGCGTGAGAATGTTGGAAAAGAGTGAGCAAGGGAGGGAGAGAGGAGGAGACGAGGGCAGAGACATGTGTGAGGTGATTGAGGCATAAGAAGAGCAGCAGATAGTCCTGTCATTTGTAGCCCCTTGTAAGGACTTTGAGTGAAACAGAAAGTCACTGGAGGGTCTTGAGCAGAAAAGTGAACAATACGAATAAGGTTAAAGATGACTCTGGCTGCTGTGTTGAAAATACACTGTGTGAGAGTAAGGGTAGAAAGAGGGGCCAGTTAGGAAGCTGTTAACAATAAACCAGATGAAAAATGATGGGGACTTGAATCAGGTGAAGGTGATAAGACATGGTTTATTCTGAATATATTTTGGAGTAGAGTCAAAAAAGACTTGCTTGGTTTGGGATTAGGGAAAAGAGAGGAGACAACCTGGACTCCAAGGATTCTCACCTGTGCAATTATAAGGAGGGAGTTAGTCCTTTATACCAGGAAAGCCTGCAAAAGTTTTCCAAGGGATAAATAAGAATAGGAGTTTAGGTTAGGTCAAATTAACTTTGAGATGTCTATTATATATTTAAGTGGAGAAGTCAAATAGGTAGTTCTACCTATCTATCTATCTATATGTATGAGTTGAAATTTATTGAAGGACTTTAAGCTAAAGATAAACATTTTCCAGTGAACAAATAATATGAAAGCCTCTAGACTGCAGATAAAGGAGAGAGGCAGTCTGAGGACTGAGTCCTGTGCACCCCAATGTTTAGTGACTGGGGAAATGAGGAATAACCAACAAAGGAAACCGAGAAGAGTCAGCAAACATGGCAAGAGGAAAACGAGGAGTGTAGTTTCTTGGCAGCAAAGTAAAGAAAGTTTAAAAAATAAATAAAATAAAATAGGGCGGTGCACAGGAAGGAGTAATCAACTCTCTCCAAAGCTAGTGATGGGTCAGGTAAGCAGAAGGCTGAGAATTTACCATCATATTTAGAAACTCAAAGGGCCCTGTGACCTTGATGAGCAGCTTTGATGAAGTCGTAGGGGCAATGCCAGACCACAGAGTGTAAATAGCTCTTTCAAGGAGTTTTGCTAAGTGAGTGGATAGAAATGAGGCATAGATGAAAGGTGATGTGGGAGAAAAGAGACTTCACTTTTAAAGAAAAATAAGCATACTTACAAGCTGATAGAAATGATACAGTAGAGGGAGATATTGATGATATAGGAGAGAAGAGTCAATACCAGAGCAATATCTTTGGACAGGCAACAAAGAATGAGATCTTGTGTACAAGTTGAGTGTCTGGCCTTGATAGCAACACAAACAGTTCATCCATAGTGACAAACAGAAGGTTGAGATACGGAGGAGAGCCTACGACATTTCTCTTCTGCTTCTATTTTCTCAGTGAAATAGTGAACAAGATGATAAGCTGATCACAAAGATGGGGGGAGGAGGTGTTGGAGTTTTGTTAGAAGAAGAAAAAGAATGTCTTCTGGATGGGAAGGGACTTAGTGGACCTGGAAAATAAGATAGGATTAGTGACTACCACCTAGACTCAGTTGAAATTAGTGGTTATGAATTTAAATCAAAATAAATCAGTATAGTTGTACATTGTTCTTCAGTCATGTTCAGCTGGAAATGGGTCTGAAATAGGCAATGTAAGGTTGAACCTGAGGCGGGGTCATGCCAGGAATGTATTATAAAGCAGGAGATGCGGGCAAAGGGAGTTGAGGGTAAATTTCAGGAAGTGATTACAATGATAGGCCATGGAATCTAGTTTATTTTGGAAGTGGAAAGGTGGTGGGATCCATGCATGGTAGGTCCCAATGGGGTTGAAGGATTATAAGAATCATATTACTAGGGGGAGGAAGCAAGTAAGACAGGAGGTAGTTAGAGAATGGAGACCATGGAAGGGTTACAATTATTGTTATGAACAGTTGTATGGTATGTACAAAGGAGGAAAGTAAAAGATAAAGCTATTGGAGAAGGTAGTCAGAAACCTACCACTGAAAGGCTTATTGACATGGATATTGATATAACCAAGAATTAGGTTATAAAGGTATGATGTTAGGGAGAGTAACAGTAAGACAAAAGCTAAAATTTTCAGGGAAGGAGGGGTTGACATGGGGGTTGTAGATGGCTGTGTACAGAGATAATGATAATTTGTACCTTTCAGGTTACTGAGGATTAAAGAAGATATGAGTGTACTAGTCCATAGTGAACTCAATAAATATTAACTTTTATTATCCTACCAAGTCCATAGCTGACAACTATGTTGCAAACACCAAAGCATATCTCATCTTAAAACTGGCTGATGCAGGATGAGTATTATGCTAGAACAGATGCTTGGTTTTCTGTCCAGATTACTGTCGGAGATGGCTACAGGAGTCTGAAGGGAATGGGCTTAAGGGCACCAGGAAGTAGAATTCCTGTGATGAGATGATTTTGGTATATAATACACTTATAGTAATCAGAAATTCCATAAAATCATGATTTACCTATTTGAAGAAAAACTGGTAGCTTTTTTCTCTTTTAATTAAATTTCCATTTGAGCCATTCTGCCCAACATGCTTATAAATGAAAAACGTAGGGCAAGAGAATCGGTCAGAGATTTTGTCAGAGCACTGGCCTTCCCAGCAATGTGAGTTCTCAGTATTCTGGAGCATGGTGTTCTTCATAAAGTCTTCACAAATCAAGGACGTAGGCTCTCTTGTTGTTTATCATTATGTCATGAGAATAGGCTAGATTCTTCATTGAAAATAAATGTGAATGCTTTTCCACACTTTTTCTATTTATTGAATTTCTGTATTTCTTTGGCAACTCTTAAAAAGCCCTCTGAAGATTTCTTTCCATGTATCCATCTCATTTGAGAACAGGTTGACATTACAGCTTAAACTTGGAGTTCTGAGCTGTTCTTTTTGGAATAATCTACATATTTTTGTTTTGCTACCAGATCCAGAGTGGTGACCCAATATTTTATGATATACCCATAAAGTTTGCAGACCAGTGAACATTATTTTTACTTTGTTTTGAAGAGCTACTGTTTAGATTTCTCTGGGAATACAATTTTGTCCTGCTCCCAGCTTTCTATTTTAGCAATGAACAACCAGAATTAGAAAGAAATCGTTATTATCAAGATCTGCAGGGGCTTTTGAAACTGACTTCTGCCATTGCTGGATACACGTGAGGGTTTTTAATGTGTAATTTCTCTATCTCCACTTGTGATTTAGCACTCAGGGATAACAGAGAAAGAGAAAGCTGAGTGGTAGAGAGGCAAACAGCAGGAGTTCCCACCATTCACTTGGGTATTGGGGGAGACTAAAAGATTTGGGGGGAAATAGATAAAGCATTATGGAAATAAGGTGTGATGGATCCTTCATTTTCTCTTAGTGGGAACTTTTTAAATGTCTGTTTCAACATCCTTTTACAGAGTTCACACTTGGGTAGGGAGAACACTTAACAGTGTGCCTATCCTAGGGTTCTGAGTGGAGATGAAATGATTAGGGGTATTAGCCTGACCTAGCGAGTGTGAAACAGGAGCTTCGACACTCTGTGGGGGAATGACCTTGGAATTACATTTAAAGCTCAGGCAGATTTGGAATCAAAGAATGAGAACACAGGAAGGGACTGTGAAAGCTGTCTAGCTCTGGAAGCAGATGATAGAAAAAGGTAAGAGAAGGTGGATCTGAAAGAGCAACTTCAGAGGTAAAAAAAAAAAAAAAGAAAAAAAGAGTCTTCTTCAGGAGGTGAGGTGGAGAAAGTGAGATTATGTGATAAAACTAAAAATGCAGAGAAACTATGAGGAAAAGCTGACCACTGTCATTTCATCAAATAGCTGTTCTTGTCAGAGGCCTGAATCCAGTGCAGAGCGACTGATGAGAAAACATTATTCACCTATGGAGTGACGGTGCCTCCTAAGACATAGTTGGTGAACATGTGCTGGAGACGGAGAGAGAAAGTAGGACAGGGAGGAATGCGGAAGATTCAGAATAGTTGGGCCAAACTTCTCCAGTGACAATGTATCTACATTAGCCTAAATATAGAAACTTAAAGGATTTGTGCCCTGACAGTGTTCTAGAAAGCAAAGATGGATTGAATCTTCATTTCTACTCAGCAAATGAGGCCTTTTTTGGCTTGCTCTGTTGTCAAAAGGAAAAATGTAAACACATTTTAGTTTGCATTTATGTGAAACATAAAGCAAGTTAGAAAAGCTAGAATATATTTGTCCCAGGAAGACAATGACTTTTAGCTAATTCTAAACCATTGGTACTTAATTGAGCTGTTAATACCATTCTCACTCTATTCAAAATAAATTGTCCACTCTGTTCCCCTTGATTTTTCTTTTTCCCACAGGATCACATCATAATTCATCCACAGGCTCACTGATGTATTGAATTGCCCTCTAAAATAAGGCCTTACTTACAATAATATTCTACAATATCAAAGGCATATTTTGCCTTCTTTCATACTGATATTTTTACATTGAAAAAGTGACAACCATTTCTGGTACTTCCCCGATTTAATAGGGCTCTGAGATGAAGACTTCATAAAAATGCAGTGTCTATTAGCTCAGATTATAAATAGAATCATCTTCACAATATGAAACACCAGCTCAAAAGTATTCCTTCAGGCAATCTCAATATAACTAAGAGCAGATTAAGTAGCCAGATTCAAAGAATTCAAGAATTCAAAAGAAGTTTCCCTTAAGTAAGCCATAAAACTCTTTATATACACAGTGTATATATATATATATATATATATATATATATACACAGTGTATATATATATATATATATATATATATATATCCTCAGTAAAATATATATATACATATATATAACCTCAGTAAAACAATTACCAAAAAAGTTGAAAGGATAGGAAAGTAAGTAGTGGGAAAATATTTTTAAAAGCTAATTCCCTTTTCATTTAGACTGGAATAGAAATTCCTAAAGGAGTAGTTTTGAAAAATGCCATGAATATGGGTTGTATTAATTTTTGACATAATTCTATCTAAACCTTCTATTTAAAGACTATCCTGTCCACAGTAGATTCTCCACAGGAATATTGAGATACCGTGATTAAATATGCTACTCTAATGTCACGTAAAAAAATAATGACGCTACTAGTAGGTTTTATGTGCTTGCTCATGTTTACGCTTCTCAATTTTTAGGACGTAATGATTTCCAAACAATTTAGATGCTCTGTGCTTGAAAATAATAAATCTTATGACCTAGTGAAGCTCTTATGTTTTATGTCACAACACTTAAAGTCTTGTTTGCCATCTTTGTGGTAAGTCAAAGACTTTGGGTTATAAATAAATGATGTGAAAATAACATTATTTCCTGTATAAATCTAGCTATAAGCTAAATATAGTTATATGGAATAGTTTGGATAATTCAAATTCAAACGTATTTATTGCACACTTTGCCCAATAGTGTCAGGCAGTAATGTCACTTAATCCTCAGAGTATCCTGAAGGGTACACGTTACTAATCCCAGTTTACATCTGAGGAGGAGTGAAGTAGTTCTTAATGTCAGACTATTCATAAATGGCAGAAATGGGACCCAATCACGTCTTCATACCCCATGGCTATGTTTTATCCATGAGACTTCAGGAAAAGCAAAATTCTGTGACTAATTAATTCCAGTGCATATTTTGAGGGAATTTCACTTCATTATTGCTTAAGTAGGCTTTCTCCACGGGTCTGAACACCAAAATAATAAGGCAATTGTTGAGGACATAATTTAGCAAACCAAAAAGTTAGCTTGCGCAGGAGCAGGGTTGAGCAGAAAGTTTTGAGTTCCACATTACACTTTTCTAGGTATTTGTGTGCTTTACCATGAGTGTGCATTATTTTCACAATAAAAACAAAATAAATTACAATTTAAAACACTTCAAATTGTTTAAAAACAATGTGTACTATCATCTTTTATCACTTGTGTAAAATGGTATGCTACAAAGTAAAGTGTATATATCCACCCAAATGTTGATAGTGGGTACCTCTGGGTTGTTATTGTAACAGGTTTTAACATTTTTCTTAATTGTGTTCTTAATAGTTTTTTAAAAAATGGTTTTCTGCACACCTGGATCTTGTTTTTCTTATCATTATCATGACTTACTTTTACAGTCAAGAAAAAAATCCACAAAAAGAAATATACTTTCCATTTTGAAAATAATGATCTGCACATGTACTCTTATTTCCTGGGTAAAACTTGGGTACTCTCTGGAATATTTCAGTCAAACCTAAAAGGAGAAATTATTGAGAAACTGGGCATATTTTGAATTCTATGCAGATACTTAATAGAAAAAAGAAATACCCACTGCCAATATACAGATGAAAAGATGCTCAACCTCTTTAATAATCAGGGAAATGCAAATTAAAATCCAGAGATGCCAATAAAGCACACACAAACACCTCAAACTGGCAGATTTCAAGACTGATGACATTCAGTGTTGGCAAAGGGCTATGATAGCAAGCTTTTGCCTACTTCGTTGCGGAGCAGCTTTTTTTTTTCAGTAATTTGGCACTATCTGTCAAAATGTTTGAATGCCCAACGCTTTTGACCAGTAATTCTATGTCTAGGAACATATTCTCTGGAAATAATAGGTGCTTATTGTAGCACTATTTGTAGCAGTGAAAAATTGGAAAGAATTTCAAATGTCCTTCCATAGGGAAATACTTAAATGAGTAATGACACATTCATAACATGGGATGCTTCGCAGATGTAAAAATAAATGTGGTTCCTACGTGTGTTCCAAAGCAGAGAACACCAAGATAATGTTTTTACTGTACACAGAAAAAGTCTTGAAAAAAGACATAGTCAGCTTTGACTATGCTTACCATTAGGAGAAGGGAGATAAAGAAGAAACTTTCAGTTTTACTTAATATATTTAATATTATTTGAAAAGATTTTCACAATGCTTCCTAATATACTTCAAATTTTTAAAAAATCAGAATATGGCTAAAGTAATCCCAGATGCCTATCCAATGAATTGAATTCTGTACTTTAAGTCAGTTAGAATTCCAACTTTGACAAAAGGACAAATAATTCACTTTCTGCTTTGTAATGTTTTCCAGGGTCTCAAACTATAAATGGGTTTCCATATTGTAAGCTCCTTCTCTTCTCCCACCTTCCCCTGGGAGGAAAGACAGGTACGTATCAGAAAAAGCAATCTGGCTGCACCTTGTTATTTGAGGAAAATCCTCTGAACTCGTTCAAATGTGCTTCTACCTTTCTTAAAAGGCCACTAATTAAAAATACATTTTAAGCCAAGATAATACTGCTAGGAAACAATTCTGATTTTATGTGGTGAAGAAACTGCTTAGAATGAATCTGATACAAAGAAAATGTTGCATTAGGTTTTGGGGTAATATTTTTATGCAGGGTACCAGCATTGCAAAAGACAGATTTGTGAAGTAGGGAAGAGCAGGAAGTCAGATAGACCTTGGTTGAGTCCATGTCTTTCACTTCACCTTGTGATTTCTGTCAAGATACTTAACATCTCTAAGCTTTGGTTTCCTCATCTATAAAATGGGGTTAGTTGTAATATCTTACTACATAAATGTAAAACCCTACCACATTATTGGCATCCAATACATATTATTTTTATTTTGGTTTTGCCATCTAAAAATTGGCATTGCCATCTGCGTCTGCAAGGATTAAGTCACTAGCTGCTGCAACCTCTGACTGTCAACACACCCTGAAAGGAATTCAGGGTGGAGATCAGGAATGAGGCACTCTGTGCTCTGGGAAAAACTGCCAGAACAGGGCTTCAGATATTTAGATAATTTCAGAAGATTTTGTGAGCCCAGATTCTTGCATCTCCTCATCTCTAGAAAAGCACTAAAATCATGAATGGAGACCTCTGCTCCTCGTGACTAGCAGCAAGCTTCTGCCGACATGTGTGCTTGACTGCATGTACCGCCTTCACTAAAATCATATATAACACTGACCTTCGCCTTACTTCTCTGGAGCAGTTCCTCAGAGCTATCTGAGAGGCTGTCTCCTGGGCTATAGTCCTCATTTTGCCCCAAATAAAACTTAACTCACAACTTTCGTTGTGCTTTTTTTTTTTTTCAATCAACAGTCCAGAATTACACAGTATTTAGCAAGTCGCCCAAGGTAGTTTATTTTTTAAATATTGCTTTTCACTTGAAATCACCAATTATAGATCCCTGGTTCCATTCATTTCTTTAAGATTAATAACGTTCATTTCTTAATTTAAAAAGTAATAAGGGTATACATTTTAAACTTATACAATGCTATATGTCAATTATATCTCAATAAAACGGCGAGAAAAAAAGTAATAAGGGTAAATTATGCTAAATGTAAGAAATACAGAAAATAAAACATCTCCTTCACCTAATCAGTCAATTAGAAAATATTTATTAAGCACCTCTTTAATGTGCCAGAACCCATCCTAGGCGCTAGGCACACAGAATAAATAAGATAGATATGGTCACTATCCTCATGGCCCCTGGTTAAGAATTAATAACCTAGAAATAAGTGACAGTAAGCCCAGATACCTATCCACATGCCACCCACTTCTACTCTGAATCTTGGACTCTTTGAACTATTTATAATGAGACTGTCATGCAGTGTCAAAACAGTATATTAAAATTTTCCCAATATGCTCACCTCCCTTATGCATTAGACCCTACCCCGTCTTGCTTACTCAAGGACACTGAGCCAGCAATTCTCTCCTTCTGCCACATCATTAATTGTTCACTCTCCACTGGATCCTTCTCATATAAATATGCTGTTGTCTCTCCCAGTTAAGAAAATGACAACCTTCTCCCAACACCGTTTCCCATCCAGTTACTGTCCCCCACCCCCCCGCCATCTTTGCTCACCTTTGTAACAAAACTCCTTGAAATAACTATCTACACATACACTAAATCTTCTCCACCCATTCTCTCTTAAATCCACTTAAGTCAGGCTTTAATTCCACTGACCCACTAAAGCAGCTCTCATCAAGACCAGCAGTGATCTCCATATCGTTAAATGCAATGGCCAATTCTCAATCTGCCTTTTCTTGGCCTATCAAAAGCAACTGACACAACCAATCACTTCCTTCTCTTGATGCACATTCTTGTGACCCATGATGTCACATCCTTTGTCTTTTCTCCTACTTCACTGTTTTAGTCCTTCTCAGTCTCCTTTTCTGGTAGTCCTCTTCTCCCCAACCTCTTGATTAAATTGGTGAGGGTCAGGTCTCAATTTTTGGATCTTTTCTCTATTTACATTTACTGCCTTTGTGATCTCATGCTCTCTCGTGGTTTTACATATCATCTCCCTGCTGAAGCTATATATCTTGTCCAGGCTGTTCTCCTAACTCCAGGCTGCAATACCTACCTGCATCCTCACTATCTCCGTTTGAATGTATAACGGATATTTTAAACTTTTTATCCTCACCTGAACTTCTGATTTCCCCTACTCAGTCCTGTTATACGTGGCCTTCTCCATCTCCACTGATCACATTTTGACCCCAGTTGCTCTGTTATGTTTGTCTTCTCTCTTTTTCTAGCACTTCACAACCTGTCAATAAGTTCCATTGCAACTACCTACAAAACATCCAAAATTAGACCACTTCTTACACCTCCACTGCTATCACCCTGGTCCAAACTTCGTAAGAGGTCTCCCTTCTGCCTTTTTTCTCTTTTACAGTTTTTAATACAGCAGCCTGGCAGATCCTTTTAAATGTCTAAGTCAGATTATGTCACCTTCTTTCCAAAATCTTTCAAGGGCTCTTCCATTTACTCAGAGTAATAAAGTTTTTCACTAGTGAAAAGGGTCTATATAAACAAGACCCCTTTACTTCTTTGACTTTATCACCTATAACTCTTTTCTTAGTCATTCTTCTTAATCATTCATGCCATCCCTGGCCTCACTGCTGTCTTTTAAGTGGAGTCGCTCCCACCTAAGGGCCCCCATTCTGGTTGTCCCCTCTGCCTGGATCACTATTGCCCCTGGTAACCCTTGACTACCTCCTCCACTTCTTCCAATTCTTTCCTTCTCTCAGTAAACCATCCACCTTATTTAATAGTACAATCTGCCCACCCTCCTACTCTGCACTTCAGATCTTATTTCCCCAGTTCTATTTTTCTTTTTTCCTTGTCACTTTCTAACCTACTACATGATATTCTAGATAGTTTACATATACAGAATCTATATTATATATAGATTATCATATATATGATATATACATTATATACATTACATGATATATACACAGAACATAATATTACATTAATTGCTAATTGTCTATCTTCTGTTGCTAGGAAGTAAATTCTTGTAGGGAAGGTATCTTCATCTCGTTTGTTGATGTGTTCAAGGCCCTAGAATAGTGTCTTGCACATAAAATAGAAACTTAATCAATATTTATTGAATGAATGATTTAAAACCACTGATTTTATTGCAACTTCAAAATAAGTTAAATCCTACTATTTTAATCAACTTCTACCTTCATTAGAACATCAACAAATCCTGAATAAGAAGGAAAAATTGAGCTTGATGACTGAGAAATCTCCTCTATCCGTGGTAAATCAGCTTTTTTTTTAACAGATAGAAAATAACATATTTGACCTTTTAAAGCTATAACTAAATGATAATGGAGATGTGGTAATAGTCACATACCAGTTTCAAATTCTGATTAAAGTATAATTGAAATGTTCACAATATTTTACTTAAATCATTTCAACTAACTTCTATTTCTATCTTTCCTAACTAAACGTACTTTTAAGTTGCATGCCCTTTGCTACAAATATTTTCTTCTATTAAAAAGAAAAAGCAAACCAATTAGATAAAAATTCCAGTAGTAAAAAGAATAACAAATATAAGAATCCAGGAAGGCCTTAGAGACAAGGGCAGCTCTAGCTCTGCAGTCCAGGGAGATGCTGGGCATACTTAAGGAAGATGGATGAAACAACCTGGTCTAGTAAAGGTAGAAAATCCCAAAGCCTCAAATTAAATGTGAGTCGATGTTTCAGCCAATTCAGGAAGCCAGATAACTGTCACCCTCAGCGTGTTCAGGAGAGGACACAACCACATAACATATCTCAACTACCAGTAAGAGCTAACTAATTGTTTGATCTGTTTCAGAGGAGTTTGAGAATCTACTGCTGCCTACAAAAGCACAGATCCTTGGTAAATTCAGAAAAATATCATTCAGATTTACTCCTGGATACTCCATAAAGACTTGTCACCAGAAATCTTGAAGATTATGAATATTCCTGAATAATCATGTTTATTCCAACATAAAACTTTACTACTAAGAGAGAATACTATGATCAGCTGGAATTAGAATATGCAAGATAAATGTCCACTGATTGGCATTTCTTATCAAAAGTCCTAA
The DNA here is from genome assembly GCF_002837175.3 of Physeter macrocephalus. NCBI lineage: Eukaryota > Metazoa > Chordata > Mammalia > Artiodactyla > Physeteridae > Physeter > Physeter macrocephalus. The sequence goes on along the minus strand of NC_041215.1, from coordinate 71,459,500 downwards.
GATTCATTTCTAAGAATATAGGCAGAGAGAACAATCATAAATGTATTTAATCACTTAACTCTAAGGATCACTATGAATAGTGGAAAAATATAAGCAATCTCACTGTTTGGAAATAGAGGATTTACTATGTAATCTGATATACCTATCGTTTAATACTATTCAGTTGTTAAAATTATGAGGTCATTGGATAATTGCTGATATGAGAAGAGATTCATAATATATTGACAACTGAAAAAAGGAGTTAATGATACATAATGAATTGCTTGAGTCTTTTTGTTTAAGTATTACATGTTTATATACATATATACTTACATGCATATACATATACTGTATTTCACTATATATATTTCACAATATAAATCTCACATATATTCTATATATGCACATATTATATATATATTTTTTTTTTTTCCACTAATGCTGACAAGATCAACACCAAATGGTAATAGGGAGTTTTAAGAGATTCATGAGTCCTAGGAAAGTATATGCAAAAATTTGTGTGTATCGGCTTTTTATTTTTTCCCAGAAAGCTTCATCTAATTTTCAAAGGTCTGGTAGTCAACACTTTTACTTTCTCCATGTCATTCACTTGCACAGAACAGTCCCATCAGTGATATTCTGCATTCAGCAAACTAATTTTCCAGGGGAGGGACTAGAGTGTCAGGAGTGTTGGGATAAAGTTATCAGAAGTTCTGGAAAGTAACAGGCAATTTGAAAAATTTCTTTGAAAATTCTAATCACTGCTCCAAGGCTGTGATAGCTATGTTTGGAAACTATCAGCAAGGACATTGGAGTGGTGAACAGATTTCCACTGAGAGCCTGCATTCTAGAAGCTATGTGAAAAGTCGTCAGGTAGAGAATAAGGCAAAAGGGCTTTTCCTTTATGAACGTCTATAATCTCCAATATGTGAATTACACAATAAGCAAAAGAACATGACAACCTTTTCTCACGGTCTAAAAAATCCATTTGGTAGAGAGGATGTAATTACGTAGCAGGTAATCAGGTAGAAAGAGGCCAGAAGCTCTAGACAGGGACTGAGCTGAAATTTGAACTCTGAACATTAACTGATCTTTCAGATGAATATTCAAGTAAAAGAAGTTGATTGTTTGATGGACTATAAAATACTGACTCCAAATTCAAGCAGTCAGAGCAATACAAGATGTTATAATGCAACATTTTCTTTGCAAAGGCATGCTTTTCAGAGAAAACCTTGCCATATAGAAATATTTGATTTTTTAAAATATATGCAAAATGTTCCTGTGATGTTATTTCTAGATGCATAAATTATACAAATTATACAGAAACTATGTTAAAGATAAATACAGAATGACTACAAACTACCAACCACAGAAATGGATTATCCTCTCCAGGCAGGCCAGGCAGCTAAATTCTCCCTCTAATTTACCAGAATCCAGAGTTCAGACTTTAGAGATTTAGACTACGTATGTAATTCAGAATGCAGCCAGAATCCTGTAGGGACAAGCCAGCAGGAATTCCTGTGGAAAACAAAGAACTGGTGCAATAAAACTGGAAAGATCAATGAGGTGTCTTGTGGAATAGGAGGGGAAAGTCTACATGTGTCTCCAGGGCTTAGTGAGCAGAGAATGATGAGGAGAAGCTGACTTCACAGTTAAGCATTGGAAGGAGCTAAAGAAGAGAATGCCTTGCCCAGCAGTAGAGCAAAGGACAAGTTCATAGGTATTAATTATGTTTCCCATAGAATAAACATAATTTTAAATGCAAAAATAAAGGCTTTCTTGGTATTGGGTAAAAGAATGACAAACAGAGGAGAGATAAATTTTATAAGCTTCTTTCTCAGAAAGAATATCAACTTATCCAATATTGTTTACACTAGTGGAAATGTTAAACACTGGGCTACCAACTAAAATTAAGACACTAGCAGTACACTGAATTTAACAATAAAGATAGGGAGTAATTTGCCAAGGCAAGCCACTGAAGCAAATAATATAAACAAGTTCAACAGCCTATTCAATGCATTTTAGAGCAGAAAAAGAGAGAGAACTGGTTGCCTGCCAGCACCTTGCCTCAGTGAGACAATGCACTCTGCTCTCCAGGAATAGAAATAGGCTAGAGGTTTGGGCCGGAGAGTATTGTAATTTCATGTTGTTTCATTGGGGATGAACTACAGGTCAATTACTTCTAGCATTTCATCTTTTAGGTTTATTGGCATATTACCAGCAACTCTGGAGATCTCTCAAGTTCAAGAATTAGGCGTCACCTGTGGATTTATTCTGATTCCCAGTACCTCTGGTTTTAAGTCAAGAAATTTCCTTACAGTTTGCTCTGGCACAGTCACTAACAGACACCCTTAACCAAGAATCAGTCTCACATGAAAACAACAAAAGCCTAAGCATGTATTAAATTAATTTTTAAAATTTATGCCATTTTTATATAAACAATCACTACTGTTATTGCTGATTTCTTTCTTCTTCTTATTATTATTTCTTATTATTAACCATATCTCTAGCAACTTGATTGCAAATATAAATCCACATTCATTCAAGCAAGAAGGTTATATAAAGAAAGCTGTGGAAGGGCTTCCCTGGTGGCGCAGTGGTTGAGAGTCCGCCTGCCGATGCAGGGGATACGGGTTTGTGCCCCGGTCCGGGAAGCTCCCACATGCAGCGGAGCGGCTGGGCCCGTGAGCCATGGCCGCTGAGCCTGCGCGTCCGGAGCCTGTGCTCCACAATGGGAGAGGCCACAATAGTGAGAGGCCCGCGTACCGCAAAAAAAAAAAAAAAAAAAGCTGTGGAAAAGAAATTTTAAAATCATCATCAAAATGCATTTATTAAATATCTTGTTATACATTAGCTGTACAAGTCACACTATAAATTAGACTAAGAAACAAAGCTTTTGTCTTCTTGGAGTTCTCAAAGACAGCTAAAAGGATCTATGTAAAAATGTTAAAAATACACATTCATTTGGGAAAAATAACCAAATATTGGACAAATCAGTGAGGCCTTTATATCATGTCAGGTGAAACATCACATAGGAGTGAGGGGGAAAGTGGGTTTGTACATGACAAGGAAGAAGATCAAGTTGATTAACCATAAAAATTCAGTGTCCTAGTTGGGCAGGGTGAAGGAAAAAGCAAATTATTGTCTATTCCTGTTTCTCTATTAAGGGAGGCATGGTAGACCTAACACAAAAGCACAGAGTAAAAACAATGCATATTGATCTATCAGTTTTAATGAAAAAAACTTAGAGAAAATGCTGTAAGTAATCAAAACATCCCACTGTATTATAATAAACATAAATATAGCATGGAGTTGCATACAAAGAGTTGCATGAATTTTAAAGATAAAGGACAAAACTCAAAGAAAATTTAAGCCTATCTTGATTGCTTAAATATCACTTCACCTTCCCAACCTGCTACCCCATGATAGTTCATATTTCCTAAAATCCATCATTAGGAATATTTCTTCACCAAATGTGGGGAAAATTCTAAATATATTTGGGTGATTTTGAAGTCAGAAGTGATAGAAATTTATACATAACTGTTTTTGCTATTTGAGAATTGGCTAAGGCAGGTACCTAGCAATGGCAACAGATGCTAGATCTTTCATAAATGAGGTGTGTGTCCCTAAAATAGCATTCACAAATGTAGTGTCACATTCCAGAAAATATGTCAAGAGTCAGTGAAAGAGAAGCCATTTCATTATTCTTTAATGAAGGGGAGGGGGACACTTCAACTGAAGCAAGAGACTATTTCTATTCCTGGAGATGATTATGAAAAAAATGGGAGAAATGTCAAGGCAAAATACTAAAGAGGATGTCATTTAAAATGTCAATGATCCATTTCAAAAACAATTCCATGAAATAGCTCTTTAAGACCATATGAAAATAGTGGAAGACTAGACATGCTCCCGTCTTCCCCAAGAGTTATGGAGGAAGAGGTGGAATGGAAGTGAGGGCAGTGGGTACGTGATGTAGAACACAGAATTAGTTAACTCCTTTATGGAGACAGGAGAAAGAAGAGGCAGCTAATACAATCTTCAAAGACGCAAGAATACTAGGGAAAGGGATGAAGGTATCGCTGGAAATTAGAATCCCAGGGCCTTAAAATGGCCTGTCCCACTTTTCTCCTACTGTTTTGGGGGAAATAGCACAGTCAGAGGCAGGATAGTATATAATGATAATAATAATAATAAAAGAAATTAAACAATGCACCATGGGAATCTCAAATAGGAAGAGCTTAATTAACTAGGTTTCTCTCAGGGGTATTTGTATTTATAGACATTCCTATAGTGTAGAATGAAAGATTTTGCCCCTTTAAGGAAATGTAGTCACTACAGAACTGCTAAGGGATCCGGCTGAAGCAGAGCTGGTTCTTGCTAATAATGCTAAAGATAAAGGCTGGATTTGTCTTCCCCTTTATCCACAAACATTCTAGTTTTGTTTTTCTTACCCCTCCTCAGGAGCCAAAGGGAAAAAAGCTCCACAGTTTCCTCAAGGCAGAAGCTATTTCTTCTTCACTTAGGATTCTCAGTGCCTGTGCACGTGGTAGATAATAAATGTTTCCTGAACTGAACAAATCAAAAAGAAAAAGGGAAGGCAAACAGCAGTTCTAGGTCATAAATTTAATTAAGGTGAGGGAAGGAAACTCTAAGATCAATAAGAAGAGAAGAAAATAGAAAGGGGAGGATGGAGAAAAGGAAAAGCAAGCAAAAGAAGTGAGGAAACATTAAGAGGATACAGAAAGAAAAGGAAGTACTGAGTGAGTAATATAATATTTCATTGAGTTACCATAAATGAAATGTGAAAAAAAATTATGAGCTCTTTGAGAAGAGATGTTACATTCTGAACAATTGCTAATAATTCATAACAAATGAGTTTAAAGTTAGTGATACATTTTTTCTCACATGTACACTTATAATACTGATAAAAGATATTCATTGATGACAAAAACTCTTTAAGCTACTCCTCATATAACATTTTTGTGAAAGAGCAGATAAATATCATTAATTATATGTCTAGGATCCAGGGATACTGTCATTTGGAAAATTTAAGGTGAGGTTTCTAATGTAAAGGGCCTTTGGGTCCCCTGTTGTTCAGTCTCTGAATATCTTTACCATGTGGTCAACAAATCCCAAAAGCTCAGTATTCACGAGGTCACGGCTGGTAAACCCACTGGCACTCAGTAAGTAGCTTCTTTCCCCCTTGTTTTGTCCCTTTGCCATAAACATGAAAAAGCAGCATGGCACTGAATGTGTCAGTAACAGTCGAGTTTGCTATCCACCATCCTTCTCTCCTGACATTTGAAGACATTGATTTATCTTCTGTCCCGGGGCAACAGAGACAATAAAGTGATGTGAAAAGTAGAAATCTGGACTGCTGTGGATAGTTCTTTTGGAGAACCCATTGAGATAGAGACAGGAAAGGGAAGGCAGTTTCCTGCTTGATTGTTTGTTTTATAGATCCTTTTTTCAATTTCCCTTTGGAGACTACCATACATCTGATTCAATATGGAAACAATGGCTATATCCAGTACAACATATGGTCTCTTTGCAGATCTTAATTAATACATATTGATTAATGTTAATGCATATTATTTATTCATCTATTTAATTGAAAACACAATTTAAAATCTTGTTCTCCTGCGATATAACATTTAATGTGTCCTATGACTGACACACAGGAAACAATTACGTATAGTGGATCATGACTAAATACCACTTTTGGAAGAATGAGCAGATTCCACCAGAACCTGTCTGTGCCAGTGTCTCTGTGGCAGACTCAGAGCACAATCTTATACACATTTCTGTTTAGTGTGTTGAATTGAAGGGTTTAACACACACTCTAGAAATTCTATGAGTAATTTCGTAAAGGTGAGGTCAGTAAACACCCAGAATAAAACAGCCTTAAAGACAGTTATTATCTATTCGACACCTGACAAAACCAATACTTTAAATGACAAAGTATGGTTTTCATGTGGTCATTGGATATTGACATGTTCATTGATGGGGGGAATCATGTGAAATCGTATTCAGCTGAAATTTATGGAGATGTTGAGGAAACCTTAGTCAGTTCATTCTTAGGGAAGAAGTAAAAAGCATGCCCAGATTCACTTTGAAGAAATCTGTTTAATCATGATCAATAATAAATAAACAAGAGTAATTTGAGGTCAAATGAATCTACATTTTAAAACTTTGAGTCTGCACGTCTTGGACTAACTTTAAAACAATAACAACAACAAAACTACTACTGTTTGTTAAGCAACCAGAATATTCGACACTTTATATTTAAACTGACAAATGCACAGAAAGTTTGTGTTGGCATATCTAATTAAAATGAATTTTGAGAGCATATTATTGGTTCACAAATGTGCACCTTACCCTGGAGTTCAAAACCAGATTGTCTTTTCCATCGTTAGTGTTAACCTAAGAAAATCCTTTTGAAAGAAAATCAGGGATCTGTGAATGAATGAACCTCTGATTTCACATGTAAATTTTTGTGTGCATCTTTATAAGGAGAAGAGTCATAGTTTCATGGGAAACATAAACTTTCAAATGTTACCAATTCTGGTGATGTCAAGAATGACTAACTATACCATTAAATCAACTGTGTAAATATATATCATTCTGTCAGCTTCTCCTGTGGGTTTTATAATGACAGCCTCACCACACGTAATTCAATGCCTTTCATCTAGTGGGTTCTCAGAATATGTTTGCTATTGATAATGATGACAATAGTCCAAGCCATGATCTCATTTTCCAGACTGTGATCCTCTCTTTATTCTCAAGTTCCCCTTAGGCCAGCCAGGTTTTAATTCCCTCTCATCTTGGCAATAAACCTGTCACTGTGATCAGATCAGACATAAAATTTTCCAAGGCTAGCACACAAATTCCTTCTTCTGCATGCAAGCTTGCCTCATTCTTGATCCTATCCTTGATGACAAGAAGGTCATCTTGTATATCATCTGTCCATTTGTAGACCAAATGGTCCACAAGGACAGGGCATCTAAATTTTGCCAAGTTTATTTTGTAACCCACTGCCTAGTTCATGATTAAGACAGAGATGACAAATTTTTCATCTCAACAGCAGGAGGAATACGCTTTTTCTTTCCTTCCAAAACAGGTTATTATAGAATTTTAAAATGTGAGTCAAAGAAGAAATATCTAACGCATTGAGAATAGACCTGGTCCACAGCATAAAAGTTTTCATGAAGCTCCACATATGCTTCTCTTCTTAAGTCTATGAGAAATATGTACCCAAATATTTGTTTTTCTTCTTCCTAAGAATGAGTTAGATTTTAACAATTTTATCTATATCTCTAAGAATGCATTTTATTCATTTAAATAAGAAAAAAAGTAACAAAAATCTTGTAAACATAATCAAATGAACATTTACAATCTGGACCATATTATATACCACTGTTCTTAAGCTATGCCTAAGGTATAAATATAGGAAAATTGTTTCTTAACTGACAATTTTTTAATAGAAAATTTCAGTGTTTTGGATGTCTATAGTTTAGCTTTTTATTATATGTCATGTATGCTTGCTCTAATTATTTAAATGTTACAGGAATATGGGTTTAAAATACAAGAAACCCATCATGATCCCACCCCATAAAAGAGAGCTACAATGACCAGTTTGGCATACATTAGCAATATAGTCATGTATTATCATTTTAATAATATGAGATAATTATTCACACAAACAAAAATATTTTGCCACTTTCTTTTTTTACTTAATATTTACTTGATATATTTCCATATCCACATGCATTAGAACTACCTCATTCTTTTATTAAAGAGCTATATAATATTCCATTATATATTTACTATAATTTATTAAACCAATACATTATTGGCAGGTATTTGGAAGGTTTCCTATTTTTCACTCTTCATCAATTTATCAGTGAACATCTTTTATGCACCGATATGAGTGTTTCTGTAGAATAACTTCAGCGAGATAGAAGATTCAAAGGAATGAATGTTTTAGTAAATATTGCCTAATACCCTCAGAAAACATTGTAAAGAATTTACATGTCTACTGATAGTAAATAAGAGAATCTGTTCTGCACACTTGCTAATGTTTTTAAAATCATGCAAAAACAATTTTTCAAAGCTGGGGTTACAAACCCAGATGACTTCAGGGCCAGAGAGATAACAAAATATGTGAAATAGCACAGAATAAGAAAATGGAAAGTAGTGGAAATTCAGCAAATTTAATTTTTTAAAAAGCCAACTCTGATAGCCAGAAAATATATATCTTCAGTTTTCAGGCTGCCAGTTTTCAGCCCTTGTCTTAATGGAATATGTTTGTTTTAATTCTTTACTTTTAAAGCATAGATAGTTCTTTACTAAAGAAACCAATACAATTTGTGATAAGATCATTTCACCACACACGCTATTTTTACTGTATTTTCTTTCTTTACATTTTTTTTCAAGTTTTACAGTTATGAGAAGAATTAATTGTCTCCTAGATCTAGGATTCATTTTATGTGGTATTGACTTCATCAACATAAATCTTCATAATAGACACGTTGAAACCAATAAAAAACATAGTCATATTTTGCCCATTCATAAATACAATTTAAAAATTCTTGTCAACTTGGTGTAAAGCTTTCACATTTACATATGTTCACTTTAATACTCATTATTCATATATCAGTAATAGAGGGAAAGAAAAGGAAATACACTCCTTGTTCTGAACATAAGCAATATTCTTCTAAGATTTATATTTGACCTAGTGAAACATCCTTGAGAAGAAAAAAGAAATCCCATTATTTTCGTTTGACAAAAAACAGAAGAGGAAAATTTTAGTTTCCTTTTGATAACGGTGGTTATCTTGTGGTCTGTGGGAAAGGGTGAAGGCCAGGGAGAAAATTGGTTCTGCTCTCATTTTTCTAGTCCCACTGCATCAATAAACCTCTGGAAGTTTCAACATAGAGCACATAATGTGAGCATGAGGCAGCTTGGCCTCTGTTAGCACTTTGTTATGCCCTTTAACCTTACTGATTTTCAAGTAGACGCGGCTAAATAGGGATTCGCATTGTTACAGGATGCATCAAAAAGTAGATTTCAAAGCAGAATGAGTTTCCCAATCAGTCTCACATGAGGGTGATGCTGATTAAAAGGAGAGTTTGGAAACACTCATGTTATTATAATTACACTTTTGTGTTTCTGACTGTTACTTATGCTGTATTTATTGCTTTAGAAATCTAGAAAGTAGAATACCTAGAGATAAAATAAAGCATAAAATTGCAGCCATTTTTCCAACACTTCCCATTTATATTTAACAGAAAGGCTGAAGCTACCATCTCTGCTGGCTGTAAAAGAAATTAGTTATATGATGTTGATAACTGGAAATCAAACCTGTGTTGAAGAAAATTCCCTAAATGTTTGTCTTCAAGATATACCATATTATCCCGTTCTGAAAAATCATTTTGGAGAATAAAAGAAATTTAAAACTAAGGGATTTTTTTAGGTGTTCTGAAATAGGTTCCATCTGTTAGTTTTAATTTTTTCTTAATATATGAGGCCATGTGAGAAATACCGCATACCATATATTCATTTCTTTTGATTCTTAAAGGTAATCATGAGTGAGATAAAAATAACACTGTTTCAGGAAACGTATGCCTTAGAGTGGGACATAATTGTCCAAGAGTAACACAAATTTTTAGATGTTTGTTTTTGGCTTGATGTTAAAAACCTAAAAAACCAACTAAATTAGAATCAGCTCTACTTAAAATGAAGCAGGGGCAGGAAAACATAGAGTTAGAACATTTTGTAAGAAAAAAAATCCAAGAGGGCCTCCTTATTCATCATATTCATAAAGATTTTTTAAAAACTAATTAGAAGAGAAAAATTCCTTTCCAACATCTGATGTTATATTTAGATATATACTTTCAAATTTTCCCTGAAAACAACACCAAAACACAGCTTGTAAATATTTTATTCATTCATTTGTGTACCATTTGTCCTTATACAAACCAGGAAGATGACTTTCCTTTACATTTTCCCTACATTCTTTGTCTGGAATTACAGAAAACTAGAACTATGATTTTATTAAAATTAAGAGAGTCATTCACTATAAGGTAATCAAACACTTGACTGGAATTTTTCTCTCAGGTTTAGACTTCTGGTCCTTCTATCAATTAGTACTAACACTGATTGGCAGATATCCCAGTGCATGTGTAAACTGGACAACTCCTTGAAAAGGGAATTTTTAAAGGACTTTCAAGTTCTGAGCTTGTAGAATTGGGATACACAAACACACCTTATCCTCAAAATTTCATTAGCTTTGAAAAGTTATGCTCCCTTTTATAAATCCTCATAGATCTTTTTGTCTAAGACAATGTTGCATTTTAAGTACCTTTGGGAAACTATAAGCATGCATCTGTTAAAACTTCATTTCCTCATGATTTAAAACCATTTGCAATAGTGAAAGTTACTTTAATATGAATTTTTTTATCTATTGCTTTCTATTTTTCTCTCTCAAATTCCCTCTAACTCTCATACACATCAAGTTTAGTAAACAAGAGAGAGAGGATTTTCCACCTTAATCTAAATTTTTAATCACTTCACAACCAACTTCATAAATGTGGATAAGAGTTTGTTAAAATTTTTCTTTCAGTTAAGTTCAACAGAGAGTCCCTATATGGATAAAAAGGATATGGATAAAAATATGGATAAAAAGGCATATTCCTTGACCTTGCAAAACTTCAGAGCAATGGTCTTCAAGCATGGTAAACCATACATTCCCACCAGCAAAAAAAAGTTTCTGCATGCACTGCAATCCTATATATGTATGTATATGCATTTATATATAATATAATGTATTATTGTACAAATATATTATCTCAATTATATGAATACTTAAACATAGAAATTAGAAATGGGAACAAGCAGAAATAGAGATACTAATATTTTTACTTTGCTTCTCAAAAGATCTTGTTCTTATACTTCGGAGCTCACTGGTCTTGAAGGGAGGATAACATGTAAATAGATCATTTGAAAAAAAAGCTGTTAATAATCTGATAGTAAACATAAGGAGCTAGAACATGGAAAAAGCCCTGAAAAAAACTTTTCTGCTTGAGGAGTCACTAGATCTAATCCTTTCAGTATAAAGAGGAATTAGTGAAGCAACAAAAAGAGAGGAGAGGATGAACAGAAGAGCATTCCAAACAGAACAAGCATCTATGTCAAGGCACAAAGGTAAGGAACCAAGGGGGTGAGTATAAGAATTCAGGATGATGAAACGCAGAATCAAGGTTGAGCATGGTGAGCGAAGATGCTGAAGAAGAATGCAAAAAGCAGGTACTTGAGACAAGTGGCTTGGATCTTATCAAGGTATGGGACATTGCTGAAGAAATGCAGGAGGGTGAATGAAGGTCATGGTCAGACATTTGTTTTAGATTGAGCCTCCGGGGAGCTGTACTGAGAATGGATTTGAAGGGACACAAGAGGAATCAGAGAAACTCATCAACAGGCTATCACTTTATCCAGCTGAGAGATGAAGAGCAGCAGAATTAAAGCGGTGGTAGTGACAGTGCAGCTCTCAGGAGGGGATGAGTAGCATGAAGAAAAGACTTAGTCAAATTCGGTCGTGGTTTTCTGGAGATGATTGATGAGTGAGAAGCTTCCTGACTTACATGACTGGCTATTTTTAAATGAGATGGTAAACACAGTAGCAGGAAAAAGTTTGAGACAGAGAGGAGATAAGCAAATTTTTAAAAATTAAGATTTACATGAAAATCATGAACAATTAGTATCCATCAAAAGATGAATGTATAAAGAAGATGTGGTATATATATACGATGGAATACTACTTCAGCCATAAAAAAGAATGAAATTTTGCCATTCACAACAACATGGATGTACTTGGAGGGCATTTGCTAGGTGAAATAAATCAGACAGATATCACTTATATGTAAAATCTAAAAAATAAAAAAACTAGTGAATATAACAAAAAAGAAATAGACTCACAGATATAGAGAGCAGACTAGTGGTTACCAGTGGGGAGAGGGAAGGAGAGAAGGGCAATATAGGGGTAGGGGATTAATAGATATATTATGCATAAAATAAATAAGCTACAAGGATATATTGTACAGGGAATATAGCCAACATTTTATAATGACTAAAATTGGAAAATAACCTTTAAAAATTGTGAATGACTATGTTGTACTCCTGAAACTTATATAATATTGTACATCAACTATACCTCAATAGAAAAAAAACTATGAACATTTAGAAATTAAAAATACAAATCACTTGCCATTCTACTTTTTAAAAAAAATCTGTTTTCAAATGCTATTTATAATATTTACTTTATTATACAATAATTTAAAATATTTTATTTAATTTCTCTGTCTTTGGTTTACTTTAATGTTCCTTTTATATATTTAATTAATATTTTCTCCACTTTTCATGTCTATTTTTCTCATCTAACATATTATGAGTATTTTTCTTGTCATTAAAATTTCTTGTAAATGAAATTTCAGTGGATGTGTCATATTATATCTTCTGGATGTACCACAATTTTTAAAACAATTCTCCTATTATAGAACACGCTTATTATTTTCAATTATTCAAACAATTATATGAAATGCTATGATATATTTGCTTTTGTCTAGAAATTTATTGTTTAAGATAAGAAAGCATAAGCATATGAAAGTTTAACATATTTTGCTACTAATGTATTTCCGTCAACAGTATATGTCAGTGAAACAGATATGCAATAAAAAAATCTGTGCTGGTTTGATAGACATAAAATTATAACACTTTATTCCCATTTCTTTGAGTACTGTTAAAGATGAAGTTTTTTATATGTTTATCACCTGTTTATATTTCATTTTTATGCATGTTGTTCTATTATTTTAGCCATTTTTCTATTGGAGTCCTATTGATGTTCATATTAATTTGTGAATTTCCTTAAATAATAGGCTAATCACCCTTCACTGTCATCTATGAAATAAATAATGTTTTAAGTAGTTGGCTATTTATTTTTTTATGTAGTTTATGATTTCCTATCCCTTCATAGTCCATATTTTAAATCATCTTTTTTTGTAATAATAAGATGTATTTTCAGGAAATTTAGAGACTACTGAAAAACACCAAAAAAGCAATTAATTAAATTTACACCCAACCACACAGACCTAATCACTTCTATTATACATACATGTGTATATGTGCATACACCCATACACATATGCATTTATATAATCATCCTTTCTTACATGCATATACATCATTTAAGAGCATAAATGACATCATACTGTAAAAACTGTTTTATAGCCTACTTTTTCACTTATTGGTATATTTCAGATGTCACCAATAATAATAAAACATGCTGTGGAACACCTTTAACCATCTCAGGATATTACTTTACATGGATATTTAATAATTTATTTAATTACTTCATTATTTTTGGACATGCAGATGTTTCCCATTTTCATTATTTTAAATATTATATTTAAAGATTTTTTTGATGTGGACCATTTTTAAAGTCTTTATTGAATTTGTTACAATATTGCTTCTGATTTTTGTTTTGGTTTTTTGGCCACAAGGCATGTGGGATCTTAGCTCCCTGACAGGGATTGAACCTGCACCCCCTGCATTGGAAGGCAAAATCTTAACCACTGGACCGCCAGGGATGTCCCTAAATATTATCTTAATAAACGTCTTTGTATACATAGTTTTGTGTTCATATTGATTGTTTCATTAAGGTTGGTAAATATTTGGAGTTCCTAAGAATATGTAAGGAGTACGATTATTTGACACATAATGACAAACGGTCTTCGAGAAAAGTTGAAACAATTTACTTGTCCATCTTTGCAGTATGATACAGTTCATTTCTCCACATCTTCACCAATAATAATCCACTTTTGTGTTTACAATGTACCAGACTTTATCTTCTTCTACTTAATTGATAGAGTATCTGAACATTAGAAAGTTTGCTTAAATCCTCACAGATAAGTAAAGAATGAACTCAAAGTTCAGTCTGACCTTAAAATGATGCTGTCAGTATGCTATATTATTTCCCAAAGTTTTTATGTTTATATGACCATTACACATCAAATGTTTTTGATTACTTGTTATTTTAACATTATTTTTTAAATTTAGAGCTGACCAGAACATCTTTTGTAAAAAGTTCCCACAAGGCCTTGCTAATTATATTAATGAGGTTTCTATTTTCTTAATGATATCTAACAACTCTCCATATTTTAATAATATTGACTGTTTGTATCTTATATATATACAGTGAATATTTTTCAAGATTTTTTAATTTAAGTTTAATTTGGAGCATTTAAATAATATATGTCAATGATTTCCAATCAAAACCCCAGAAGAATTTTTTTTTTCTAGATATTGACAAGCTGATTTTAAAATGCATAGGACAAAGCAATTTTGAAAAAGAAGAGGGCACACACTATCTGATCTCAAGACTTACTACAGAGCTACAGGAATCAAGACTGTGATAATGGGAAAAATTACAAATACATACATCAGTGGGACAAAATAGAGAGGCCAGAAATAGATCCACACAAATATGATTGATTTTTGACAAAAGTGCAGAGGCAATTTAAAGGAGAAGAGAGAGTTTTCAAGAAAAATAGTTATGAAACAGTTGGATGTCTGTATGCAAAATATTGAACCTCAGTCTCTTACCTTATACAAACATTTACTCGAAATTGATCGTATACCTAAATGTAAAACATGACATTATAAAATATTTAGAAGAAAAATAGGTGAAATCTTTATGACCTTGGGATAGGCAAAAGAGCTCTTAGATAAAACACCAAAATCCTAATTCATGTGAGGAAAAAATTCATAAATATGACTTCATCAAAGTCAAAAACTCTTACTCTCTGAATGAAAAAAGTCAAGAATACAAAAAACGAGCCACAAAAGGAGAAAATATTTGCAAATTCCACATCTCCTAAAGGATTTTTATCCAGAATATTTATAAAGAACTCTCAAAACTGAATAAAAAACAACTCAATAAAAAAAATTAGGCAAATATATATACAAAGAACTCTTAAAACTCACAAGAAGAAAAAATAAGATTAAAAAATGGGGCAAAGACCTGAACAGACACCTCACCAAAGATATACAGATGGCAAATAGCATACGAAAAGATGTTCCACATCATATATCATCAGGAAAATGCAAATTTTAAAAATGAGATACCACTATACACCTATTAGAATGGCCAAAATCCAAAACACTGACACTACCAAATGCTGGCAAGGATGTGGAGCAATAGGAACTCTTCATTGCTCCTGGGAATGCAGAATGGTACAGGCACTTTGGAAGACAGTTTGGTGGTTTCTTACAAAACTAAACATACTCTTACCATATGAATTAACAATTATTTACCCAAAGGGGTTGGAAACTTACGTCCATGAAAAAATCTGCAACTGAATGTTTCTAGGAGCTTTATTCATAATTACCAAAACTTAGATATCCTTTAGTAGGTGAATGGATAAAAAAGTGTGGTACATCCAGACAATGGAATATTTTTTAGTGCTAAAAATAAATGTGGCTTTTCAGCCACAAAAAGACAGGGAGGAAACTTAAATGCATATTATCAAGTGAAAGAAGACAACCTGAGAAGGCTATGTACTATACTCTTCCAAGTATATGACATTCTGGAAAAGGCAAAAACTATGCAGACAGTAAAAAATCAGTGGTTGCCAGGGATTGAGGGTGGGAAGGAAAGATAAATAGGTGGAGCACAAAGGACTCGGACGGTAGTGAAAATATTTTGTATTATACTACAGTGATGGATACATGTTGTTATACATTTACCCAAACCCATACAATGTACAACACTAAGAATGAAACCTAATGTAGACCATGGACTTTGGGCAATGTGTCAATGTAGGTTCATCAGTTATAACAAAGCTACCACTCTGGTGAAGGATGTTGATAATGGGGGAAGCTGTGCATGTGTATGGGGTGGGGAATAAATGGAAAATCTCTGTACCCTCCTCTCAATTTTGCTGTGAACCTAAAACTGCTCTAAATAATTAAGACTTTTTAAAAAATTGGACAAAATATTTGAACAAACACTTCACAAAAGTATATATGTATATAGATGGTGAATAAGCACAAGTAAAAATGCTCAATATTATTATTTATTAAGGACATACAAATTAAAAACCACAACAATTAGAATGTCTAGAATAAAATAAATTAAATAAAAACTGGCGGGCTTCCCTGATGGCTCAGTGGTTGAGAATCTGCCTGCCAATGCAGGGAACACAGGTTCGAGCCCTGGTCTGGGAAGATCCCACATGCTGCAGAGCAACCGGGCCTGTGAGCCACAGCTACTAAGCCTGCACATCTGGAGCCTGTGCTCCGCAGCAAGAGAGGCCGCGACAGTGAGAGGCCTGCGCACCGCGATGAAGAGTGGCCCCCGCTTGCCACAACTAGAGAAAGCCCTCGCACAGAAACGAAGACCCAACACAGCCAAAAAATTAATTAATTAATTTTTTTTTAAAAACTGACAATACCAAATACTGGTAAATGTGTGGAGCAGTGTGAATGTTCATACATTACTGATGGAAATGTAAGATGATATAAGCCATTTTGGAATATATTTTTGTAGTGTCTTAGAAAGTTATAAACATGTGACACACAATCCCACCAGAGCAGTTACCCATGATAAACGAAAACTTAGCTTCTCACAAAAAATTCTACGTGGATCCTTATAGCAGCTTTATTCAAAACATCAAAATCTAAACAACCCAAATGTCCTTTAATGGATAAACAAACTGTGATACATCTATACAATGGAATACTACTTAGTAATAATAAGAAAAAAACTATTGAAATATGTAACAACATAAATCTATCTCAAATGCATTTTAATTAAGGGAAAGAGGCCGGATGCAAAAGATTACATTCTGTATGTTTCCACTGATATGACATTCTGGAAAAGGCAAAACTATAGTGACCTATAACAGATCAGTTGCCAGGGATTAGGATGTGGAGGGGCCAACAAGGGGCACCTCAAGGGAATTTTGGGGGTGATGAAACTGTTCTGTATCGTGATTGTGGTGAAGGTTACATGACTCTATGCAATTGTCAAATCTCATGAAACTGTACACCAAGAAGAGTAAATTTTATTGTTTGAAATATAAAAATGAATAAATGATTTTTCATTTTTCTTTTGCTTTCTTGCATTGCTTAAGTGCTTTCCTAAACCCAAGGCACATAAATACCTGTGAGCTATTGAATTTACTGAATGTTCAATAATAATTTAAACATTTGAAAATATTTAAAGTAATTTTAAATCTTTTAAATATTTTAAATCTTTATCTGCAATTTATTTCAGTATAGTATGATGCATAGATCTCACCTTATCTTTCCCCACGTAGTTAAAGAATTGTTCTAGTATCTTCTTCTAAGTAAGAAATTGTCCTTCCCTGCTTCTCCCCATTCAAAATGCCTTCTTTATCAGACACGAATTAATTATGTGTACTTGGGGTTGTTAACAGCCTTTTATTGGAAGGCCACCCCCATTGACTGATGATTATTTCTTTGTTGCATGTTATGATCACATGTATATCATGTCTGTTTTTGGACTTTGTATTTCCATTGCTCTGATGATTTGGTTTTGTGGCTGTCCTTACTAGGCATTGATATCCTGCAGACATGTGTGTGTAATGTGCAATTCTGCAGTTTAATCAAAGAACAGCGTTGGAGTCACTGCCGCCTATGTCATTCATAGTCTTAAGAGTGGCTTTGCTTGATCAGGGAGAGCCAGGAGGGTGGATGAGCGGTAAGCTGAGGGTGGGTCTCTAGGGAGCACTATCATGTGAGCAAGAGTGAAATATCAAGACCTTTCGTGGGCAAGTTGTTTGGTCCCCGCAGCGTTTATTGTTTTCAGTGAGCTGATTTCACTCATTTATATTACCTATGGCTGCCTATTGGTATTTGAGTTGTGATTCCTGACTTTGTGAAAGAACAGAGAAAGAAGAGCCTGTGAAAGGGGACTTTTTATAAAAGGGTCTCCAAGGTATGAGACAAACCAAGAGGGAGGGGTGTCACAGGAGCCCAGGGAGTGAAAGAAGAAAAATGAAGTTAACAGTGTCAAATACCCCTGAGAGAACCAGTCAAGATAAGGGCTGCAGGTCATCTGAGCCTTTAGAGAGAGCATGCTTTGTTAAATGGGGTTAGAAATCAGATCGTACTGTGCTGAGGAGTGACTGAACCTTGGAAGTTGGAGATAACCGCAGCTATGGAGAGTTTGAATGAGCTGGGGAGTAGAGAAATTGGATGGTAGCAGCAAGTGAAATCTCGTGAAGGGAGAGGTCAGTTTGCTTTTGTTTGTTGATTTACTCTTTTGGATAGAGGTTTGAAGAGCATGTACAGGTTGAAGAAAAAGGGCCAGCAAAGAAGAAAAAGTTGAAGATAAAGGACATAAGGGAAATTAATGGCAAAAGCCTCAGCATCAGTGATAGGGAATAAAATCAAATCCACGCTTTGCCTTGAATAGCAGGAAGGACCACTGATCCCTTAAGATTGGAGGAAAGAAAGAATGGTGATAGATGTTGCTGTTTGGTGCTGGAGGGAATTGCAAGGATGCAAAAGTAGTTTCCGCACAATGACCTTAATTTTCTTGTCAAAACAGCAGGTGCACTGAGAGTAAAGGGGAGAGATTGTATGGCTTGTGTGGGGTGATATGGTTTTGAAATGGTGGCTGACCACAGTCAGAGTGAAAGGGTTAGCGAATGCTACTAAGGGGCTGACTCAGATTAGAAAACCATCTATCTGCAGAGTGGTATAATTTGCTCCTGTAGCACTCATGCGCCTGTATGTAAGAAAAGAGATTTCCCCTATGGATTCAGGTTTGCATGTACAGTGTAACAAGGACAGGCTAAGAAATGTGGAGGGTGAGCTGCCGGTGTCCAAGCCAAATTCCAAGTAAGACTTGGGGAACATGGAAGTATCCATGAATTCAAGAAAAAAAAAGTGAGAGGAAAAGGGTTTATTCATTTGCAACTCCTGACAATCTTATGTTTTTACCTTATTTTTCCTTTTCCCTAATTTTCTCACTTATTCTATACTCACTCATTATTCCGTTAGACACATTTTAGATACAAGGCCAGGTGTAAGCAAATAAAAGGGAACTAAAAACATATACAGATGGTCAGAAGTGAGTTCCACTTTAACAAAGGGGGCTGGAATTTAAAGTGTCTCAGTTGAGTTTTAATGGAGAACAAGATGCTGTAGGTGGTTGGGAGGTTGTTGATATGGAGTGGATGCTTATTGAGGTTGTGACGGTTAGGATTTGATCAGTGGTTCTCATCTGGGGATAATTTTGTCCCAAAGGGACATTGGGCAATGTCTGGAGACATTTTTGGTTTTCACAACTTGCGGGGTGGAGTACTACTGGCGACTACTGCCCGGGAGGCTGCTAAACATCCTACAGTGCACAGGACAGCCCCTCAACAAAAAATTATGCCATCAAAGTGTCAGTAGTGCTGAGGCTGAGAAACCTGGATTAGACAGATCATTTATAAGAATGATGGAAAAGGAGAATGGTAGGAAGTCATTTGGAGAACCACTGAAGAAAGGTGGAGAGGGAGGAACAACCCAGAACATGGGCATGTCAGGTGATGTGAGATTCAAAGATGTATATTAGTGTGTGGTGGTTTGTGAGAGGATGCAAGGGTCATTATTTGGAAGAGTCCATGGGGAACTGGATTTGTGGTACAAAACTGCAAAATACTCCTGGGTTTAACTTTTGTAAAGCACATATATGGAAGATGAAAGTGAGCGAATTTAAGGGAAAGTATTTGCTATTTTCTACTTGCTTTTGAAAAGTCATGTTTTAGTTACCCTTAAACGAGAGTTTCTAGTTCTTTCTTTCGAAGTCTCTAGATAAATCTAACAAAGATTAACGTTGGTTTGGGAGGAATCTATCTCTGACACAGTGACATTACATAAGAAGTCTTTGTTTTTCCCATAATCTTCCACTAGTCCTCTGCAACTCTTATTTTTTCTTTTCTTTTGGTTTTCCCAGAACAGACAATACTGTTGTGCTGGTTGCCTCTATTTGGTCAGCTTCACAGAGCTGACCATCTCTTCTGTCTACAATACAGCATGTTATACATACCCACTGCCTTGGTTTAATTAAGATAGGTCTTCTAAACAATCGTGACCTTTATGTTGTACTTCTTTTACTACTTCAATACTGGACATTTATTCCCTTTAGATGATAATACTATTTATAATACCTGTCTTTTGGAAGATTAAAGGAATTGTAATACTTAATAGGTTTTGAAACCTCTTAATGTAAATTTTGTTCTTTTGGATGGCTAGATATTCCTTTCACATTGACTTATTAACAGTGAAAAAACTGATTTAACTACATTTCTGCACACCAAGTTGGCTAAACTTTTCAATTTTATCCAGTAAAGTCAAGACTGAATGACTTTTAAGGTAATGTCAATTTTTTTTTTTTTTTTTTTTTTTGTGGTATGCGGGCCTCCCTCTGTTGTGGCCTCTCCCGTTGCGGAGGACAGGCTCCGGACGCGCAGGCTCAGCGGCCATGGCTCACGGGCCCAGCCGCTCCGCGGCATGTGGGATCTTCCCAGACCGGGGAGCGAACCCGGCTCCCCTGCATCGGCAGGCGGACGCGCAACGACTGCGCCACCAGGGAAGCCCAAGGTAATGTCAATTTATGTGATGGGTTAATCTATAGTGCAGACTCCAAAAAATGGGCAGGGTTATCTGGCCTATAAACAACTCCAGAATCTTGTGCTCAGCACCTAATGCTTCACAGAAAAATTCCAACCAGATCACCATCAAAAGAAACCTGATGACTCATTTGTTGAAGATCACAAATAGACTGATTTATTTTAATTTCCAAATCTCCACACTTCTTCTAATAAATCAAATGTACAATGAAACACATACGTCTTTTAAAAAATTAGTGTACTATGTGAATGAGGTGGTGTTTAAATAATTTCCTTCTGTCTTCAATCCCAGTACTCAGTACTCTCCTAAAATCATAATAAGACTGATGATAGAACAATAAAAAAATTATATAGACTCTTCTAGCACCATGAATCATCTATATGTATTGTCATAGAGATCTTTAACTATTAGGTTTATAATATTATTCAATTCTAAAAAATGGATTCATTTTCCCCCATACACAGATGGATAGTTATAGTCTTTCTCCTTTAGTAAGTGAATGGATGAATCCACGTTCAGTTGTATATTTCTTTATTGCAAACACTCTGACAGTATTTCATGTACATATAGTAAATGCATTATCATTTAAAAAAGTCTTTTCTTTCCAGCGAAACTGAGATACATACTAGTTATTTTACGCACATTAAAATGATATTTACCTTAGCAAATGATGATTTAGAAAACTTACCATCAGATGCTATATTTCACTATACTTGCTTTTAGTTGGCACCATGTGGGGAAAAGTGACATCTATCTCCTTAGTACAAATTATGTAGTACTAGGTTATTAGGCTCTTTAAAAATTCTACCCCTCCTTATATTCTATGTTCTTTACCTGTTTTCTTTTTCTCCATAGCACCATCACCATCTAATGTAACATATAATTAACTTTGTTTTTTATTGATTATATATTTCCACCCTTTAGAATGTAATTTCCACTAAGGCAAGGATATTGGTGTATTTCATTCACTGCTGTTGCCCCCATGCACATAGCAGGCAACTGATAAATATTTGTTGAATGATTGTAGTTCTTATATAAATTAATTGAACCACTTTAATGGAATAATTAAGAAAGGGGTGTCTTCACTGACTTTTCAAGAAGATGTTTGCTATTTTTAATTACTTGACTTGCTTTAACTTCTTAAGACATGACCTTTCTAAAAGCTTTTTGTGAGAAGCAGAGCGCTATGCGATTCCATTTCCAACAGAGTTTGGACCTCCCACTCCATTGCAAGTCTCTTTACTCATCCAGCTATTTGCATATGGATTCCTTAGGGGGTTATAGCATTCAAACCTACATTATGAGCATTGCAAGTCTACTTGCCTTTCTAGGTCATTGGGGAAATGATTTAATTCTCTGGTGAGCTTAATAAAGTTGCCGGTATAGGAATAAGAAAAACCAAGTAGGCAATGCTCACCTTTGTTCTTTTCATGTGTTTGCATAACTATTTTCTACCACATTAAATTTGCAGTTGTGGCAAAAAAGAGACTTTTCTTTCTTAGAATCGCATATTACTTAGTTGTGGTGTACTTGAAGAGCTACTTTAATAAAAGGTCATTTGAGTGTGGGTTGTAACGGAGCCTCATTCCCATTGGTATTAACTCTCAGTATTGTAGGCTAATAAAAGCCATAATGTGAAAATATGAATAATCCCCCAATAATTCCCATTGTGCTTTAGAATTCATTACATGCCCTTTTAAATCTAGCCTGTCTTTTTAATTATGTGTTGCTTGCGTTAATAATAAAATTAATTTCCGAGTAACATATTGGTTCAGCAATTCTTGAGAACAAGAACCATATCTTATTCATTTTGAAACAACCAAAGCAGCACTCAGCCATTGTCTTGCATATGGTAAGTCCTAAATAAATTTTGAATGAATATATCCTTGGATGAGTGAGGAAAACAAGTAGAAGGCAAGCCTGACCAAGGCAATAAAAATTAAAAGATCATTACAGAGAACAGAGTAGTGGTTACCAGAGAGGAAGGGGCTGGGAGGCGGTGGAGGGGTGGGGAATGGGTAAGGAAGGTCAACTCTATGGTAACAGACAGAAACTAAATTTTTTATGGTGAGCATGCTGTGTTGTACACAGAAGCAGAAATATAATGTTGTACACATGCATCTTACATAATGTTATAAACTAATGTTATGTCAATAAAGGTAAATAAACACACAAAACAAATAAAAATAAATAAATAAGAATCATTAATACATTTCATTTAAAATCATGAATATTTGATATTGGGCCCCACAATATAAAGAAGTCAGAAATCATTCACTTTCTCAAGCTACCCCATTAGAATGAACCATTTTAATCTACTTGTAACTCAAACTTCCAAATGAATATTTTATATTTGTTTATTATTATAAAAAGCTGTTTAATGAGAGTAGGCTTATTTTGCTTTTCTTTTCTAGACATATGATTTAACAATTTAGAAAAGTTCCTCAAATATCCTTTTGCTCATTCACATAAACTGTTATTTTATTGAGGTCACATTTTCCAACAAGAGTAAAATTTCTTTCACTGTACTTGGGAAAGTTGAGGACTGGGATTCTAAGAATTTTAGAAGAATTGCTGATCAGCTATCCTTCTAAACTATATGTATATATGTGTGTATGTTGTAACCAAAGATATAAAAGAAATAAAAAATTTGCTAAATAGGTGTATATTCCTTAAGAAATCAAAAATAAAATAGGAATGCCTAACATTTATTTTTATGCTAACAGTGTTATCCTTTAAAAAAGTGAAGAAAATTTTAATAACCAATGGATTCTCTACTAAAACAATATTTTCTTGTAACCATCCCAATTGAATGAAATAATACATTTCTGGTATAAATGAATTTCTAAAAATTTTGAAAAGATCTTTTAAAAAATATGTATTTTATATAAGAGCATTTTTCCTCATTATCCAGTTACACATTAGCAATAACAACACAGAGCAGTGACACAGTTATATCTCAGACATGTAAAAGCATGAAAATAATAATGTATGCTGACCTTGAGATCTTATGAACACCAGTATCTTCCTGAAGGATCTATGCCTCTGAAAACATCTTTTCAGTCTGTTGATATCTCCTTATTTTTTCCTTAAAAAAGAAAATATGTTTCAATATGTTACATAACGTTATATTTTCAAAGAGTAAAGCTGATGACAGGGTGTAAATATAATGTGACACAGAGGAAAATCAATAGGAATCTTGGAATATAAATAAGGCATTAAATTTAGAACTGAATGATCGTACTGTATATAAATTAGTGCAGAAAGAATATCCATCTTAGAAAAATGTAGTAAATTTCTAATCATTCATACATGTTCATTCATTTATTTACCTGTTATTCAATCAACAACTGTTACTATGGATAAGAAATTAAAGGCATTTTATCTTATCAATCAGCATTACACTAGATTTAAATAACTTTCTAGTCTCCAGGAGATTCGCATCTTCAAGACACAAAAATAAACAGGAAAATCAACCAAAATATTGTAGCTAGATAGTTGATGAAAATCACAATGAATATTTATTATGATTAGTGCAATAATTTAAAGAGATGATAAAATCCTGGCAGTAATTACATGCTTTTATTTCCCCAGACTAAAATATATATAATTATTTTTCCTAAAGGTTAATAAACTTTCCATTCTAATCTGTTAAGATAAATCATTATGTCCATATACAAGTGTAACAATTTTCCTTAATCATGATGTAGAGAAACTTGTGAAGTGTGGTTCTTTATTGTGTTTCCACAAGAGCCAGAAATGAACTATTACTGATCACAGCCAATAACAATAGCTAATGTAGAAATACTATAAATGGGTTATTGAATGAAGAAATAGACTGAGCAAACAACTTATGCTGATGTCATTCAAACAAGCTTAAAACATCAAAAATCCTTAAGAAAAAAATTGTCTCAGGACAATTGTGTCTCCAGGAACTTCTTTCTCCATTTAAACTTTATGTGTATCTACATGGATATGCACGGTTACTTGGCAGAACAAAGTAGAATACTTGCAGTACTCACAACACCACTATTTGAGTGGGACTGCAGTCCCATGGGTGGCCTTAGCAGTGACAAGTGACATCTGTGACTGATTTGTGGACACATATAACTATCTCAGGTACTATGAAAAATATTCAAGGAGGGTGACATTTATGGAAGACTTGGAATATGTATACTAATGTAAATGTAACATCATTTGTCCTCACAAATCTTTTCTTGTGCTCACCTAAAGAACCTCAGCTTCTGATTATGAGTTCTGTGAAAAACAAAATTGACATAAACCTATATTATCATTTTAAAATGTGCACCTAACACTTATGGTTTATATCTGGTCTTTACTAATACCTGGGGTTCAACTGAGAAATTCCCTGAGAACCAGTTTTCACTTTTAGAAATTTCTGCAATGTCACAGGGCTGGAGGGAAAGGTGAACACCACCTCTCCTAGTTCCAGGCCCTATGGCTTCCCGGTTGCCCATGTACATTACTGCAAATCAACTTACAAATCCCAGCAGCCATTCAGAGTGGTAAGTGAGGGTCAAGGCTCTCTCCTGTGTTTGTCAACATTTTCTCTAAAGGGCACCTTTAGCAGGTCAATGAGGCACAAAGCTCTTGCTGGCATGTTTTAATCAATAGCCATGCTAGACTTCACTGAGGTCATTGAAGGTCACATCTCAGTGGTAGCCTTGACTGAGCTATAAGATCAGCTTGTGTTGTTTACAGTGGATGATTCAGTGGTTAGACATAAGAAAATATAACTTGTTTAAAACACTCTTTAACTGTTGCCATCTCTAAAAAAATAACTTTCTTGCAAATGTGGGGATTTTGAGAATAAACTTGTTCCTCCAAGGATCACGGAGTTTGAGACCCCCAAGCTGATCACTTCTGCAAGTCTGGAAGCCTGCTTCATCTCACAGTTTCAGTATGTCAAAAGGAAATAGTCTATGAACACAAATGAAGAAATGTGAATTAGCTGTTCAGGTTTTCTAAGGCAATAATATGACTTGTAAGTTCAGGGCAATAGTTTAGTTATATTTGCAATTGCATCTCAAAATACAGTATTGCATAATTAATATACCTGCAACCAGCTAAAGCATCTTTCACTCTGAAGGACAACTTCCTGACAGAAGCAAAGGGCCTAGGGCAAAGGAATCTAGCAGGAAAGACCAATCTGCCATGTACAGTTTGGCCCTATTTTTTTTAAGAGAATAAAACGCCACTGACAATCACATTGATTCTATTTAGAATGATTTCTTAAAGTAACAACACCACTTCAATTTTGTACCTTCATACACCCGATAAAGTAAGGTTATCAAAATATATGCAGCCCTTAATCCACTCTTTAACAAACAACAAAATAATTAATTTCCATTTTTTCCTAATATGTGTTGAACTATAATGAAGAGTATCACATGACCAAAAAAGTTTCTAAAATGATGATAGCACTTAGTCATTCTATTTCAGTAAAAGTGGGGACAAGAGTTATCAAAAGAAATTAAATCAGTCCTAGTTAGGCTATTTATAGATCAGGTGGTCACCATGGGATTCTTCCACTCAATCAGCTGTGCTCCAAAGTGTGCAAACAATTCTCTGAAATAGTTCAGACAGATCTCTATTTAAAGACATAACTATAATTACTAGGAATTTGCAAGAACTATAAGAAAATATGGGTGAAAATTTAGGTAAAAACTTAAAAAACCTAAAGGAGTAGATAATTTCCCAGTAAACTGTAAATTAGCAAGACTGACCCAAGAAAAGGTGCAAACCTGACTAGACAGATTATCATAAAAGAGATTGAAAAGATGTTTCAGATTCTACCATTGCAGGAGCAATGTATCGGTAGGGTATGGGGAAGCCTTAAAGAATCTTTGTGACGAAAAGTCTCCAATAAAGCGTACACTTCATCAACAAAATTTTCTTGACCTCTACACATTTTTCGGTTGTCCCACTCATGTTCACATTTCCCCACTTACTGAATTTAGGGTCCGTTATTCATCACTGTAGTCTCTTCCTCGCATATACACTCACCATGAAGGACTTTTTCTCTCTTCTTCAAATCAATGTGACCAAAAAAAAAAAAAAAATCAGCTAGTTAAACTCAGCTCTCTTCCTACTGTGAACCTGCCTCTAGTAGCTGAACAGATGATAATGACTAGAGAAAATGTAGGCTATTGCAAGTGGGTCCCCAGTAGTCGTGCTTGACAATGTAATATCACATTTCCCTTCTTAATTCATAACTCAACTCTATGATACCATGAAAATGCACCTTTACTTCTTTTCAACTGTCCAACATTTCTTCCCATCTTTTCCATCTCAGTTTATGATATTGCTTCTAAGAAAATTGAAAGAACTCCAGGGCCTGGAACTTCTTTCCTTCTTCGTACTATATTCCATGTACTCTTGATATTTGTACCCATATAGTCAGCCTTCAATCCTGTTATGATGCAAAAACTGTTCATTCTCCCACCTAAGGTCATCTCCTTCTCTTAAGCTTTGGATTCTAATTTCCTCTCACCAATTCGAGGTCTTTGCTACTTTAACGATCCTCTCTTTCTTCTGCATTATCATTTCCCCCCTATTTTATTCTATTATTCCCTTTGTCTGCAAATATGTTGTAATATCTCCAAACTTAAAAATAAATTCCCTTTCTATCAGTTCCCCATCTCACTATCACTTTATTTCTCCACTCTGTTTTGTAGCAACTTCCCAAAAGAGGTATTCTCCATTTCTCAGATGTAATTCTATATTGAACTCCCCAAAATTAGACTTCATTTTCACAGTTCCACTGAAATAGCATTTATCAAGGTCATCAGTGAATTTGAATATTACCAAATCCAATGGTAAATTTTCAGTCCTTATCTTCAATATCTCAAGAGAGTTTGACTCAGATTTTCAGTTCAGTCTTGAGCTATTTCTTTACCTGGCTTGCAAGATACCATGCACAGAGTAGGGTTTTCTCCTACCTCGTTTTCTGCCCTTCCTCAACCTTCCTGCCTGATTTCTTCCATTCCTTCTAATCTCTAAATCCTCTCATGGATTGAGGTCTGAGACTTTTCTATCTGACTCTTTCCTAAGAAAGCAGATCTGGTCCTATGTCTTTAAATACCACCATTTATTTGTGATTCTCAAATTTAGATATGTAGCCTGAACCTCTTCTCAATTTTACATTTTTATACACACTGCCTACTCTAATCTACAGCTCCACTTAAATGGCTAATAGGCTTTTCAAATTTTAACATGTCAAAAAATAATTTAAAAATGAAAGAAAGATGGAAGGAAGGAAGAGAAAGAAAGAAAGAAAGAAAGAGAGAAAGAAAGAGAGAAAGAGAGAGAAAGAGAGGAAGAAAGAGAGAAAGAGAAAGATAACATATCCCAGGCTTCCTCCTCTTACTCCAGTCTTACCCATTTTAGTAAATGACATCACCATTTACCCAATGACCCATATTAAAAACCTAATTCTTTGAGAAATGGCTAATTCTAGGATTGGGACAGGGTAAATACAAGATGAACCTGAATCATCTTACAATGATGAAAAGTAAGAAAGGGAAGGAAAAAAGGATAGGCACATGAGAAGTCTATGTCATGTGAGAAGGACAGAAGGACTGACCTGAAAGAACTCTCAATGGTCAAAGTTGGAATAATTTAAGCAATAAAAATTAATGACAGTATTAGATTATAACCCAAAGAATAAAATGAATATCTGTGAGTCTATAATGATATAAATAAATGACTAAATAAATAAATAGGAGAGAAGGAACAAATCTTCCTTACATTAAATTCTGTGATATGATATTTATGACTTCACATAAAAATGCATGTGTGTCTGCATAAAAGAGAATTATTCAAGAAAACCAATTTTGAAGCACAGAATAGTTTTTGGACATTGGGTCCACATTTTTTTTTAAGCAGCAACCAACTTTTAAATATAAAATTGATTGCAGGGCTCCTTAATTTCACAAGGAAAACAGAGAACTGCTGCTAGAATTGATCAGATTCCCAAGAAATGCATAAATTCTTACAGATGGTCCTAGGAACATAGCTAAATTGCAGACTGTGTTAGTCAGTGTACTTTCATGCTCAGCTGCAGAAAATAGAAATTAAACTTAAAAAAAGAAGAAGCAATATCCACTGACAGAAGTAAAAGAGGAAAATCTTTACAGCACTTGTTCCCTCCACTTTCAGTTAATGAAGCAGTCTACAGTATCTATTTTAATTGTTTTGATTCTCCTGCATGGAAACCACACAGTTACTATTCTGCAGGGTAGGAATGCCCAAATAAAGTCTTGAAGCGTTGCTGGAACTGCCCTGACAACTTCCATTCTCTTAAAAGAAATGAGAAAAAAACCACATATTTTTTACTTAAGAATATGTTCTTCTCTGCCACTGTAAGATGTAAGGAGCCTCACCAAAATTTCCCCATAGAAAGTGCCGAGCACCTAATTACTACTTAATGTGTTTGTATACTTTCTCCACATTTCAGGAATATTGCATGTAGTGGCAGACAGAAATTGGGTATATATAATTATGTATTTAATCTGACCCCAAATTGGTCTGCTTGCAACACCAAGGAGTACATTGGCTAATGTCAAGTATGTGTGGATGAAGAAAAAAAAAGTCTAGATATAATATGAGGAAATTTTGTTACAGAAGTCAATCTATTGATAGACTTCATGATAGATGACTTAATAATAAAGTGATTTTACCATAAAGTGAATAATGACTGAACACTGAGTGAAGATTTTTACAGATATGAGTAGAGAAATGAAGATTCAATGCAGTTCGAGAGAAATATTAGTGGCATGACAATGTAATAAAAAGTGTTTAGGCTCTGAAGTACCAAAAAAACATAGGTTGACATCTTTTGATGTTTTCATCTTTCTTCTGTGACTTTGGGCAAATTACTTAACATCAGTTTCTTCATCTATTGAATGGGCATATGAACTCTGATTTTGCATTTTGCAGGGAAGTCAGTAGGCAAGGCAGTCAGGAAATGCAATTTTCAGAGGAAGAGCAGAGACTGAACACAAATGGGCACATAGTAGACAAACTAAGACAATCCTCATGAAGACATGAGCTATTTCACCATCTGAGCTATTGGAGCCAGGGTTGGAGGAGACTGCTCCTTGTCTTCAAGAATATAGTGCTAGGGGCTTCCCTGGTGGCACAGTGGTTAAGAACTCGCCTGCCAATGCATGGGACATGGGTTCGAGCCCTGGTCTGGGAAGATCCCACATGCTGCGGAGCAACTAAGCCTGCAAGCCACAACTACTGAAGCCTGTGCGCCTAGAGCCCGTGCCCTGCAATGAGAAGCCCGTGCACTGCAACAAAGACCCAATGCAGCCCAAAATAAATAATTAATTAATTTAAAAAAAAAAAGAATATAGTGCTAGAGGGGGGACCTTCAAGATGACGGAGTAGTAAGACATGGAGATCACCTTCCTCCGCATAGATACATCAAAAATACATCTACATGTGGAACAACTGTTACAGAACACCTACTGAATGCTGGCAGAAGATCTCAGACTTCCCAAAAGGCAAGAAAATCCCCACGTACCTGGGTAGGGCAAAAGAAAAAAGAAAAAACAGAGACAAAAGAATAGGGACTGAACCTGCACCTCTGGGAGGGAGCTGTGAAGGAGGAAAAGTTTCCATACACTAGGAAGCCCCTTCACTGGTGGAGACGGAGGGTGGATGCGGGGGAGCCATGGAGGAGAGCGTACCAACAGGGGTGCAGAGGGCAAAGCGGAGAGATCCCTGCACAGAGGATCAGTGCCAAGCAGCACTCACCAGCCTGAGGGGCTTGTCTGCTCACCTGCAGGTGAGGGTGGGGCCTGGGAGCTGAGGCACAGGTTTCAGAGGTCAGATCCCAGGGAGAGAACTGGGGTTGGTTGTGTGAACACAGCGTGAAGAGGGTTAGTGCGCCACAGCTAGCTGGGAGGGAGTCCGGGAAAAACTCTGGACCTGCCTAAGAGGCAAGAGACCATTGTTTTGTGGTGCACAAGGAGAGGGGATTCCTTCCCTGTCTGCCCACAGAAGGTAGAGCACTGCCTAAATGAGCTCCAGAGATGGATGTGAGCCATGGCTATCAACTCAGACCCCAGAGACGGGCATGAACCGCTAACACTGCTGCTGCAGCCACCAAGAATCCATGTGCAAGCACAGGTCACTATCCACACCCCTGCCCCCAGGAGCCCGTGCAGCCAGCCACTGCCAGGGTCCAGTGATCCAGGGAAAACTTGCCCAGGAGAACACACGGCGCGCCTCAGGCTGTTACAACATCACACTGGCCTCTGCCGCCGCAGGCTCGCCCCACATTCCAATTATAACTACCGTACCCCTCCCTCCCCCCAGCCTAAGTGAGCCAGAGCCCCTTAATCAGCCACTGCTTTAACCCCGTCCTGTCTGGGCAGGAACAGAAGCCTGGGGGCAACCTACATGCAGAGGTGGGGACAAAACCAAAGCTGAACCCCGGAAGCTGTGCAAAGAAAGAAGAGAAAGGGAAATTTCTCCCAGCAGCCTCATGGGCAGCGAATTAAATCCCCACAGTCAACTTGATGTACCCTGCATCTGTGGAATACCTGAATAGACAACGAATCAACCCAAAATTGAGGCAGTGGACTTCGGGAGCAACTGTAGACTTGGGGTTTGCTATCTATGACTGACTTGTAACAGATTTTTATGTTTATCTTAGTATAGTTTTTAGTACTTATTATCATTCGTGGATTTTTTTATTGGTTTTGTTGCTCTCTTTTATTTTCTTTTTTATTACTTTTTAATTTTTTAAATTTTAATAATTAAAAATTTTTTTAATTTAATTATTTTATTTTATTTAAAAAAATTATTTTTCTCCCTTTTCTTCTGAGCCGTGTGGCTGACAGGGTCTTGGTGCTCTGGCCTGGGGTCAGGCCTGAGCCTCTGAGGTGGGAGAGCCAAGTTCAGGACATTGGACCACCAGAGACCTCCTGGCCCCACATAATCATAATCGGCGAGAGCTCTC
This sequence comes from Physeter macrocephalus, assembly GCF_002837175.3. NCBI lineage: Eukaryota > Metazoa > Chordata > Mammalia > Artiodactyla > Physeteridae > Physeter > Physeter macrocephalus. The sequence goes on along the minus strand of NC_041215.1, from coordinate 71,427,822 downwards.
CCAGAGATCTCCATCTCAACGCTAAGACCCAGATCCACCCAATGGCCAGCAAGCTCCAGTGCTGGATGCCCATGCCAAACAACTAGCAAGGCATGAACACAACCCCATCCATTAGCAGAGAGGCTACCTAAAATCATACTAAGTTAACAGACACCCCAAAACACACCACCAGAGGCAGCCTTGCCCATCAAAAGACAAGATGTAGACCCACCTACCAGAACACAGGCACCAGACCCTCCACCAGGAAGCCTACACAACCCACTGAACCAACCTTACCCACTGTAGGCAGACACCAAAAACAATGGGAATTAGGAAACTGCAGCCTATGAAAAGGAGACCCCAAACAGAGTAAGTAAAACAAAATGAGAAGACAGAGAAATATGCATCAGATGAAGGAGCAAGGTAAAAACCCACCAGACCAAATAAATGAAGAGGAAATAGGCAGTCTACCTGAAAAAGAATTCAGAGTAATGATAGCGAAGATAACCCAAAATCTTGGAAATAGAATGGAGAAATTACAATAAACGTTTAACAAGGACCTAGAAGAGCTGAAGAGCGAACAAACAATGATGAACAACACAACAAATGAAATCAAAAATTCTCTAGAAGGAATAAATAGCAGAATAACTGAGGCAGAAGAATGGATAAGTGACCTGGAAGATAAAATAGTGGAAATTACTACTGCAGAGCAGAATAAAGAAAAAAGAATGAAAAGAATTGAGGAAAGTGATGAAAGGGGAAAACCTACAACCAAGATTACTCTGCCCAGCAAGGATCTCATTCAGATTCGACAGAGAAATTAAAACTTTTACAGACAACCAAATTTAAGAGAATTCAGCCCCACAAAACCAGCTTTACAACAAATACTAAAGGAACTTCTCCAGGCAGGAAACACAGTGAAGGAAAAGACATACAAAAACAAATCCAAAACAATTAACAATTGGTAATAGGAATATACATATCGATAATTACCTTAATTGTAAATGGATTAAATTCTCCAACCAAAAGACACAGACTGGCTGAATGCATACAAAAATAAGATCTGTATATATGCTGTCTACAAGAGATCCACTTCAGACCTAGAGACACATACAGACTGAAAGTGAAGGGATGGAAAAAGATTTTCCATGCATATGGAAATCAAAAGAAAGATGGAGAAGCAATTCTCATTTCAGACTAAACAGACTTTAAAATAAAGACTATTACAAGAGACAAAGAAGGACACTACATAATGTTCAAGGGATCAATCCAACAAGAAGATATTACAACTGTAAATATTTATGCACCCAAAATATGAGCACCTCAATACATAAGGCAAATGCTAACAGCCATAAAAGGGGAAAACAACAGTAACACAATAATAGTAGGGGACGTTAACACCCCATTTTCACCAATGGACTGATCTTCCAAAATGAAAATAAATAAGGAAACACAAGCTTTAAATGACAAATTAAACAAGATGGACTTAACTGATATTTATAGGACATTCCATCCAAAAACAATAGAATACACTTTCTTCTCAAGTGCTCGTGGAACATTCTCCAGGATAGATCATATCTTGAGTCAAAAATCAAGCCTTGGTAAATTTAAGAAATTTGAAATTGTATCAAGTATCTTTTCCAACCACAGCGCTATGAGACTAGATATTAATTACAGGAAAAAAACTGTGAAAAATACAAATACATGGAGGCTAAACAATATGCTACTAAATAACTAAGAGATCACTGAATAAATCAAAGAGGAAATAAAAAAACACCTAGAAACATATGACAATGAAAACACGATGGCCCAAAACCTATGGGATGCAGCAAAAGCAGTTCAAAGAGGGAAGTTTATAGCAATACCTTCCTACCTTGAGAAACAAGAAAAATCTCAAATAAACAACCTAATCTTACACCTAAAGCAATTAGAGAAACAAGAACAAAATACCCAAAGTTAGCAGAAGGAAAGAAATCATAAAGATCAGAAGATCAGAAAAAAATGAAATATAAATGAAGGAAACAATAGTAAAGATCAATAAAACTAAAACTGGTTCTTTTAGAAGATAAAAAAATTGATAAATCACTAGCCAGGCTCATGAAGAAAAAAAAGGAAGAAGACTCAAATCAACAGAACCAGAAATGAAAAAGGAGAAATAACAACTGACACTGCAGAAATACAAAGGATCATGAGCTATTACTACAAGAAACTATACGCCAATATAATGGACAACGTGGAAGAAATGGACAAATTCTTAGAAAAGCACAAACTTCCGAGACTGAAACAGGAAGAAATAGAAAATATAAACAGACCAATCACAAGCACTGAAATTAAAACTGTGATTAAAAATCTTCCAGCAAACAAAAGCCCAG
>NC_041215.1:71415968-71418744 GCF_002837175.3 Physeter macrocephalus | reverse complement strand
AATAGCAGAATAACTGAGGCAGAAGAATGGATAAGTGACCTGGAAGATAAAATAGTGGAAATTACTACTGCAGAGCAGAATAAAGAAAAAAGAATGAAAAGAATTGAGGACAGTCTCAGAGACCTCGGGGACAACATTAAATGCACCAACATTCGATAGGGGTCCCAGAAGAAGAAGAGAAAAGGAAAGGGCCTGAGAAAATGTTTGAAGAGATTATAGTTGAAAATTTCCCTAACATGGGAAAGGAAATAGTCAATCAAGTCTAGGAAGGGCCAAGAGTCCCATACAGGATAAATCCAAGAAGAAACACGCCAAGACATATATTAATCAATCTATCAAAAATTAAATACAAAGAAAAAATATTAAAAGCAGCAAGAGAAAAGCAACAAATAACATACAGGGGAATCCCCATAAGGTTAACAGCTGATCTTTCAGCAGAAACTCTGCAAGCCAGAAGGGAGTGGCAGGACATATTTAAAGTGATGAAAGGGGAAAACCTACAACCAAGATTACTCTGCCCAGCAAGGATCTCATTCAGATTCGACAGAGAAATTAAAACTTTTACAGACAACCAAATTTAAGAGAATTCAGCCCCACAAAACCAGCTTTACAACAAATACTAAAGGAACTTCTCCAGGCAGGAAACACAGTGAAGGAAAAGACATACAAAAACAAATCCAAAACAATTAACAATTGGTAATAGGAATATACATATCGATAATTACCTTAATTGTAAATGGATTAAATTCTCCAACCAAAAGACACAGACTGGCTGAATGCATACAAAAATAAGATCTGTATATATGCTGTCTACAAGAGATCCACTTCAGACCTAGAGACACATACAGACTGAAAGTGAAGGGATGGAAAAAGATTTTCCATGCATATGGAAATCAAAAGAAAGATGGAGAAGCAATTCTCATTTCAGACTAAACAGACTTTAAAATAAAGACTATTACAAGAGACAAAGAAGGACACTACATAATGTTCAAGGGATCAATCCAACAAGAAGATATTACAACTGTAAATATTTATGCACCCAAAATATGAGCACCTCAATACATAAGGCAAATGCTAACAGCCATAAAAGGGGAAAACAAACAATATGCTACTAAATAACTAAGAGATCACTGAATAAATCAAAGAGGAAATAAAAAAACACCTAGAAACATATGACAATGAAAACACGATGGCCCAAAACCTATGGGATGCAGCAAAAGCAGTTCAAAGAGGGAAGTTTATAGCAATACCTTCCTACCTTGAGAAACAAGAAAAATCTCAAATAAACAACCTAATCTTACACCTAAAGCAATTAGAGAAACAAGAACAAAATACCCAAAGTTAGCAGAAGGAAAGAAATCATAAAGATCAGAAGATCAGAAAAAAATGAAATATAAATGAAGGAAACAATAGTAAAGATCAATAAAACTAAAACTGGTTCTTTTAGAAGATAAAAAAATTGATAAATCACTAGCCAGGCTCATGAAGAAAAAAAAGGAAGAAGACTCAAATCAACAGAACCAGAAATGAAAAAGGAGAAATAACAACTGACACTGCAGAAATACAAAGGATCATGAGCTATTACTACAAGAAACTATACGCCAATATAATGGACAACGTGGAAGAAATGGACAAATTCTTAGAAAAGCACAAACTTCCGAGACTGAAACAGGAAGAAATAGAAAATATAAACAGACCAATCACAAGCACTGAAATTAAAACTGTGATTAAAAATCTTCCAGCAAACAAAAGCCCAGGACCAGATGGCTTCACAGGCAAATTTTAACAAGCATTAGAGAAGAGCTAACACCTATCCTTCTGAAAATCTTCCAAAATATAGCAGAGGGAGGAACACTCTCAAATTCTTTCTATGAGGCCACCATCACCCTGATACCAAAACCAGACAAAGATGTCACAAAGAAAGAAAAATACAGGCCAATATCACTGATGAACATAGATGCAAAATTCCTCAACAAAATACTAGGAAACAGAATCCAATAGCACATTAAAACGATCCTACACCATGTTCAAGTGGGGTTATCCCAGGAATGCAAGGATTCTTCAATATATGCAAATCAAGCAATATGATACCATATTAACAAACTGAAGGATAAAAACCATGTGATAATTTCAATAGATGCAGAAAAAGCTTCTGACAAAATTCAACACCCATTTATTATAAAAACTCTCCAAAAAGTAGGCATAGGGGGAACTTAACTCAACATAATAAAGGCCGTATATGACAAACCCACAGCCAACATCATTCTCAATGGTGAAAAGCTGAAATAATTTCCTCTAAAATCAGGAACAAGATAAGGATGTCCACTCTCACCACTATTATTCAACATAGCTTTGGAAACTTTAGCCATAGCAATCAGAGAAGAAAAAGAAATAAAAGGAATCTAAATAGGAAAAGAAGAAGTAAAACTGTCACTGTTTGCAAATGACATGATACTATACATAGAGAATCCTAAAGATGCTACCAGAAAACTACTAGAGCTAATCAAAGAATTTGGTAAAGTAGCAGGATATGAAATTAATGCAGAGAAATCTCTTGTATTCCTATACACTAATGATGAAAAATCTGAAGGAGAAATTAAGGAAACACTCCCATTTATCATTGCAACAAAAAGAATAACATATCTAGGAATAAACCTACCTAAGGAGACAAAAGACCTGTTTGCAGAAAACTATAAGCCACTGATGAAAGAAATTAAAGATGATACAAACAGATGGAGAGATATACCATGTTCTTGGATTGGAGGAATCAACATTG
>NC_041215.1:71407803-71410558 GCF_002837175.3 Physeter macrocephalus | reverse complement strand
TCATCCAAAATGAAGATAAATAAGGAAACACAAGCTCTAATGGTACATTAAACAAGGTGGACTTAATTGATATTTATAGGACATTCTTTCCAAAAACAACAGAATATACTTTCTTCTCAAGTGCTCATGGAACATTTTCCAGGATAGATCATATCTTGGGTCACAAATCAAGCCTTGGTAAATTTAAGAAATTTGAAATTGTATCAAGTATCTTTTCCAACCACAGCGCTATGAGACTAGATATTAATTACAGGAAAAAAACTGTGAAAAATACAAATACATGGAGGCTAAACAATATGCTACTAAATAACTAAGAGATCACTGAATAAATCAAAGAGGAAATAAAAAAACACCTAGAAACATATGACAATGAAAACACGATGGCCCAAAACCTATGGGATGCAGCAAAAGCAGTTCAAAGAGGGAAGTTTATAGCAATACCTTCCTACCTTGAGAAACAAGAAAAATCTCAAATAAACAACCTAATCTTACACCTAAAGCAATTAGAGAAACAAGAACAAAATACCCAAAGTTAGCAGAAGGAAAGAAATCATAAAGATCAGAAGATCAGAAAAAAATGAAATATAAATGAAGGAAACAATAGTAAAGATCAATAAAACTAAAACTGGTTCTTTTAGAAGATAAAAAAATTGATAAATCACTAGCCAGGCTCATGAAGAAAAAAAAGGAAGAAGACTCAAATCAACAGAACCAGAAATGAAAAAGGAGAAATAACAACTGACACTGCAGAAATACAAAGGATCATGAGCTATTACTACAAGAAACTATACGCCAATATAATGGACAACGTGGAAGAAATGGACAAATTCTTAGAAAAGCACAAACTTCCGAGACTGAAACAGGAAGAAATAGAAAATATAAACAGACCAATCACAAGCACTGAAATTAAAACTGTGATTAAAAATCTTCCAGCAAACAAAAGCCCAGGACCAGATGGCTTCACAGGCAAATTTTAACAAGCATTAGAGAAGAGCTAACACCTATCCTCCAACTCTTCCAAAATATAGCAGAGGGAGGAAATACTCCCAAACTCATTCTACAAGGCCACCATTACCCTGACAACAAAACCAGAAAAAGATGTCACAAAAAAAAAGAAAACTACAGGCCAATATCACTGATGAACATAGATGCAAAATTCCTCAACAAAATACTAGGAAACAGAATCCAATAGCACATTAAAACGATCCTACACCATGTTCAAGTGGGGTTATCCCAGGAATGCAAGGATTCTTCAATATATGCAAATCAAGCAATATGATACCATATTAACAAACTGAAGGATAAAAACCATGTGATAATTTCAATAGATGCAGAAAAAGCTTCTGACAAAATTCAACACCCATTTATTATAAAAACTCTCCAAAAAGTAGGCATAGGGGGAACTTAACTCAACATAATAAAGGCCGTATATGACAAACCCACAGCCAACATCATTCTCAATGGTGAAAAGCTGAAATAATTTCCTCTAAAATCAGGAACAAGATAAGGATGTCCACTCTCACCACTATTATTCAACATAGCTTTGGAAACTTTAGCCATAGCAATCAGAGAAGAAAAAGAAATAAAAGGAATCTAAATAGGAAAAGAAGAAGTAAAACTGTCACTGTTTGCAAATGACATGATACTATACATAGAGAATCCTAAAGATGCTACCAGAAAACTACTAGAGCTAATCAAAGAATTTGGTAAAGTAGCAGGATATGAAATTAATGCAGAGAAATCTCTTGTATTCCTATACACTAATGATGAAAAATCTGAAGGAGAAATTAAGGAAACACTCCCATTTATCATTGCAACAAAAAGAATAACATATCTAGGAATAAACCTACCTAAGGAGACAAAAGACCTGTTTGCAGAAAACTATAAGCCACTGATGAAAGAAATTAAAGATGATACAAACAGATGGAGAGATATACCATGTTCTTGGATTGGAGGAATCAACATTGTGAAAATTACTAATACTACCCAAAGCAGTCTACAGATTCAGTTCAATTCCTATCAAATTACCAATGGCATTTTTCCCTGAACTAGAACAAAAAATTTCACAATTTGTAAGGAAACACAAAAGACCCCGAATAGCCAAAGCAATCTTGAGAAAGAAAAACGGAGCTGGAGGAATCAGGTTCCCTGACTTCAGACTATACTACAAAAAAGAATGAAATTAGAACACTCCCTAACACCATACACAAAAATCAATTCAAAATGGATTAAAGACCTAGTTGTAAGGCCAGACACTATAAAACTCTTAGAGGAAAACATAGGAAGAACACTCTTTGACATAAATCACAGCAAGATCCTTTTTGACCCACCTCCTACAGAAAGGGAATAAAAACAAAAATAAACAAATGGAACCTAATGAAACTTAAAATCTTTTGCACAGCAAAGGAAACTATAAACCAGATGAAAAGACAACCCTCAGAATGGGAGAAAATATTTTCAAACGAAGCAACTGACAAAGGAGTAATCTCTAAAATTTACAAGCAGCTCATGCAGCTCAATAGCAAAAAAACAAGCAAACCAATCCAAAAATGGGCAGAAGACCTAAATAGACATTTCTCCAAAGAAGATATACAGATTGTCAACAAACATATGAAAGGATGCTCAACATCACTAATCATTAGAGAAATGCAAATCAAAACCACAATGAGGTATCACCTCACACCGGTCAGAATGGCCATCATCAAACACTCTAGAAATAATAAATGCTGGAGAGGGTGTGGAGAAAAGGGAACCC
>NC_041215.1:71407401-71407691 GCF_002837175.3 Physeter macrocephalus | reverse complement strand
TTCCTTAAAAAACTAAAAATAGAACTACCATATGACCCAGCAATCCCACTACTGGGCATATACCCTGAGAAAACCATAATTCAAAAAGAGTCATGTACCACAATGTTCATTGCAGCTCTATTTACAATAGCCAGGACATGGAAGCAACCTAAGTGTCCTCTGACAGATGAATGGATAAAGAAGATGTGGGCCATATATACATTGGTATATTACGCAGCCATAAAAAGAAATGAAATTGAGTTATTTGTAGTGAGGTGGATGGACGTAGAGACTGTCATACAGAGTGAAGT